>NC_081565.1:39478820-39483350 GCF_022355385.1 Mustela nigripes | reverse complement strand
ATTTTTTAAAATTTTTATGCCCCCTTTCTTCACCCCCTGTATTGGGATCTCTACTGATTTGGTTAGAATACATTTTTGTGGGGTCCTTGCCACCCTTCTGGTTTTTTATTCTCTCGTTCATATATTCTTATGTGGATAAAATGACAACATGGAAAAACTCACCACAAAAAAAAAAAAAAGAGAGAGAGAGAGAGAGAGAGAGAAAGTACCAACAGCTAGGGACCTAATAAATACATAGATTGGTAATATGTTAGATCTAGTGTTCAAAATGACGATTCTCAAAGTGCTAGCAGGCCTCAAAAAAGGCATGGAAGATATTAGAGAAAACCTGTCTGGAGAAATAAAATCTCTTTCTGGAGAAATAAAGGAACTAAAATCTAAACAAGTTGAAAAAAAGAAAACTATGAATGAGATGCAATAAAAATTGGAGGCTCTTACTGCTAGGATAAATGAGGCAGAAGAGAGAATTAGTGATATAGGAGACCAAATGACAGGGAATAAATAAGCAGAGCAAAAGAGAGACAAACAAATACTGGGCCACAAGGGGAGAATTCAAGAGATAAGTGATACAATAAGACAAAACAATACTAGAATTACTGGGATTCCATTAGAAGAACAAAGAGAGAGAGGGGCAGAAGGTATATTGGAGCAAATTAAGTAGAGAATTTCCCTAATATGGCAAAGGGAACAAACACCAAAATCCAGGAGGCACAGAGAATCCCCCTCAAAATCAATAAAATTAGTTCCACACCCCATCATCTAATAGTAAAACTGAACTAGTCTTAGTGACAAAGAGAAAATCCTGACAGCAGCTTGGGACAAAAGTCTGTAACATACAATGGTAGAATTATTAGACTTGCAGCAGACTTATCCACAGAGAGCTGGCAGTCTAGAAAGAATTGGCATGATATATTCAGAGCACTAAACGAGAAAAATATGTACCCAAGAATACTATATCCAGCTAGGCTATCATTGAAAATAGAAGGACAGAAAAAAAGCTTTCAGGACAAAAAAAAATTAATAGAATTTGCCAACACCAAACCAGCCTCATAGAAAATATTGAAAGGAGTCCTGTAAGCAAAGAGAGAGCCTAAAAGTAGTAGACCAGAAAGGAATAGAGAAAATGCAGCAATAGTCGCCCTACAGGCAATACAATGGCAATAAGTTCATACCTTTCTATAGTTACCCTGAAGGTAAATGGGCTAAATTCCCCAATCAAAAGACACAAGGTATTAGAATGGATAAAAAAAACCAAAACCCATCAATATGCTGTCTACAAGAAACTCATTTTAGACCCAAAGACACTTCCAGATTTAAAGTGAAGGGGTGGAAAACAATTTACCATGCTAATGGACATCAGAAGAAAGCTGTGGTGGCAATTCTTCTATCAGATAAATTGGATTTTAAACCAAAGACTATCATAAGAGATGAGGAAGGACACTATAGCATACTCAATGGGTCTGTCCAACAAGAAGATGTAACAATTTCAAATATCTATGCCCCTAACATGGGAGCAGCCAACTATATAAACCAATTTATAACAAAATCAAAGAAACACATCAATAATACAATAATAGTAGGGAACTTTAACACCCCTCGCCCACTGAAATGGACAGATCATCCAAGCAAAAGTTCACCAAGGAAATAAAGGACTTAAATGGCACACTGGACCAGATGGACATCACAGATATATTCAGAACATTCCATCCCAAAGCAACAGAATACCCATTCTTCTCTAGTGCACGTGGATCAGTCTCCAGAATAGATCACATCTTGGGTCAAAAATCATGTCTCAACAGTACCAAAAGATTGGGATCATTCCCTGCATATTTTCAGACCACAATGCTCTGAAGCTAGAACTCAATCAGAAGAGGAAAGTTGGAAAGAACTCAAATACATGGAGGCTAAAGAGCATCCTACTAAAGAATGAATGGGTCAACCAGAAAATTAAGGAAGAACTTAAAAAATTCATGGAAACAAATGAAAATGAAAACACAACTGTTCAAAATCTGTGGGACAAAACAAAGGCGGTAGTGAGAGGAAAGTATTGAACAATACAAGCCTTTCTCAAGAAACAAGAAGGGTCTCAAGTACTTGGCCAAACCCTACACCTAAAGGAGCTGGAGAAAGAACAGCAAAGAAAGCCTAAACCCAGCAGGAGATGAGAAATCATAAAGAGCACAGCAGAAATCAATGAAAGAAAAACCAAAAGAAAAAAAAAAAAATAGAACAGATAAACGAAACTAGGAGCTGATTCTTTGAAAGAATTAGTAAGATTGATAAACCCCTGGTCAGACTTAACAAAAAGAAAAGAGAAAGGGCACAAATAAATAAAATCATGAATGGAAGAGGAGAGATCACAACCAACACCAAAGAAATACAAACAATTATAAGAACATATTATGAGTGCCAGTGAATTTGACAATCTGGAAGAAATGGATGCATACCTAGAGACTTTTAAACTACCTAAACCAAACCAGGAAGAAACAGAAAACCTGAACAAACCCATAACCAGTAAGGAGGTTGAAGCAGTCATCAAAAATCTCCCAACAAACAAGAGCCCAAGGCCAGACAGCTTCCCAGGGGAATTCTACCAAACATTTAAAGAAGAATTAATACCTATTCTTCTGAAACTGTTCAAAAAATAGAAATGGAAGGAAAACTTCTAAACTCATTTTATGAAGCCAGCATTACCTTGATCCCAAAACCAAAGACCCCATCAAAAAAGAGTATTACAAACCAATATCCTTGACGAACACAGATGTGAAAATTTTCACCAAAATACTAGCCAATAGGATCAAACAGTACATTAAAAGGTTTATTCACCATGACCAAGTGGGATTTATTCCTGGGCTGCAAGGTTGGTTCAAAATCTGCAAATCAATCAATGGGATACAATACATTAATAAAAGAAAGAACAAGAAACATATGATATTCTCAATAGATGCTGAAAAAGCATTTGACAAAGTACAGCATCCTTTCTTGATCAAAACTCTTTAAAGTATAGAGGTAAAGGGTACATACCTCAATATCATAAAGGCCATCTATGAAAAACCCACAGCAAATATTCTCAATGGGGAAAAACAGAGCTTTTCCGCTAAGATCAGGAACACAGCAGAGCTGTCCACTATCACCACTGCTACTCAACATAGTACTAGAAGTCCTAGTCTCAGCAATCAGTTAACAAAAAGAAATGCATATGAATTGGCAAAGAAGTCAAACTATCACTCCTTGCAGATGTTATGATACTTTACATGGAGTATAAGACTTCACTCCAAACTGCTTGAACTCATACATGAATTCAGTAAAGTATCAGGATATAAAATCAATGCACAGAAATCAGTTGCCTTTCTATACACCAACAAGACAGAAGAAAGAGAAATTAAGAAATCAATCCCATTTGCAACTGCACCCAAACCATAAGATACCGAGGAACAAACCTAACCAAAGAGGCAAAGAATCTGTACTCAGAAAACTATAAAGTACTCATGAAAGAAATTGAAGAAGACACAAATAAATGGGAAAGTGTTCCACACTCATGGATTAGAAGAACAAATATTGTGAAAATGTCTACGCTACCTAAAGCAATCTACATGTTTAATGCACTCCCTATCAAAATGCCATCAAACAGTATTAATGCACTTTGATTAAATTGACTGGCTATTCAACTGAATTGGGAAGCTATTTTTATCCATATTATTGAAAGCTTGTTACATTTTGAGAATGTTATGGTAAATTTTATCATAACGGTAGCTTTTCCAATGCAGAGATATTAGAAAGATAGATAAGTAGATAGATTGATACAGATATAGATCTTTGTTTCCAGACAAAAATGTATATACACACATAATATTGTTAGTAATTTTATCCCTTTTGCCCATAATTTAAGCCCATGGTGAATAAATGACAGTGATGGAATGACAGCAGGTCAAGGTGAATTTTGTTGACTTTACTGAAAGTTTATAGTATCCAGAATCAGAATAGCAATCTATGAATATGTTTTGTCCAGTATATTTTGTTTTGATCTCTCAATATTCCTCTTGTTACCATGACATGGCCTCAAGGAAATAAAAACAAGAAAACATTACTACCATAATATCCATCCTATACTGAAAGTATTATTTTGTTTATTTGGTTATGATCATATTTTAATAATAATGGAAGATGTTCTCCTTAATGTGCCCCTTCTTCCATCTGTAACCTTTACTTTGATAGCTTTATAGTTTTTCATTGCTTCTTTCATTCATTGAATGGAAAATAGATTTTCAGGAAATCTCTTACTACCTTACTCCACAGTTACTTTTCAATTCACTGTAACTTGATTCTCAATAAATACTCTCATCAAGGTCACCAGTCAAGACTTGGAGAAAGGAGCAGAATAAGATAGTCAGACTGTCAGGTGGCATCTTTCCAGTCAAAAGAACCATTCCTACCTCTTGTCCCCTTACGTAACACAAAATAAGTGTTAATAATAAGTGTTAATATACTAGCCAATAGGATTCAACAGTACATTAAAAAGATTATTCACCA
>NC_081565.1:39471696-39478420 GCF_022355385.1 Mustela nigripes | reverse complement strand
AAAAAAAAAAATAAAAAAAAAAAAAAAAAAAAAAAGAAAAAAAAAAATAATAAGTGTTAATAAGAGTTACCCTCTTTGTAAAACTGGGATACCTCTTCTGTTACCCCATATATTGCCTATGTCTTTTAAAATTACTATTTTATTAAATTCTTTTCAAATTACCAAATTTATGTTTATCATTTGCTGCCTTCATGATCCTGATTGACAATCCATTTCTTTTTGAAACCTTTCCTCTCATCTGCTCCAGTAGTACCCACTCCTACTTTCCTTTCTATAATTATGGTTCATGGAACCCACCCTTTTCCATATCCTGGCCCTTGTATTTTAGTGTTTTCTAGGTGCCCCTCCTTATATTTATTTCAATAACTCTCTATTCATTCATTGTCCCATTGTTTAAATTACCATCTATTTTCAAATAAATTACTTAAATATTTCCTTAGCTTGGATGTCACACTTGAACTTCTGGCTCAAGGCACATATTAAATGACTCCTCCTATGTGTTCTAAAACTGACCATACCAACTTCCACCTCACACATACATATATTTATGAATTCGTTGAATTATATGCCATCTACCAAATTGGTCAATTTAAAGAACCGCATTATCAGGGCACCTGGGTGGCTTAGTCAGTTAAGCATCTGCCTTTGCCTCAGGTCACGATCCAAGGGTTCGGGGACTGAGCTCCTTGCTCATCGAGTAGCCTGCTTCTCTCTCTGCCTGCCACTCCCCCTGCTCACGTGCATGCTCTCTCTCTCTCTTTCTCTCTCTCTGACAAATAAATGAAATCTTTTAGAAAGAAATAAGGAAGGAAGGAAGGAAGGAAAGAAGGAAGGAAGGAAGGAAGGAAAGAAAGAAAGAAAGAAAGGAAGGAAGGAAGGAAGGAAGGAAGGAAGGAAGGAAGAAACTGAGCTATCATTGGCAAATTTGTCTAATTCCCTACCTCCACTCATGAAATTCTATCAATTTTTCTCTTAATATCCCTTCAGTATTATCTCTTCATTGTACTTTCATAATTATTAACTTAGCTCAAGCACAAATAATACTTCTAGTACCTTCATTATTAAAACCTACTATGGTGTTCCATGTCTCAGTGTTTCACTCAGGCTAACACCTGAGCTCTTACCTCTAAATATTGATCTTTACCTAGCCAATTCTGACTGAGTTATGTGCTCAGCTTCAGTGAAGGCACCATTCTCTATACAAAGCTGCCCCTTGCCCTCCCATCTTTAGTTACATGCTTAGATGTGGTTCTATAGACATTCTAAAGACATACATAGACATTCTAAAGACCTCTATTCATATATCTACTAACACATCTGTCATGGTGGTAGATAAATATCTGTTCATTAGTTTTTGAAACCAAGGATATTGACATATACAACTTTAAGTTCTAAGATAGCACTTGCAATGGTGTAAGCATGCATTCTATTAACTATTACATAAGAAAAGGAAAAAAAAAGACATAAACCGCACTCTCAAATAACTTATTTTAGTAAGTGTGCAGATACATTCTAATTGCTGTAAGTTTTGCTAACTTCACCAAAGTTAGCAGATTGCTCCTGCAGGTGCTATAATGCCCCAAGATGCAGTATTCCATACCATATGGACTGGTTTTTAAACATGAAACTCAAAATAGAACAAGAAAATTTAAAATCATTTTGAGGTTATGCAAGTAAAGAATTAGATGTTTAATATATTTTTTTTCTAAATAAATTCTCTTTCTTTTTAATGGATACATCACTCTAGAGAGTTGATATTGTATAATGAGAGAAGAAATTGGCACAGGAAAGAGCTTTGGATTAGTCTGAGATTGTACTTAATTTTATTTCTCTTCAAAGTTCCCATTAATGGGCAATATCTGTTTCCTTTGAAAAGATAGTCTAAGTAAACTAGGGCTAAGATCAATTCTGCTTTCAGCCTGCAATAAAACTGTCATAGAGATTTACCAAATAAAATAAAATAATGATCGGCAAAGAGTAGCAGGATCAGCAGCTCAGTCAGCCTAATAATATCAAAGAGTCTTGCCAGCCTGAAGAAAGAGGTAACTTGATGGTAATATAAAAAGTTGCACTTGTTATTGTGTGTTGATTTTTGTGTTTTCTTTTCAGCTATAAATTGCAGAATTCAGACTTTTAAGTATTTGTAGATGAAACAGGGAACATAAACTTAAATACTTCTCCTCAGAGAGAAATCAATAGTTACAGTTCTCTCTTTTAAGTCAATATTTTATACTCTCAGAAAACGGAGTGCCATATCAATACTTTAACATCAGTGTTGTACTCATCCTTATTTAGCCACTCGTTCGTTAAGTGTCCTCTGATGATAGTAAAAATGTCTGTGGTGGTTTCTAAATAAAACTTCACAGTAAAAAATAACGGACCATTAACAGTAACTTAATGAGGATATTTCTGCATCCTAAACTTAAACTTTAATGATCACTTAATTATACAAGCATCATCTACCGAAAATAAGAAATGTCACTAAATTTATGATGGGGAATGTATCTTTCCTTTCATCTAAACGCAAAGACAATTAAGAATTCAGATTTAAATGTCCACAATTTTAACCTAATGTAATCATTAAATATCAAAACCACAGTATCTTGGAAATTTGACTTTAATTACTACGTAGATATGATAAAGTAAATACATGATGAATATTATTCAGCCTAATAAAAGAAGGAAATCCAGTCATTTGTGACAACATAAATGAAAGTGGAGGACATTGTGCTAAGTGAAATAAGGTAACCAAAGAGAGACAAATACTGCATGATTCCACTTACGTAAGATACCTAAGAGTCACACTTTTGAATGGAGAAAACTTAATAAGTGGTCGCCAAAGGTTGTAGAGTAGGGGAAACGGGGAATTGATATATAATGGGTATAAAATTTCAGTTATGCAAGATGAATAAGTTCTAGAGATTCACTATACAACATGGTACCTGTAATTATCAATATTGTCTTAAATGTGTTAGGATGAAGATCTCATATTCAATATTCTTACTACAAATATAAACACATACACACACACACACACACACACACACACACACACACCACAAAGGAACACAAAGAAACTCTGGAAAGTGGTGGATATGTCTATAACCTTGGTTGTAGTAATGGTATCACGGATGTTTGCATATATTCAGACTCACCAACTGTAGACATCACATATGTGCAGTTCCTTATATATCAATTATACCTGAATAAAGCTGTTAAAAATAAAATAAAATGAAAAATTTTAAGTAAATACATGCCTAATGTAACCTACGGAAACATCTAAAGGAGTCATCTCACTAAGGCTGTGTGTGTGTGTATGTGTGTGTAATAGCCACTGGTTTTCCATGATTGATTATATAATCAAATAATTCATTAGTTATTGATATTATCACATTCTACTAAGCTGATTTATTTAAGCCTTTATTAAGGTGAAACGAACAAGGTAAACACAGTCTGAAGGCACAGTGGCTTTTAATAAAATCAACCAGGATCTTGGTAGTCTTCTTACCTTTGCACTTCCACTGAGAATATTTGGTCTTTCTCTTTTAAGCAAACTCTTCCCTTAGTACCTTAAGTAGATTTTGGAATTTTATGTACCTGAGTAGTCCAAGACTCATTCTAAATAGCTCAACAGTATATCACTTTACATTTTAATTCAATTCTAAGGAGGGTTTCATTTCTGATTATTCTATTTGCTCACCATTTTAAAACCCCAGATACTAATAATATGCTTTAGTTTTTGCTAACTAAATTTTGGCCTTACTCTCTAACCTCAAGTTCCTATTCTAGTTATCTGACCACTATTTTAGATCATATCTCTGAAAAGATACAGCTCTATTTTTACTATCCTAGAAACTGCATAATAAACAATGAGACCTGCTGTATCTCCCAATGCCTCAGAGTATGATATACATTGATGAATCTATCGGATGCTTATCTGAATTTGAAGATACTCTAAATTACTATATCACACTTAGAGATATCCTTATTTTGAATTTTAAAGCACGCCTGGGAGATAATATTTAACATATTCAAAAATGCCTCACTGTATTTTGACCCCCTGCAGTGCAGAGCCACTTCAGAAATGACACCTGTTTCGTAAAGCATAGCCCCCATCAAGTACTAAGGTCAATGAATTCTAGTCTAATGCACTGATGGCAGATGAAGACTGATTGTTATCGGTTTACCACATTTTAAAGAAGCAGACACAAGATTCAGACTTCAGTCCCCTGAACATGACAGATGATGGACTGCTGCTATTTCCGCAACCATGAATTCTGAAGAGGTGGCACAAGAGGGATAGATGCAATTGTGTTCTGCTTTGTTTCATAATATCACAAGATTTGATTCCAGTTCCTGTTTATACCAGGCAAAGAGATGGTTCTTTCTCAAATCAGTCTTATTAGGGCTAGGGACCAGATTAAACAATGTCCCATACGTCCCAGCCCAAGGAACCTAGCCTTTATGTCACTTTGCGTGAGGTGGCTTTCTGCAGCAGAGGGAATTCCTATATGGGCTGGCAATTAAATACGGACTTTCAGGGGCGCCTGGGTGGCTCAGTGGGTTAAAGCCTCTGCCTTTGGCTCAGTTCGTGATCCCAGAGTCCTTGGATTGAGCCCCGCATCGGGCTCTCTGCTCAGCGGGGAGCCTGCTTCCCTTCCTCTCTCTCTGCCTGCCTCTCTGTCTACTTGTGATCTCTCTCTCTGTGTCAAATAAATAAATAAAATCTTTAAAAAAAAAATACGGACTTTCAGTAACTGCAGCACAAATCTACCTTTGCAGGATGAGCAGAACAGCAAATCCCAGTGTCAATCCCCTGCTTTGAATGCCATCTATGTTTTGAGTCCATGTTAATTGTGTGTATACGTATTTAGAACTGCTGTATCTTCCAGGTAGACTGAACCCTCATCTATATAAAATATCACGCTTTACCAAAAGTAATCCTTCATTCCTCAGAGTCTACCTTATCTTATATTAACCTGTAGAGCAGCTTTCTTTGGTGGGTACATATGTAGTTTATCTTGTTCTATCAGTTTACTTTCAAGAATTTTGTTCCAGGGGGCACCTGAGTGGCTCAATGGGTTAAAGCCTCTGCCTTCCACGCAGGTCATGATCCCAGCATCCTGGGATGGAGCCCTGCATCAGGCTCTCTGCTCAGCAGGGAACCTGCTTCCTCCTCTCTCTCTGCCTTCCTCTCTTCCTACTTGTGATCTTTGTCTGTCAAATAAATAAAATCTTAAAAAAAAAAAAAGAATTTTGTTCCAATATATTGAAAGCCTGTCTTTTAGAAGCAATATTTTAAAATTCCAATTTGAAATATTCATCTTTTAGCTGAAACTCTTACTTCCTATTCATTTGATGTGCTGATACATTTGGTTTCATATCTGCCTTCTCAACATTTGTCCAATATTTAACTTATCTGTCTTAAGTTCTTTTTTCCCCCTTTTTGCCTCCTTTTAGATGGATCAGTTTATCATTTTAGTTTAATATTACCCTTGCATTCTTTTAAAATAAAACAACTTTTATTTGTTGTTCTTTTACTTGGTAAATGATTCAACCGTATATTCTTTACTAATTATAGTACAATACAAAGGTAATAATCCTGCTTTACTAACAGTGGAATTTAGAACACTGTATTAAGCCATATATCTCCATCCAAGTATGGGTGTTATTTTATATTATTTTACATGTTTGAATGCTATATATATTTTAACTTCCAAAGTGCATATCAATCATTGTTTTATAAGAAAATATTTATTTATATTTGGTGCCAAGTTTAATTTTCATTGCTCATTTTTTCTACATTACCATTGTTCTATATGGAACAATTATTTTACTTGTCTAAAGAACTCCATTGAATATATGGTTTAATTTAAGGGTATAAGTAACTAATTCTCACAATTTTTGTTTCTCTGGAAATATTTATCTTTTCTCCTCTCATAATTTCACTTTTTTTTTCTTTTTCTTTGGTTTAGGCAATAGGCCAAACTGGAAACAGCTCAACATGCAATGGTATAGATAAATCTCAAAATCATTAAGCTAAATGAAGGTGGCCATACAGAAAAAAAAAAAGAAAAATCCTACATGATTTCATATTTTATCTATTTTCAAAACACTAGAAAATAGAAACCAATTTATAGTGACTTAAAGGTCAGTATTAGTGGGACTGGGAGAATACTTTAAGAATATTTTAAGGATAGGGAAATATTTTAAGTATAGAGAAAAAAAACTAAGGGTTGCTGGAAGAAGGTGGGCGGGGTTTTGATAACCACTGAGTGTTGTATGTACATGATGAATCACTGAATTCTACACATGAAACTAATATTAAATTATATATTAATTAGCTGGATTTAACTGGAATTTAAATTAAAACATGAAATTAAAAAAATTAAACTAAAAAAAATGTCTGAGGTATCTCTTTTGGGTGATCAACGTTGTGAAACTTGATTGGGATTTCTGTTTTTTCATGGGTGAAACTTTTGTCAGAACTCATTGAATTGTATATTTTATATGTATGTGGTTTATTGTGCATAGTTAAATATTGATAATTTTTGAAAGAAGTTCAAGTTAGGAGAATTAGTTCTCCTAGTTATTAAGAATTACTGTAAATTTGTATATATTAAAAAACCATTCTGTGATATGAGAGACAAGTCAATAGAAAATAATAGAAAGCATAGAAATAGTGAGATTATGTAAAAGTATGTACTATAATTGCATATAAAGG
>NC_081565.1:39415353-39471196 GCF_022355385.1 Mustela nigripes | reverse complement strand
AGAACCCTGGTATATCATGACCTGAGCCTAAGGCAGATACTTAACCAACTGAGTCACCCAGGTGCCCCTCTACTGTGGAATTTAGAAAATAAATGCATATTTGATTGGCAAAGACTCAGTAAATCGATAAATATGTGATTCATCCAATCACTCATTTACCTACCCATCAATTTATCTATTTATCCATTCATTTATTCCTGGAAATATGAGTGCATAAGTTATTCAGCCTAAATCTCTTAGGATCCTAGTTAGATGCAATGGTTAAGGCAATCATTTGCATATCCTCTTCTTTAAAAATAAAACATAAATTTTCAAATCTTGTGACCCTAATTTTTTTGTTACCTATCCGCATTTGTTTTTCACATATGGATATTTTAACCTAACAGAAGTACAAAAAAAGACAGAATTTATAGCTACAAAATAGCATTCAGTAAAAGGATGCTGAATATAAGAAAGAGACTTTACTGTACTTACTCTACTGTAATAAAATAATAACATTTATACTAGTAAACTAAGAAGAAACCTCCTTACTCAGGAAATAGGGTGAGAAATGAGGAAAACTGCGCCTATAGTTCTATTATCAGAGTTGAATATCCAGTTTCTATAAATTAGACTAATATGATGATCTGAAACACTTTATTGAAAATTTAAAAGGGTTCCAAAAATAAAGACCACAAAATAAGAAAGTAGATTCTGTCTACATGAAGGTAAATTGGCCTGTTTTTATTCACCCTAATAGCTCTGCTCAGGGTTGACATACAGGGATATAATTTATTACTATGTTTGCTACATTAACAGCCATTTTGAAGAACAATCTTCCAAGTGAGATCTACAAATTGAGTATATTCAACAGGAAACATATAAATTAGTCTGTATGCTAACAAACAAATGCAAAATGTAAAACTCATTCCTGCATGCAAAGAACACTAGAGCTGGAAAATGAAGGATCCTATTTCAGCTTATAGATAGAGAAACTGAAATGCAAGAGATTAAATGATCACCTGAGACATTCAGTTAAAATCCACATCTGTTTATAACATTAGAATAAAGATATAACAATTATAATGGTGATCTGTTGCCAATATTTTATAAAGGAAATGTGTAACCTGACAATAGAGAACAAATTATTTAAAGTGGATAAATTAAAGTTTTCTAAAAACTCTCTGAATAAGAGAACACTGAAAGCTCTGTGACAAGCAAGCACTAATAGTCCAGGTACGAGTCATAGATTTCTTTTATTAGTACAAAAAGTATATTCCCTAACCAAATTTCCCAACTTCTAGTTTAAATTTCCCAATATCCTGAAGTGACTCAGGCAAGATCTTTGTCACTTTTCTTTTCAAGAATCTTCTATTGTGTTTCTGTCAATTTGTTCAAAAATAAAACCCTGAAAATTTTCTTAGAAAGCTTATTGGTTATTTAAAAAAAAATAATAAGTTGTCTTATAAAATAAAAGCAGAAAGTATTCACACTTCCAAGTGTCTATCATTGAATTAATTCTACCCTCCCTAAGTGTCTATATTGACTTTCTATTTCTGATGTAAAAAGTTGTCACAAACTTGGTAGTTTAAACAAAAATTTATTATCTTACAGTTATACGGAGTAAAAATCCAATGCATGTCTCATCAGGCTAAAAACAAGGTTTTAACTGGGCTGCAGTTCCTTCTGGAGACTCTAGGAGAAAATCTATGTCCTTGCCTTTTTCACTATGAAAGGCAGAAAAATGTTCCCTTCTCTAAAAAAAAAAAAAAAAAAATGGAAAGGGGAAAAAAAGAAAAGAAAAAGAAAAAAAGCTCATATCCTAATCCCCAGAATCTGTGAACAGGTAATGTTCTGTGAGGAGGGGAAATTAAAGTTGCATAGAATTGAGATTGCTAATCAGCTGATATTGAGATGGGGAGATTATCCTCAATTATCTGGGTGGGCCAATATAATCACAAAGTGCTTAAAATGAAAAAGAAAGTAGGAGAGTCAGTGTGAGAGCCAAAGATTTGAAGATACTTGGTTGCTGACTTTGACAATGGAGGATGGGGCCACAAATCAAGGAATACAAGCAGCTTCTAGAAGCTAGAAAGATAAGGAAATGGATTCTCCCTTAGAGCATTCCTTAAGGTATTTTCAGATCTTTTCTGAGCCTGCAACCTGTCCTGGGCATGCCTCATGATTTCTAACTTCCCACATTCATGTGGTGGCTTTTGAGTATCAGTCTTCAATCCAGCTCCCAAGACAAAAAGAAAAAAGAAAAAAATGGGGGGAAAAAACACCAGCCCTTTAAATCCCCAGGAAGTATCTCAGCCACAGAAGGAAGTTCTTGCAAAACTAGGGGAAAGTGCAAACACAGTTCTGGTCAGCCATCAGAGCATAGCTCTCTGATAACTGGAAAGCTGGCTCCTCTTTGCCTACCCTGCTTTTCTCAACCTGTGTGAAAACTGCTCCAAGAGTAGGTACATAGCTGTCTGCAACAGAGTTAAGAGCAGCAGGATGGGCTGGTTTGCTGCTCCTGTGCTAAGAGATGAAATTGACAAAATTAACTGGGATTTACTATGAAGCCTTCTGCTCCCCTTGAAAACATTCAACAGACCCCAGAATTCTAAAACAGTTAACATGGTTTCTCCTGGTGTAATTGTTGTCCAGGTGCAGAGAGATAGATTTCTGCTGCTTGCTTTTCTGGGGCCTGGAGGTGTGGTGCAGGAGAAGTGCATCACAAAGGGGTAGCCTAAAGGAATCTGCTCAGTGATGAGATTATTCTGTATCTTCACAGTGGTGACAGTTACACCATAGCACATTTTTGTCAAAATGGATACACTGTACACCTCAGTTTAAAAAATACTGACATTTGATCCTTGACTAAACATTTGGTGATATTAAGGAACTATTGTTAATTTTAGGGAAAAAAATGACTGATAGATTTTTGTCTTCCTCTCTTCAGAGGCACATGCCATATTTTATTCTAAGTTTATTCTTTTAATTTTTATTATTATAATTTTCAAACGTGCCCAATCAGAAAGAAAAATACAGCAAGTTCCCATGTACTCACCTCTTAACTTTAAAAATGATCATGTTTCTACTTGTGACAATACCTTTTTTTCTTTTTTTAATAAAAATGCAGTAGTTTAATCGAATACTGCATCCTCCATTTCTTGGTGGCAATTCTAAGGACAATTGGCCAAAGCTTTCCAGCCATAGCCCTCTTTTAGGTCTGTGACCATCACCGTCTGTTATAGACAGAATTATGTCCTCCAAAAAAGACGCTGACATCTTAACCCCAGCAACCCAGAATGTGACTTTATTTGGAAAGAGGGTTTTTTGCAGATTTAATTACTTAAAAGGAAATCATGCTAGAGTACAGTAAACTGATTTAATATGACCTGCATTACTATGATGAGATGTCATATGAAGAGAGAGAAACACAAGGTGATGTGTAGATGGAGGCAGAGATTAGAGTTATGCTACTATCAGCCAAGGAATCCTTGGGGCTACCAGAAGCTATAAGAGGCAGGGAAGAGTCCTCCTCTAGGGACTTTGGAGAGCACATCACCCAACTGAGACCTTCATTTTGGACTTCCAGTCTCCAGAACCGCTGAAGAAAATTTTTACAGTTTTAAGTCACCCAGTTTGTGCCACTTTGTTTACAGAATTCCTAGTAAATGAATATACCATCTAAAAAACACACTTATCGTATCAAATGTCCAAAATATTGGTAAGTGGCATTTGGCAGGAGTTAGAGGCTTAAGGTATCACCTACACCATGCTTGTTGTCAATCTGTGGTATAATTCGAATGAATTTCCTCAAAACAACAAATAAGGAAGGCAACTGACAAGAGCAGTTTCCTTCCCACACACAACAGTATATTCTTTTGGTCACCTAGTAACAGGAGTGTTTAAAAAAAATGTAAATGTGGTTAAACTTTAGATCTCAATATAAATGGCTTTTTGATGTTGATGAGAAAATCTAGTCTTCATACCTAAAATACATATGTACGTATGTATTGATCCCAGTTAAACATTACTATGGAAGACATACTTTGTCCCCTTTTTTTTTAATAAAATTTTTTATTTTTTATAAACATATATTTTTATCTTTGTCCCCTTTCTTTACCAACATGCCACTAACTTGAAAAAAGTAATAAAAGGATGATCAGCATGGTTATGCCTCACTCCTCATCAGCTCTGAGGACTGATTCAAGTGAATTCCCTCCTCCCTCAACATATGGGGAAGTCATGGGACAAGAGCAATTTCAGTGCACAAGCATGTATAAACTCTATCACATGGCAACTACAGTATGCAATAAATAAATAAATAACTGTAATTGATTGATAAAAGGAGAAAAATATTAAAAGCCCATTAGGGGAATCCAGATTTCCACATGTAGAAATCACCCACCAAATACACACAAAGGATACTTAGTCTATTTCCATGATTACCTCCTAAATTATTTATCAAATTTCTGTCCTCCCCCCATTAAAAACAAACAAAAAACAGTTTATGAATTGTTCTACATTCCAGTCAATTGTGTTGAAGTTCATAATGCTAAATTGGTATCAACCCAATTTTGCAAATTCAAGTTCTTTGACATGTATTTTACCATACGGGAAGAGAATGGGCTAGCTACTTTGGTCTGTTGCCACTGATAGGTACACCATTTTCTTATCTAGAATGTTTAATTTATTTAAGGCAGCTATATATTATTTCCATCTCTTTTTTGTCTTACTCAACAACCCACTCCTATGTATGTTTGATTTTGTATAAAAATGTATTGAAAACACACTGTCATCTCAAAACACAGTTATGTTCATGTATACCCTTAAGTTATAATTAAATATTTTACAAAAGATAAACTACTTTGCATCAAGCACATACAAATGGTATAAATGGTATACAAATGTGGGCAGAAAACAGAAAACCTATGAAAAGTAACTTTCTATTGTTACAGGACTTTACTACAGGAAATTTGTTTATCTATAACCTATACTCTCCAGTCTGTGAGGACACAATACCAGATAGCTATTATTGCTATAAGAAGTGGCAAAATTTCTCTTTTCAAGTGTGAAAAGAGTTTTTGAAAATAAAAAATAACAGGCATCTTTCTTGCTAGTATTTTTTATAAACAGGAATAAGTTTCTGGATATATTTATAAAGGAGATACAGAAGGCATTATTATGTCTCAACACAGCTACATACTTACAAAAACTGAAACTGTTCATGTAGGAAAGATATAATTAGCAATAACTAAATATCTTGCTTTGGTCATTAAATGGAACAAACAGTAGAAATAGGAAAACATTGCACTTCTCCCCCCAAAAAGGTGACATTGTGTGCTGAACCATTACAGTTATAGGAATGAGATTGTTGCTAAGCAACAAGTCTTCTATAATCTTGTGAGGCTTTTGTATCTGAGGAAAATTGAGGCAAAGAAAAGTTTGGAAAGCTAATGAGGAAGAAATGGCTTCAGTGCAAATCGATCAATAGTGCACCTGACCAGAAAATCAACTATTAATGGGACTAGAGGAAGAAAAGCTACTTAGAGCTACTTGAGAGCACATTTATTATCACAGGTGTGTTTAATTGTCTGCACTCTAATTCTATGTTCTCATGTTGTCTTTCCATGTGTGCAGCAATACTTTCCTACGGGGAAGTTCAATAATATGGAGCAGCATTTCTAGTCAGTGAGTTTAACAATAACCCCAAACAATGTTTTGATCACTTCATTTTCTGTATCATTTAAGAATTCAATAAGCTGTAATTGGCCTACTTTCATGCTATGGTTATATGAATGGCAATAAAGTACAATTTGAACTGAGTTCTGCTGCCTGTGAAAATGCAGTCATGTAAATTCTGATGTTACAGAAAATCTAACTTGGAGACTCTAATAAGAAGGTTAGAGTCTGGGGGTCTGGATAGAGGCAGGAGTCAAAAACAGGGTTATAGGCAAATTCTGTGCTGTTCTCAGTTCTGTCTGTGATGGAAAGGAAGATATGGCCAAATCTGAGTGGACAAACCTTTAAGCAGTTGCAGAGGGACACAGAACAAGTTCAAGCGTTAATACTACGAAAGTTCTTCCCTGTCCTGAATTGGTGACCTGAGCTTGGACCACATGTTAATTATTAACATTTTCTTAAACTAGAGTAGAAAGGAGCATAGTTGTCTTAAGCAAACAAAAGATCTTCGGGGAATACTTAAGCACTTGCCAAGGATTTTCTAAGTCCTCAGGGGAAAAATATCTTGATAAATCAGTATAATTCCCCTAAAGTACCTTAGAAAGCAGCTTAGATTAGGTTATTTGGCTATTAAAGAAAAATCATGACTTCTGTAGGTTGCAGAATTGGAAATATATGAACTAAATGAAAATAACCTACAATCTGAATGTAACACAATTTGGGAGATCAGACACAAAAGACAGATGAATGAGAAGCTGGGAAAACACAAGTCCAAAATGAGGCCCCAAAGGAAAAACTTGATGAGGCCTTTTCTCTTCTGTCTAATCTCATTAATACTTAACTCAAACTCAGAAGGGCAGCATGCTATCTAAACATGTGCACTGATGCAGACGATCTCACAGAATTTAGGTCACATCTGATTTCTCAAATAACTACACACTGCCAGCGTTGGTGTTACATAGGACACTAAGGCTGTGTCTATTTCCTTCATTTAATATAATGTTTAATCCTAACAGTCTAAGTAGAGCCATGCTCATGGCCACACAGAGACCATTTCACTAACAGCATCTTACTGATGGTTACATGCATCATGTCCTTCTACTCAACATTTAACTTGATTATTTGAAATGAAAAGAATCTATACATTTTTTAAGAAAGTAAAATATCATTGTTTAACGTTCACTTTAAACAATGTGGCACCTGGGTGGCTCAGTCCTTTAGCATCTGCCTTCAGCCTCAGGTCATGATCCTGGGGTCCTGGGATGGAGCCCGGGATCCAGCTCCCTGCTCAGCAGGGAATCTGCTTCTCCCTGTCCTACACCCTTTGCTTGTGTTCCTTCTCTCGTTATCTCTGTCAAACAAATAAAGTCCTTAAAAATAAAAAATAAAACACATTTTCTTTGTGTCTATAATTGTCTCTAAGGTTCCTATGAGCACTCATTTCATGAGGAACTAAGGGATTTCAAAGTCCTGTACACTAACATTCCATTATCTCTAGCCTTGGCATTAATGGCAGACTGGCAGTGAAGAAACCACAGTCGGTTCACGCAGCAGCCTTCATGGAGCACAACTGAACCCTTTCACATTGAAGAAAGATGCACCACCATCCCCCCAGCACCTTTCTTCCACAAACATTCCCATTCCAAAGTTCTTTGAGTATAACTGTAAATCATTTCATAAATTTTACATATTACAAAATAAATACTTTTTTTTTTCTCCAACAACTTGGAGGGGGAATAGAAACTGACCTGATTCCTGTTCTAGCTCTGCCAATGGCTGGTTTGACTTTCCAAATCCTTTCTGTGGACTTTGCTCTTTCCTCTAAAAAGTAAAGGGCTTGGATTAAAAGACTGCAAAAGACACTTCAAAGCCAGATATTCTATGACCTTCTGTATTCTAGAACTACAGAACATAGCATTCCCTATGTCTAACTTATGTCGTTCGTGATGCAGTTAAAAAAAAAATCACCCTCTAGGAAGGAAATGAGAAAATATGAAGAACTGTATTTTAGTAGAAAGAGAGGGGAAAAAGAAACCTCATAATTTCATAAATATAATTCATTTTTCAATTTAAGGACTGTGCTTTGTAATACATATTCACAACTAAAAATATTTTAAAATCTGTGCAATTGGAAATATACACATCAAAAGAACTTTTCATATAACATTTGTCTATAATATACAGAGGCTGGCATTTTAAAAAACAGTGAGAAGTTTCACTTACCTAATCAAAGTTTTTTTGTTATGTTTATAATTCCATAATCAATATTTTATTTTTAATTATCTGACAATTATCATTTTGGGAGGTGACCAGAAAAAATTAACTTTGAGATAAAAAATTGCCTATGTACATGTAAGCTCCTTCTTTAGAAAAAAAATTTTATAAAAATTTTATGTTGAAGTCTGCCCCAAAATAACAAGTGTTGAAAATCTTTCACAGTCTGAGATCACATATATTATCAAAATATTAAGGAAGGTTAGTATTCGATATTAATTATTTGCAGTGACTTCATAGATTCACCCAGTAAATAAAAGTTCACAAACTATATACAGGATTATACTTTCCTAAATTTCATTATTATCTTTTGTTTTCACAGAAACTATATTCTAGGGAGAATAGATAATTGCTTATCTTTACTAATAAAATCATGCAAATATCCCAGTCTGGTTTGTAGCTGCTTTTTTTATTAAGTTATAGGAGCAGTATTTAATTTTATAGAGGCACACAATGAGTAGAAACTAAATTATTCCAAATTATCATAAATAATTCTGAGAAATAGCCCTTGTGTCCTTGAGTCCTGTTTACACTTACAGCTATAACACATACTAATTTATCATTACCTGGTGTTACACAGTGATTTTACTTTATGAACAATGGGAATTATTTTGTTTCACCCACATAACTATACAAATATTTATTAAAGTTATTACTCCACTAACTTTCCATTTTAATATCAATTAGCTTATTCTCACAACAGATCTATCTATATTATAGATATTATTAATATATCTTATGGATGAGGATACTGAAGCACACAAAACTTAAATAACTTGTCCACGTTCGTGCCACAACTTATAGAAATTTGACATCAGCCAAACTGGCGATTGATTTTTGTGCTATTAACTAGCAAGGTATCCAGGATCCCTAGTTTATAAGAAAACAAAGCTGTTTACCAGTTCAAATGGAATTTGTTTTAAATCCTACCACAAAGGAAATTTAATTCCAGTGTTTATTTGGGATTCCTTTACTCCTCCTTCTGTGCAGTTATATATGTGATTTTATACATGCACACACATGCACGTACACACAAGCATACATGTGTGTGGGTGCACACACACACCTATGTACATACATAGTCAGTTCAGAGAAAATGGGGCTGGGTGCGCTGGCTCTGTAGTTCACATTGGTCATTGCTCATGCTCACGTTACACAAATACATGGGACAGTGGACACTTCAAAGCTTTGGCTTGGCTGTGCTTCTTTGTCTGCTAAAAAGTTACCCCAAACCCGTAATTCTTAGTGCTTATTCCGACCACTTCCTCCCTTCCTTTCTTTATGGAGAAAATGCCTTTCCAGTGTACTGTGTGTGAATCCCTTTAGACACTGAATATATCTTTCTCTTCTTAGAGAAACTACTTTCCTTCACCTTAACCTTGTCACCTTTCCATCTTCAACTCCAAGCCTTGGGTTCCATTCTAACTAGAACATATCATTGTAGGTGTTTCTTTTGCATTCTCACCAATGAAGTCAGGTTTAATGTATAAAAAGAAAAGGAAAACTTTAATTACTAATTCAATTAATCATCCTACCGTGGTTCTTAGAAACGATGGAAAATGCATCTACGAAGCATCCCCTAAATTAACATAGCCAGTGAGCTCACAGAAAACCACACAAAGAAACAAACCAACTAAGTCACTGCCATCAACTCCAACACTGGGGGATAAGAGTTTGTATGAGTGGCAGAACTGTGTATCAGAAAAAGGCGTGTGAGAGTCAAAAAACATGGTTTGCAATTCACTTTTCTTTTCCAGGTGCCTTTGACAAAACTTGGTCCTGAGTTTTCTAATTTCAAAATATAAAACAAACAGATAATGGTATATACTGAGCACTTTCATTAACTGAAATACTTCAGGAAGCCTTCAAAAATCATATTATCTCCCAGTTCTTCATAATCTCTATTAGGTATGTATTCTTACTACACTCCATTTTTCAGGTAACAAATATTAAGGGTTAGAGATATAAAGTAACTTACACATTTAACTAGCAGAAGACCACATACATGATAGATGAAAGAACTGAGATTCAAACCCAGATTTGTTGGAATCCAAATCCCATGATCTTAGGCCATGTGCCACTCACCTTCCAGAGTTTCCAGGAAAAAATACAAACTCATTATGGACTTCAGACCACTTCATAGAGCAAAACTTTCTTTCATATTATGACATTTTTGGCTCCCTAAGTATATCATAACCAGGTTAATTGCAAGATACATGACTTTTACTTTTGTTCTCTTTTGTCATTTTTCTTAACTTAATAAATACACACTAACGTATACACACCTGCTCAGTGATCTCATTACATGATTATGAATCATTACATGATTATAGGAAAATGACTATCCCATAAATAATATAAATCATGTATATATATATAAGTATATATATATAAATATATAATCATGTATATTGTACTTTATGGGATAGTCATTTTCAAGAAAACAAAAATATATGAAATAGTAAAGTCTTTAACTGCCACGCATTCAGATTAATATTTAAATTTTCTGTTTGCTAAATAAAATCAAGACACCAGATATAACTGAATTGGTCACCATACATAGAATATGTTCTGGTGCATATGTTTTTGATATTATTGGAATCTTTATAGTATATAAAAGCAAAACTTAGATTTGTTATCAAGGCCATCAAGATCATTACTCTACTTTTTGATGTGAAATTTTCTACTTCCCTGTAACATAAATGTATTAAATTTGAAATTACAGGTTGGTATTTTTAAAAGCTTCTAGAAATATTTTTTTATAATTAAACAATTATGTACTCTTTAAGTGTCAGCTCTCTTTTCTCCACATTTAAATCATTCCATTTATAGATTATCCTACATGGTCTATATTGTGATGATTTTCCTCTTACCAGGAACATATACAATATGCAGTATAACCAACATTTTTTTTTCCTAAAGTTACTGTGGGTGAGACATTGTCAAAAGTGTTTTAAAGATTGTTCTTTACTCCCTGTACATCGAGATTATTCCCCTGCTCCCTACCTCTGTATACTGACTAGTTCTCAGACAAGAGTCATTTTGGTAATTTTCATTTATAAATATAACTGGAGTTCCCTTGATAATGAACATTAAACTTCAGAGCAAACTGACTTTGGTGTCATAATTGATTAGTCTAAACTTTCTGCTAATTGAGGTTTCCAGTGCTTGCTAGTTTTCTCTTTTTCCTCTCCTGCCCTCCATTCAAAGCTCACCCGACCAATAAACCTGGGTATCTCCCCAGTATCCAGAATTAAGTCATTCTTTTTGTTTCTCTTAATCTTAAGATCATCTACATCAAAGTTTATGTATTTTTAGGGGCTAAGTCCTCTCTATACAATAGTAGTTTGAGTTTTCTTAAATTAAGACAATTAATAGAAAAATTTGACATTTCATTCATCACAGTCCCTAAATTACATAAAATAATGTTTCGATTCTTAGGTTTTTCAGTGTTTTCTGTCAGAACATGTAAGTTATTATAGATACAGTGGATATAAAATTTCCTTCTGCCAATACAAAGCAAAACTTTAATACATATATACTATGATTTCTTAAAGCAAGTTTCTGAGATCCAAATGTTAGGCACTAAAACAAAATAAAAATTTTTGTTGTCAACTGCACTTTTTTCCAGTAACTGTAAGTGCCATACTCTTTTTCAAAGATTTTTTTTGCCCCCAAACTGATTGAATGCCACACTGGACTCCAAGATTTACCCTTTTAACAGAATTTTGACTTGACTTAGATTAGTGAGAAAGAAAATAAACACAACTGCTTTGGTGATATATTGCTGTAATGCATCATCAGAGTATCACTCATGTGATAAACTACAATATTACTATAATTTATCATCAAGAGTGCTGTCACTCTAAAAAAGTATTAGTGTAATACATCAGCAGCCATCACTATGTGCTGCCACTTCCAACATGGTTTAAGGAATTCTACTGTGCTATCATCTGCCAGGGAGAAAAGAACACCTTTCCTAAGCAAGAGCATAATGGATTAATTTTATTTGAAAATTGTCTTCAGAAACCCACTTTTTCCCATGTCTCTGTCTTCTCAACTTTTATTAATTTATTTGCTCCTTCAGCTCTTTATAGTAACTAAACACATTTCTATAAATGGTTCTCATTCTGTACACCTCGCTAAACTTTTCCCTCTCATACTACCCCACTCTTCAGTAAACAACTGCCTCTCTAATTACTTCTGTTCATTCAACATCTACTTTCAGTATTTTACTGGTTTCCTACCAGTAATGGGTGTCTTTTATCTTGTTTTATAGTTTCAGGCCCTGAATGATGCATATATAACTCCTTTCTAGGCTGTTTTTAGGGGTTTTGACTCACATCTGGTCATAATAACATATACCTGGATGCTGTGATAGCCAGGGCTGAAGGTAGTCTAATATGAGGACTTTTTTTCAAACACTCACTATTCAGCATATATTTCTCTGCCATCTCATCCCAGCTAAGTAAAAACACCTTAGAAATATTAAAATGAACTAGGTATTAGACTTAAGTAATAATTATTTTAGGTGTTTGTGGTATAAAATATGTTGGAGAATTTTTTTTCATGATGTGTTTGAGTATTTAGGGAGTATTGGGACCCTTGCAATTTACTTTAAAATAGTTTAGCAATAAAGTTAGACAATTAGATAGATATATTAAATTCAGCAAAATGTTAGTAATTGAATCTAGTTGCCAGGTAAACAGGTGTTCATTATTCTACTTGTTTCTACATTTTTATATATAAAAGTATTCCCAAAAAGTTTCACACACAAAAGAAACTAGAGAAACATAATATAAAAACTTCATTTAAACCCTAGTCCTAAAAGAACAAATGTACAGCTATTTCATTAAAAAGTAGTATAATTTTTAAAATCCACTGACTTTAGGAGTCATTAATTAGGTGACTATAATAATTGCACTGTTTTGGGGAAACCCTTAATTTCAAAAATACATATTCATCTATTTATGGATGAAATGATATGATTTTGTATTTTGTTTTTATATATGAATGGAGAAGAATGTAATATATTAATTAATAAATACTTATTATTTTAATAAAGTTATAATAACCATAATTATTTTTATCAGTAGTAAGTACTGGTACTTGAATGTATATATGAGGGTTATTTATATTATTTCCCATTGTTTTCTGAATGTTGAAAATTCATATATTATTACCAAAGGTAAACCTAGAATAACTTTTTTCTAGCTAAATTTCAAAGATTAATAATGGAGATTTCTACTGTTTATTGTTTCTATACTAATTTCCAGGTACTTAGCTGATATATTTGCTTAACTAATCATAAAAATGACATGAAAAGATATCATCATTTCTGTCTCCAAATAATAAAATTGAGGTCAGAGAGATTAAGTAATGAGTTAAAGTTTACGTGGTTACCTGAAGGACTCTCAAGTGGTCAATGGTATCTCTGCCTCATACACAGTGCCACAGCAGCCCCTATCTGGAACATCAGCTGTCTTGGTATAGAGGAAAAAAGTAACGTGACAAGCTCTAAGCTAATTTGGGACAGCTTTTGCTCAGAAAAGACATTATACCATCACTCGTGCTTATAATTAATAAATTAATAATTAATGAATTCATATAAGCAAGAGTGCCATCAAAGAGTAAGGGATCACATAATCCTCCTATAGAAAATGACCTAGTGGGCACCTGGGTGGCTCAGTTGGTTAAGCCATGCCTTTGGCGCATGAGCCTAGAATCCTGGGATCGAGTCCCACATCAGGCGCCCAGCTCCATGAGGAGTCTGCTTCTCCTTCTGACCTTCTCCCCTGTCATTCTCTCTCTCATTCTTTATCAAATAAATAAATAAAATCTTAAAAAAAAAAAAAAAGAAAAGAAAAGAAAATGACCTAGCAGGTAGGAGATGAGGAATATTTGGTATAATAGTACTGACACATCACAACCATATTACTTACATTACTGAACGTAACTATCTTAAATATCATTGTCAATATATAAAAAACTGCATGATGGTACCATAAGGATAACATGAGATACAGTTCAAGTGACCTCTACTGAGATACTCACTCTACAGAAGTAGAAATTATTATCTTAGAATTTATTATGTCAACTTCTGTGAGTCACCTGCCAAAATTTGAAATTTAAGAGAAAAAGTGATCATAGGTCTAACAAAGTTTGAGTTTTCAAAGCATTTTTCTTAAGTATAATCTACTGGACCCATCCAAGTCTCTGCTAAATACCACTTAAAGTTACAGTATTCTGAGAAATATGGAATGCATACCACTCTAAATAAACACTATGATAAAATACAATCATTATTTTGAATAAATATTTTAGAATACAGAGTGAATGAATTCCAGAAAGCAAGTGGGATGTTCAGATTCTTTTACATACTTTTCATATATTTCTCTAGCTACTGAAAAAATAAATACTTCATATAGCTAATAATGAACTTAAAAGATAAAAATCACATGCACTTATAGATTATAAACAAAGACCATGACAAAAGATGAAAAAATCATGGTTGCAATTTATTTTGAGATCCTTTCGAAGAACTGACACTGTCTTCAACTAACTCACTCCTATTCTACACAAGTGTTAGAAACAGTATATGAAATGATATAGAAATAAAAATGTATGGAAAATTTATTTATTGAGCCCATAATATGTGCCAGGCAGTGTTTAGATTCTGGGAATAAGCCAATAAACAAGACATAGTCCTGTCCTCAGGTAGTATAAGGAAGAATATAAGATCACAGTTGGGTTTAATGGTGGGTGGTAACCGCTATATCCAGAGTACTCTGGAAAAGTATGTAGTACTCTGGGAAGGATGATAATACAATATTGAGTCATCTGCTAAGGCTCCTAGACTGAGTGATTTCTAAAAAGAAATATGAAAACTGAAAAGGAATTATTTCTGTGAAAATTAGGGGCAGAATTGAGCCAATAAGTCAAATGGAACAGTTTTGAAAAGATGCCAGGTTAAGCAAAGTGGGATACATTCTGGGAACTTCAGTAACAATGGGTCAAGGGCTGATTGAAATACGAGGCTAGAGGGGAAAAAAAGGGGGAAAACTGAGTGAAATATTCCTGGTCTTTGAAAGGTACAACAGAACAAAAAGGAGCCATTAAAAGGTTTAAAACAGGGATGCCTGGGTGGCTCAATTGGTTGGATGACTGCCTTCGGCTCAGGTCATGATCCCGGAGTCCCGGGATCGAGTCCCACATCAGGCTCCCAGCTCCATGGGAAGTCTGCTTCTCCCTCTGACCTTCTCCTCGCTCATGCTCTCTCTCACTGTCTCTCTCTCAAATAAATAAATAAAATCTTTAAAAAAAAAAAAAGGTTTTAAACAAGGGTAGAAAATTATCATATTTGAAAAAGCATTTGAATGCTTTTCCTCATATCCAGTTTATCTAAAAAATCTCAGATAATCAGAACTAAATGTGAAATGGCATTTGTGACTCCACTGAGGATTTTAAAAATGGTTCTATATATATTTTTTTAAGATTCTTTAAAAATGTATTTATTTAAAAGAAAGAAAGAAAGAGCACAAGCCCGGGAAGAGGGACGGAGAGGGACAAGCAGAGCCCAGAGCTCCATTTCAGAACCCCCGAGATCATGACCTGATCCAAAATTAAAGTCTCATGCCTAACTGACTGAGCCACCCAGGGGCACCAAGATTGTATCATTAAAATACTTTTTAAACTCCTTCTTGATCCTTGGTGACTAATTAGAAAAACTATAGTGGGTGGTAACTGCTTAATGATGAGATCATTAAGAGATGCTCTAAACTGATTGGTGTCTTGACAGAAAGGAGAAATTTGAACACAAAAAAAGACATGGACAGAGGGAAAATGATACAGAGGTGACCATGTGATGACAGAGACAGAGACTACACTAACACAGGTACAAGCCAAGGAACACCAGTGAATCCTGAAATTAAGAAGAGGCAAGGAAAAATTCTAGTCAAAGTCTCAAAGGCAGCATGGCCTTCTGATGCCTGGATTTGGGGCTTCTAGACTCCAGAATTCTAAGATAATACATTTGTGGCATTTTAAGCAACCTAGTTTGTGGTATAATGGTATGACAGTCCTAGCAAACAAGAGAACCATTTGCATATTACATATATATATATAGATAGATAAATAGATATAGATATATATATCTGTGTGTGTGCGCGTGTGTGTGGGGGGAAAAAATCCTCTGCTAGATAGGATGTAACCTGACTCACAGTAAGCTACAACAAGATTCTTCCCCATGAAGAGTAACATTTTTAATAAAAGTGGGTACCATTCCCTGAAAAGAGAAGTGTCTGAGGATATTACTTTATAGAGGAAATTCAATCATTTTCATTACCCATCCCCCATGTTGACTTCAGATAAGAGATAATGATTCTTCAGCGGGGAAAAACCCTCTCTGGCTCATAGAGCACATCTGGTTTGGTTATGTAACTACTTCTACACATTCAATGTTGGAAATAGCATCTAGCTAATCAGTGCACTGTATCTCCTTGGCCACAGCAGATATTCACAGACATACATGTGACATAATATAATCATCTATACCCAATAATGGGAATTTCATGAAATTATTCACAATGAGACTATCCCTGAGACTATTCATGATAAAGGTGGTGGAATCTCAACTGTGCTGGGGCTACCAGGGTATCCTATGATAATGCCAATTAAAACAAAACCATGCCCCTGATGAAACAGGATCCTATGGATGAGCATCTTTTGTGTTCTTGGATCCAGCTGGGAAATCCCACCTGTTCCATTGCCACAGATGGCCAAGAACAAATTTACTAATATGTGCTAGTACAACACCTTGGGAATAAATTTCAGCCCAGGTTAAGAGTAGGCTGGCTGGAGTGATGCTACACCTGGGAAATTGATGTTGGATTCCTCCACGCAGGATACACTCAAAAAACGCTGGGCTTGTTTCCTGATACTTGCCCTGGATGCTCTGAGTGCTCTCTGTTAAGAAGAATCCAGTGTCGATTTCCCGGGCCTATGATAACTCCAGCCAGCCCATGTTCATATCTGGCTGAAAACAATCCCTAAAGGTACTATGATAACCAGTACACATAAAGATAAACAATCTCCAGAAAAGATGACAGAGACCAGTGGGCTGGCTCATACAATGCCCATAAAATAGTAAGAAGAACTACAAGAACTTTTCAAAGAGCATCTTCAAGCCTGCTGATTGGTGTTTAGTAATAGTATCTTTCACTGCACCTTTTTTTTTTTCCCCCCACCGCATCTTTTAACTACAATCAAGTAAGTCATATCCGTTTGCCTGGGTTATGTTGGCCACACTCTACCACACCACCTTGGAAAAAATCATGAAATAAGATAAACAATTTTTTTAAAGATTTTATTTTTTTATTTGACAGACAGATCACAAGTAGGCAGAGAGAGAGGGGGAAGCAGACTCCCCATTGAGCAGAGAGCCAGATGGGGGGCTCCATCCAACCTGAGCCGAAGGCAGAGGCTTTAAACCACTGAGCCACTCAAGGTGCCCCGATAACCAATTTTTTTGAAAGGAAAATTTCAATGAAAGTTGAAATCTAATCAAGCATAATTTTATGTTTACTAATAAAGTTCCAATAATTGTAATTCCTTTTCTATTTCCTATATTGTCCTCAGTATTAGTTACCTAACTGGGATCTGACAAATCTGCAGTAAAAGAGAAAACTGCTTAACTATGTTCAAAGGTTAAACGATCTATTTTACCAGGAAACTTTTTTCTATTATCTTCATAGGCAGAGTTTTCCTTTACCCACAAACTGGAAATTAACTCACTCAAGGATGCAATCAATAATATAACTGCCATTTCATATCTTTTCTTGGCTGACTTTGCCCAAGTGCAATGTACAGATCATTTACTCAATTTTAACAATTAAAAGGCGTGTATTCCTTCGGTTCTCACTTTTAGGATTATATATGCTCAAAAATTATAGATACTGTTGTATATTGAAAAACTATAGATCACCCTAAATTTACCACACATAAACATCAGATAATATTTTTGCTCCCATATTTGTTCCTTCAAAACAAAAACAAATAAAACAAACTCATTCCACACATCCCAGGAAACACACAAAAATATTTACAAGTGAATGCCAAGAAAAATAGATTTTCTATTTCCGTTGATTTTACCTTGTTTTTATCTCTATTTGTTTACACTCTCTAATTTTTTTAAAAGATTTTATTTATTTGACACAGAGAGAGATCACAAGTAGGCAGAGAGGCAGGCGGGGGGCGAGGGGAGCAGGCTCCCTGCTGAGTAGAGAGCCAGATGCAGGTCTCTATCCCAGGACCCTGAGACCATGACCTGAGCTGAAGGCAGAGGCTTAACCCACTGAGCCACCCAGGTGCCCCACTCTCTAATGTTCTTAACATATTTCCACAGTAGTACATGTATATCAACGTCCATATCCTAGGGTGGGGATGTTTATGTACATATTTTTACTAATAGAGAGGATGCTGTAAAGTTTGGGACATGTATCTATGAAAAATTAAAATTACTTCCCTTTAAATAGAATGTTGCTTCCTTTCTCATTTGATTACTCAATCATTCAATAAATATTTATTTAATATCTATGATGTACCAATTACATAAACTGAGGTATTGTCGGCTTATCAATTAAGATAAAACAAGGCAAACAGAACAAAATTAAAATGTCAAAAATCTCTGCCTTCAAAGAGGCTACACTCTGGATCTTTGTAGAAAACTCTTGAAATGAGATGGCTTTGGAATTATCTGCTGACTTGCCTTTCTTCCTCACTGAGATACTAGATTCCATGGGGCAGAGGCTGAAAACATCTTTAAACTACATCTTGTTCAGTGTCATATTTGCCAATTGATAAATAATACATGTTTTTTTGTGTTATATTGAACTAAACTTTCTGCTTTTCTGCTTAAAGGTCCCCCCAAAATCCTAGGACATTTTTTATTCTGTTAATTTTCTTAAGTGTTTAGATAATTTTGGGAGAGTGTTTTACAAGGCCACTTATGTCTGGTGTTATTCCTTTAAGAAAATTACCTCAGCTCTTAATAATTTCTCTAAATTTCACCTAACCTTCTATTAGAAGCATTTTTTTTCCCTTTGTTCCCTACAGACTGCTTCCCACTTATGAAAAAGCACATTTTTAAATCAACAATAACCACAACATGGACAATAATTTTCATTCTTCTTTTTTCACCTCTTTAGAGACTCCAAAACAAAATATGCCTACATTTCACTGTAGTGATTGTACTCCATTTTGACTCCATTTTGGTTACTGTCAATGCAAAATTTCTTTCGACGATGGAAATTCCATCACTTTCTTTTAACCCCTAAATCTTATGGTGTATGTAGTTTCTGTAAATTACATAGTTACTTAGTTAAATCAGCAAATGCTAGTGAATTGTTCTGGAGTTCTTAAAAATAATTTGTTCCCAATTGCAAAAAGGTATTCTTGAGCTAAAAGGAGGAAAAAAGGAAACCGTTTTATTTAGCGCTCTTTCAGATCTTTCATACAGATTTTCTCATTTTAAACTTACCAACCCAAAAAGAAGATTTGTAATTCCTCTTAGATGAAGAAGCTTGTCTCAGTTCATTCAGTTATGTAGTGACTCTAAAGACCTCGTCCCCCACCAAAAATCTATTCCACATCACACCAATCAAATTTGCAGTTAAGAGACTGAATTTGACACGAGTGGCCATGCCTTTCAGCCACTTTATTTCACTTTAAAACATACTCTCTCTATTCATTTTGCATTGCTCCATACAACAGATTTCCTCCCATCTCCTTAATTGAAAGGTTGGGTCTGAGAGATTGCTTATTTTCTGTGTCCGGTAGGAACAAAGTGTTCAGTGGTGAATGCAGGACTGCAGCTGCATTAAATGTGTGTCTTATGAATTTAATAACATTGGCTACTTCTGTAACCTCACTAGTAATATTAGGAACTGATCGGCATGGCTGTCTAATTTCAGGAGCCTGAATCAAAATGTGGCCATTTCAATTTGCCATTCACATAAATTCTGCGTGCTTTCCTTACAGGTTATACATCACTGGTCACAGACCTTACTCTGTGCAAGCAGAAAAGGTGTCAGGTGGTGCTGTGACTGAGTACATCTGACTAGAATCCTAAGTAATACAGGGTTTGTGATAATGATTTCATTTCTACAAATCTGTGTGTCGTCCCCCCCCCCTTGATTTATTGATACACATGTTTCACAGGCAAGCAACTCATTTACTCATGTGTTTTTAGCAAAGGAAAGGGGAAAGAGACCAATAACAAAATACAAGCAGTCCAGTAAGCAATGTGAGAGCAAGGACAGCAAATCTGAAAATTAGAAATTGCTATATTGTGCACTAATATGTACAAATATTTTAACTAAACTGCAAAGGAGATAAAGTAAACTGCATGTTAATTTCTTAACATTGCTTTTTTCTATTAACTTAATGAAAGACATTTGATTATATGCACATAACATCTCAATCATACATTAACTGCAAATCAGAAAAGCAAAGATGAAGAGATGTAATAGAACAATGCACATTAAAACTACAACATTCTTGGTAACATAACATTAAGGGAGATTGGTCAAGTTTCTCTGATCATATATGACCTGCCACACTAAGGTCTCTAGCTAAGGAGCTTATGTTTTCCTCCTTTTCTCATAATCGTTCATTCCCTTCTGCTACCCTCCAGCGCCATCAGTTAGAAAGCAAACAACTTTGTAACTTGATTCTTGATCCCAGACCCTTGAATGCAGGGGGAGCCAGTAAAATATCTTGAGTCGTCTCTGTGCTGAACCAACCCATTTGACCCATCCCCAAATCATAGCCCTCTCTCAGTTACCGTTTTACTCACTGTACCCTGTGTGGAAATCTCGGTACGTTTCAAGAGGCAAAGTGAAAAAGGTTTTGCAAAGCATCTACATAAAGTCATGGGTAAAAGATTTTGCTGTGTTCTGAATTGTTTGTAGTTGAGCTTCCCTGTTCCCACAATAGATCATGGAGTATATTAAACCCAGGAGTGCTTGGCTTTTCCTTCATATAAATGCTTTCGGGGGTGTCGGCACACAAGCCAGGTTTTTCTGCTTACCTGCATGAAGCCCCGATTCTGTCATCAACTATGTCAGATTCATTTTCACACACCACACACAATGAGAGCTTAATGCCATTCAGGGCAACTGGTTCAGCAATGTTTTCTTTCTTTTTCTACCCTCCCCTTTTTTCCTTTGAAGTATTTCACATAAAAATAAAAATGAACAGGTCCCACAATCAAACTAGTAGCTGTCCAAAAAGCATTAAAAGAGAGGTGCTTTGTGTACTGTAGTTGATATATTTGTCACATCATTAAATCCAGGTTTAATTCTAAGAGGTTACTATTGGGTTCCCTGATATGCTTCACTTTTCTATCTTGTCCTCATACTTTCTAGACACTTATTACATAAACTAACTTACAAACATTTTACTCATGGTAGTGTCTATTGCAAGACTTAAAGTAATAGAGTGACAAGATCTCTTTTTTCTTTTAAAAAGATCTCACCAGCTGCTAGTGGAAAAAGGATTCCAGGTGGAGGTAAGCGCAGAACAAAGAGCTGGAGGAGACTTGGAGAGGTTAGGCTGTGATCTGAAGTAGGATTAACGGGGCAGTGAGGGAGGAAAGTAGAAGGCTTAAAGATGTATTTTGAAAGAAGGATCAAGACATTTTACATGGGCAATTCTTCCTGGAGGCTGGAACACCCTTCCATCCCTTTTGTCTAGCTAAATAATACTATTCCTTCCAAGCCTTCACTCCCAGGGAGTCTCAGTACCGGGTGGCCTGAGTAATGGTCATCGAAATGACTCCTTAGTGTCCTGTCTTCACCTCACCTCTTAAAACCATTTCTCTACTTGTCACCCTCATGCTACTCTAAAGTGTTCAGAATTAAAATCAACATTTTCCATTTCTGTAATCTTAACACCAAACAATATTTTTGAGATACACCAAACTTACCAATTAAGATTGGATTTGGCTGCATTAAGCAGAATACTTAACTTTCAGTGACTTAAATATTGTTTTCATACAACAAGATGTATAGAGGTTATTTTCCATGAATTTGTGGTGGGAAAAAACACAACTTTTCTTCTGCCAGTCCATGATATACATTTGGATATCTAGCATTAATTTATTCTGTATGACTTTTTTTTAATTTATTTTGTGTGTGTGTTCCAAAATTCATTGTTTAAGCACCACAACTAGTGCTCCATGCAATATGTGCCCTCCTTAATACTCACCACCAGGCTCACCCAATTCCCCATCCCCCTCCCCTCCAAAACCCTCAGTTTGTTTCTCAGAGTCCACAGTCTCTCAGGGTTTGTCTGTGTGACTTTTATATGCAAATGCATTTCATTTAGAATGGTGGACTCAAAGGTATTATTGTATATTTTCTCAGGAATTTTACTGGGCAATATAAGATTTAACATATCTTATAAATATGCCTGATAAACCTTCATCACAATCAAGATAATATACCTACCACCCTTAACTTCTTTCTCATAACTCTATAATATCACTTCTATCCTTCCTCATCCCAAGACAACTGCTAATCTGCCTTCGGTCAGTACAGATACATTCTTTTTAAGATTTTATTTATTTATTTGACAGACAGAGATCACAAGTAGGCAGAGAAGCAGGCAGAGAGAGAGAGGAGGAAGCAGGCTCCCCGCTGAGCAGAGAGCCCGATGCAGGACTCAATCCCAGAACCCTGGGACCATGACCTGAGCCAAAGGCAGAGGTTTAACTCACTGAGCCACCCAGGCGCCCCAGTACAGATACATTTTATAAAATATTATACAAATAAACAATCACATGGGTTACACTTCTTTTGGTCTGGTCTCTTTTCAGTAAATAAAATCATGTATAACTTTATTTGTTGTTTTAGTGCACATTAATAGTTTATTCCTCTTAGTCTTTAGTAGTATTTCATGTATAGCCACACCACAATTTATTTAATCAATTCACCTACTGGTGGACATCTGTTGCATCCATTTTGCAGCAAAGACAGATGTTATGAACTTTTGTATATAAGTATTTAGGTGAATATACACCTTCATGCCCCCTGATTGAATATTTAGGAGTGGAACTGTTAAGTGGTATGGAAGGTATATATATGTATATGCATAAAGAAATATTAAAAGATTTCCAAATACTTGTACCATGTACACTTCCACCATCAGTGCAGGAGGATTCCAGTTATTCCACATCTTCCTGAACTTCCTACATATAGAGAGGCTTTTTCAATTTTAGACAATCCATTAGATGTGCTGTGGTATCTTTTTGTAGTTTTAATTTGCATTTCCATAAGGACTAGTACTGATGTAGATATTATCATTTGTTTTGTTATCCATATATCTTCTTTAATAAAGTGTATGTTTAAATTTTTTCTTTCTTTTTAGTGATTTTTATATTTTTTGAGAAATATATATATGCACATATAATTATAATTAATTATAAATTATAAGCCACTTGTCTAATATCTAATTCACAAGGAATTTCTTCCAGTCTGTGCATCTTTTAACATCTTGTTGGAAAAGCAGACATGACTAATTTTGATGAAATCTAAATTATCAATTTTTGAGCAATCATGCCTATGATATCATACCAAAGGAATTTTTTGACTCACAAATATCACAAAAATATTCCCCTATATTGTCTTCTAGAAGTTTTAAAGTTTTGGTTTACACTTGGCCCTATATTAATTTTTTGAATATGGCCCATAGTATGGATCAAAGTTTATCTATCTTTGTATCCATACATGTATATATGGATACATACATCAATTTCTTTATCTATATCCCTAAAATTGGCCCAGAACCATTATGGAAAAGTTTGTCTTATGTTATTAGAGTAATGCTGACTTCATAGAAAGAGTTGGAATTATTCTTTCCTCTTCAATTACCTGAGAAAATTTATACAGAATTGATGCTAATTCTTCTTTAAAATGTTATAGACATCAAAAGTAAAGTCATCTGGACCTATCTTTTAAACCACACAAATGATTTATTTAATACAGAGAGGCTTATTCAGCTGATCTGTTCTTGGATGAGCTTTGGGATTGTCATTTTTGTAAAATCTATCCATTTTAAACAATTGTTCAACTTGTTGATAAAGTTATTAACAATATTTTATTAGTATCTTTTTAGTATCCGTATAATTTGCAGCAATGTCACATTTCTCATTTCCCATGTTAGTAACATGTGTCTTCTCTCATTTTTCTTGGTTAGCCTGATTATAGGTTTATTAATCTATATATCTAATATATATAAAATCTAATATACATAATATATAATCTCTCTATATAGAATATATATTAGAAAAGCAATCAAAATGATGATTAGAAAATATTTTTCTCCCAAAGAGAATGCAAATACAACATACCGAAATTTATAGAATGCAGGTAAGGTATTACTTTTAGGTAATATCTAATAGGTATATTAGATTATATATATTCTATATAGAGAGATTATATATTATAATATATATAATATATTATAATTATTGGGATAAAGATCTGTGGGAACATATCTTTTTAATATACAAATTATATATATTATATAATATATATAATATATTATAATATATAATCTCTCTATATATAGAATATATAGAATCTATATAATCTAATATATATTAGATAGATATATAATATAATCTATATAATATAGGTTTTTTTCTGAAAGAACACACTTTGGGTTTCATTGATTTACTTATTATTTTCCCATTTTCTATCTATTGATCTCCATAATACTAACTTTTACTATATAGTTTCTGATGCCTATTTAGAGCTTGATTTGATTTTTTTTTTTAAGTGGAGGATCAGTAACTTGTGACCCTTCTCTTATACAGCCATTCACTGTTGTAAGTTTACCTAAAAGTAATACCTTACCTGCATTCTATAAATTTTGGTATGTTGTATTTGCATTCTCTTTGGGAGAAAAATATTTTCTAATCATCATTTTGATTGCTTTTCTGACCTATACATTTAAAAATGTATTAGGTTTCCAAATATTTGAGACTTTTTTCAAATGTATTTTTTATTCATGCTAATTATTACCTTTGTGGTGTTAGAACTTATTTACTATGATTTGCTTTCATGGAGCTTTATTTAGATTTGCTTTTATGGTCCAGAAAATTGTCCATCTTGGTAAATTTTCTTTTATATACCTGAAAACAGTTGTTCTATTGTCATCATGTTGAGTGTTCTATAAATGTGAGGTCAAAATTCTGTTATTAGATAACAAAACATTTATAATTACTATGTTCTCATGATAAAAACTGATGTCTCATCACTATTAAATGTACCTCCTTATACTTGGTAATATTTTTCCTATGAAATCTTTTTTGTTTGATATTAAGATAATCACTTCGCCTTCTTTGAAGAGCATTAGCATAGTACATCTCTTTCCATTCTTTTACTTTTAGCCTATTTGTGTGTTTATATTTAAAGGTGTTTTCCTTTTGGCAGCATTTGTTCTTGCTTTGTATGTACTGGACAATTTCTTTCTTTTAATTGTTATCTTTAAATCAAGCACCTTTAATGTGAATATTAATGACTATATTATTAAATATATAATATTGCCATGTGCTTTATACTCATTGTATTTGTTCCTCTCCAAATTTCTCCCCTTTCTCCTTCTTAATATCAACAAAGCAAAGGATATAGTTAGTATTCATTTCGACATACTAGCCCTCTCCTGTTCAATATGGTAGCCAATTGTGACCACTGAATATTGAAGTGAGAGAAATGTAAATCAAAATATATTTCAAATATCAAAAACTTAGAAAAAAAGTATCTCATTTTCTAAACTTATTAGACATTAGTTTTTAAAGACTTAAATGAATTACATTATCAAAATGAAATGTACTTGTTTTTTAATTTTTTTTAAATGTGACTACTAGAAAATTTCATTACATATGGGATTCACATTACATTTCTTATAGATAGCACTGTCTTAGACAATGATTCAGCAAACTGTGTTTTTTATAATGGGCCACATAACAAACATATTATATTTTACCAGGCCTATAGTCTGTCACAACTATGCAAGGCTGCCATTGTACCATGAAAGGAGCCTAAGACAACACATAATAAATGGGAGTGGCTATGTTCCAAAACAACTCTATACACAAAAGTTTGGTAGATACTAGATTTGGCTTATGGGTCTAGATTTACTGACCACTTTTTAGACAGTAACTTTGGAGAATTGAAGCCATGTGTAATTTATGATCAAAGGACAGGAAAAAAAAGGAAACTTCAGTTGCTGATGATATTGGAGTTACCATAGCAACCCTTGACCAACAACATTTTAGGTATGACAAGAATAAACTGCTCTCATATAAGCCTCTATTATTTTTAAAACATACATAGCAAAACCTAATTCTAATTACATTTACATGTCAAGATTCTATTATATGATTTTACAAGTTTATTTTTTTAAAGATTTTATTTATTTATTTGAAATAGAGAATGAGAGTGAGAGCATGAGAGAGGGGAGGGTCAGAGGGAGAAACAGACTCCCCACTGAGGAGGGAGCCTGATGTGGAACTCAGTCCTGGGACTCCAAGACCATGACCTGAGCAGAAAGCAGTCACTGAACCAAATGAGCCACCCAGGCGCTCCTGATTTTGCAAGTTTAAAATTTATAATGTCACAGTTCAACCATAGTTCAAAGTCGGCCACTTCCAAGTTCACAGTCCCTTTTATATAACTAATTAAAATCTAACTTATTATCTTTGTATCATCAACCAGTATCTTGACTTGCTTTGTATTCCACTAGTATTTAGTAAGTGCCAGTGGAACAAATAAAGATCCATTTCACATATAAAAATGTATCACTAAAGCCTCTACAACTAAAGCATCAATCTCATGAACAAAGAAAAAGGAAGTTCAATTAGTAAAATAATACAGTGAAACATCCAAAAATTTCATTATTTGAAAACCTATTTAAGTAATTTTCATTATAACTCAATCCTTATAAGAAATTAAATGAGAGCTCAAAGTAATTCATCAGTTGATACAGTGTTTCATATCCTGATTATGATATGAAACATCTTAATTGACCGATTCCATTTTTTAACCCTCATTACCTAAACAAATTGTATGGATTTTTGTTCCGTTTGTATCATATGCTCCTAACATCAGGTTTGTGGCAGTTCTGGCCAGCTCATCTGCGGCTAAATGAAGCCAGGTTCAATGGCATTATATGGCAGGTAAATAAGTAGGACTTAAACGATGTACAAGTTACCAGAGTATGTAGAGTTAATGCTAATAATGTTACAACACACCAGAAATACTTTAAAGTAAAAAAATCTATCTATTTTCATAAACAAACAAAAATTCTTCCTGGTCCCCTATTTCAATGCAACAAAATTCCAACAGCCTCGTGAGGGACTAATGTGTAGCCAAGACAACTTTGTTTTATTAAGACTCAGAGTACCACTACGCAATATCACTTCATAAGCCTTGGGAATGATATCTACAGGAAGATATAAGTAAGTAATTTAAATAGCATCACATTGCAATCATTGCATCATAATTCACTAAATTCATTCTGCAATAATACCCTTGTGTTTTAGAAAATTTTATTCTACTATATTCTTTATATATAATGAAACAGGCATACCAGAAATGTTAAGTAACATACCCAATGTTGCTGAACTAGTACATAGATTTAAATTCAAGTCTGGTTGACAAGAAAACTGATACTTTGATAATACATCCCAAGGCAGTGGATGAGAGAGATGCCTTTCTGAATTATAATCTCTTGTGGATAAAGGAATTACTTTCAAGCAACAATGACGAAAGAATGAACCATCCAGTTGTCACTGCTTGTATGACAGTGATGTCAGTGAACTTAGACATGAAAACACACCCAGGGGACTTTCTATGTTGCTAGAAGTCAGATAGAGCAAATATAAATGTGACGTCTATAATGCTTAACTCATTTTTTCTTGTAATGGCACTTTTGATGATAGTTTCAAATATTACCAGTGTACAACTGCTGTGAAATGGCTTCATAACTCCAGGAATAAACTTGAGATTACCTCTTCGTTAAAATCTCAATTTGCAATTGCTCTAGCCAATGAATTGATAAGTCAAAATAAATACCATTCAATATTGAGGAAAATTTGTAGCCATCATGACCATCACTTAAGATACCAGCTGAAACTCTAAAAATGCTCCACTCTGCTCTTTATTTAATAAAATTACACACACACACACACACACACACACACACACACACATAAAGCTTTCTACAGTAACCAGATCAGGAAAGAAACTGTTATGGTCTTTTTTTGGTAGCAAAAACAACAACAACAAAAATGAACATTTTATTAGCTAGGATGCTGTAAAAGCTACTACCAGCAGAAGAGAGAAGGGGAGGGGACAAAAGCAGAAAAGGAATGAACTGAACCCCAAGTGCCTATAAAAGCTCCCTGCCTCCAACCCCCCCAGTACACTGAATAAAAGCTTCTTACACTGACCCTATAGGGAGATAGTATATTGAGAGCTATCTCCTGGTCTCCTTTCTTATAACAAGAAATAAAAAATTATTTGCTTTCAAAATTCCCTTGGATTATGTTCAATTTCATGCATCCCAAGCAGCGAACCCCTTGAGTTTGGTTACACTTTGATACTGAAGTCCTAATGCTTAAAGCAGCTCACTCCTATGATTCACCTTCTTTTTAATATGCTGGTTCACTCTCAGGAAATCCCACTGTCATCTTCTTCAAGGAGACATCCATCAACTCTACCCACAGTGCCTACCTTTCTTTGTCCATAGCAAACATTTTAATTTCTTTTCACATGTTCTCATTAACTAGATAGAGATTCAAGACCCTTTATTTACTGGGGCTTTCCAAGATTCCCTATTTGAATTAATGAATTCAAATATATATGTTGGCAAAATGTGTTGCCTCAAAACACATTAGCTTTAACAAAATCTCTAACTCAAACTGGTAAATTGGAAGAAGGATGGTACCTAATTCAACACACCAACAAAATAAAACCTCATTCCTCTACTCAGCTAACCCTATTGGGTGCACGCACATACATGTGTGTGTTCCTGCAAGTATGGGCATCCCTCCTTCCACACACACTACAGTATCTCTCTTTGTTGTGAGAGAGAACATGCGAGTAGCAGGATTGGGTGGGGGGCAATGAGAGGAAACGAAAGAATCTTAAGCAGACTCCATGCCCAGCATGGAACCTCAGGCAGGACTCCATCTCACCACCCTCTGATCACGACCTGAGCGGAAATCAAGAATCTGATGCTTAACCGACTGAACCACCCAGGTGCCCTGAGTATCTTATTTTTTATTCAAATTAGATTTTTTAATTCGTTTTTTTTTCTTGTTTTTTGAATGGTAGTGATGCTTTCTGGAAAAAAAAAAGAAAGAAAGGATAAAACTGTTAAAGTGCTATGTCTCCTTCAATATCTTATGAAACATATATGCAAGGAGTAATAGACTAGGGGCCATATTCTGATGAAGAAAATGGAGGTCTGAATATCCATTGGAACAAAAGAGCTATTAGTATCCTGCGATTTCACCAAAATTCAGTGAAATCCTACTGGGGCGCAGTATATCTGAGGAGGTTAATACAATACTTAACAGACTCAGGAAGGTACTGAATCCCCTGAAAGAGAATTGTGTCAAAGGCAATATCATTCTGGATTTATGGGCTTTTAAAGATTCACCAAGTGGGAATCCCTCTGAGAAGAATTTGGCAGTTTTATTTCATCTTACGGAGGGTTTTATGGTTTGCCTAAGAGTGAAAACCATACTTTTCAGTGTCTGATGTATTAGGGAAAGCAGAACAACCTCCAACACCTTCCAGTAAGCGCAAAAATTGGTAAAGAGCTATCTATGTCAATGATGACAATGACATTTGAAAGCTGGAAGTTTTTTAAGGTAAATATTGATTGTTTATACATATTGTATAAATCTGATTGGTGACTGTCTATTACTCCCATTACCAGTACAAGCAGAGTTTACGAAAAAGACACATGACATAGGTACTTCTTTTACCCAAACAGAAAGATAAAAAAGTGGGAAAGAGGGGCACTTGGGTGGCTCAGTGGGTTAAAGCCTCTGCCTTCAGCTCAGGTCATGATCTCAGGGTCCTGGGATTGAGCCCCTCGTGGGCTCTCTGCTCTGCGGGGAGCCTGCTTCCCCCTCTTTCTCTGCCTGCTTGTGATCGCTGTCTGTCAGATAAATAAATAAAATCTTTTTTTTTAAAAAAGTGGCAAAGAAAATCACATAAAAAAGGAATAATTCAGATAAGAACAATAAATATTTTGATTCTCCAGGGAATGGACTGTGAGCTCATGGAGGGACTGGAGAATGCATGGCCCTCTCTATATGCTTGCATGATTTTGTTATTTCTAAATACCATATCGATATCTGATGAGTGGCCCTTGAAAACTGAATAGTTAACCAGGTAATGAAAATTATGGAAACTCTTCAAGAGTCCTTCCAGTTTGGGGGCACCTGAGTGGCTCAGTCATTAAGCGTCTGCCTTCGGCTCCAGTCATGATCTCAGGGTCCTGGGATCAAGCCCTGTATCGGGCTCCTTGCTCTGTAGGAATCCTGCTTCTCCCTCTACTACTCCCCCTGCTTGTGTTCCCTCCCTCACTGTGTCTCTCTCTGACAAATAAACAAATAAAATCTTTAAAAAAAAATCAATCAATAAAAGAGTCCTTCAGGTTTTGTTTTTGTGGTTTTTTTTTTAATAAAAATCTATTTTTACAAATCAAAACTTGCACAGAGTAAAGCCAGGCCATGAGATATACATATGATTAACCCATAATATCCAGGTTATACACACATTAAAGTTAATTTCTAAATAGCATTACCCCATTACTACAGGCTATGAGCATTATATTAAGTGATAAAAATTGTGTGGCCAATTATGGGAATTAGGATGGGAGATTTTTCTTCTATATTATAAAAGAAATATAGGTATAGTTTAGGAGTCTGGACTGGCCATTCAATAGCATTTAGTCAAATTATTTAAACTATATGTGAATTTGTTCCCTCTCTGTAAAAAGAGTATCCATTTCAGGGGATTATCATAGGCTTAAATGACATAATAAAAGCAAATACATAGCACTCATAGTATGTCCAGCACTGTTCACATGTTACCTCATTAAAACCTCATAGCAACTCCTTGAGGTAGGTTTTATTATTGTTCCCATGACCAGATGATAAAATTGAGACACAGAATGTTAAATAACCTTCCCAAAGCCCCATAATAAGTGGCAAAGCCTGATGTGAATCCAGACAGTCCAGCTCCAAACTATGTATCTTCAACTATGACTTCTATCAAATTGGGGATATAAGTGCTTAGCACAATGACTCATGCAAAGTAAACTCTCAAGTGATATCCATTATTATGATGGAAAATTAATACACTGTAATTTTTAAGTTGGTAAAACTTATAGGAAGCAAAATTTCAATATAACTTCTGGTTTCACCTCTAACAGTCATCTGAAAGCTTAAAAGACATCAATCCTCCCTTTACAGTAAGAAAGGATGAAAAAGAAAAAGTTAGAAAATCAGTGCTTTTCCTGGACTCACCAGAGGCTTGAGGTCACAGGGCAAACTGCTGCCCTGAAACCTGGAGAGACAAGCAAATCCACTGAGTCACAATCAGAGATCTGTTTACCAGAGAAGTCCCTGGAGTCATAAACTGGTAGGAATACTTCAAGAGTAATGTTGAGGAACTGCTAGAGGCTGGTGAGCACTGACTTGAGAGTTAGGAACTCCTGGGGCTTTAAGGAGGCACCCACCTTTTTCTGGGCTTTTATATTCTGGGACCCTACCAGATTCTCCAGGTAAACAGCCAAGTAGATCCTCAAAGGATGCTGGCGGCGGAAAAATAACCACTAAAATATGCTCTGAGTATTCTCTGGAGGCAGAAAGCCCTTAAGAGCCTCTTCTCCTTGTAGGAAAGGCATTTCTCCAACTCCTATCAGTCCCCTCACCTTCCCATTTCACCTAAGGTAGGCGGAGCTAAGAAACACCTGTGAAGGTGTGTACACATACCAGCCTGCTAAAAAATTGAGATTTAATCATAGGATTGGCAATGCTTCCCATCCTTCACACGTTACCCACCACACCAGCAGGGCTCCGTTGTACTAATAGTGGCTTAGATCTGAAAAAGCCACAAAACATTGACAAACACAGTCCACATCTCAGCCAGATTAAATAAAACCTTACACTAAAGGCCTATTTACATGAGTTGCTATTACCCAGTTTTCAACAATAAATTAAAAGACATGCCAAAAGGGAAGGGGAAAAAAAAAAAAAGACTCAAAAAGACAAAGCAAGAATGAGAAGCAGATTCAGATAAGACAGAAATTTTGAAATTATCAGAGAAGGAATTTAAAATAACTATGAGTAGTATGTTCACGGTTCTAATGGAAAAAGTGGACAGCACACAAGAATAGATGATGTTATACGCAGAGAGATAGAAACTCTAAGAATCAAAAAGAAATGTTAGAAACTTAAAAAAATAACTGCAACAGAAATGAGGGAAGACTTTGAGGGGCTGAGTAGTGGATTGACTACAACTGAAAAAGGATCAGTGAGCTTGAAAGTAGGCTGCTAGAAACTGATTTGAAATGCAAAGAGAAAGGAATGAAAATTAAAAAACAGAATTTGCAAGAACTGTAAGATAATTCCAATAAGTATAACTTACACAAAATGGAAAAACTAGAAGAAGAAAGAAGAAGATGAAATATTTTAAGTAATAATAACAGAGAACTTCCCAAAAGCACAGGATCAGAAAGTTCAGAGAACACCAAGCAGGATATATACCAAAAACAAAACTAGAAGAGGAGTGTTCAGTTCTTATTAGTACTAAATCACAATTTATCTGTCAAGCATATACTCAATAATATATATGACTACAAAGGCACCATGCATTTAAAAAAATGAGAATTCTAAGAAAAAGTATTTATTAAAATTGTTGTGTTGGTAGGACACAGACTTATAATAATAGTACGGAAAGTACATCTGAAAGTATTTCTTTTGTATACAAAAGAAACTCGACAGAAGTTTCCCAAGTTTGACAATAACCTTCAAAATCCACATGAGATAATCAATACTTATTTGTGAATGACAGAACCCTTTTACATTGCCATTATTAATTTAAAAATAATCAACCATGCTAGTACAAAGATGGAATTATATTTCTGTTCTCACTAAAGAATTCAAAAGCATTACAATATAAAGAAGTTATTACAGAACATACAACCAAAGAAAACGTATAATAAAGGATGTATCAAGGAGTTAATAAAGTTTAGACCTACTCATGTATGTGGAATTTGCCAGGTTCTTCAAATTTTAATTTCATTGTACTCTCTTTGGTAATTCTAAATTCACAGTCGTTTCTGTTTTGTATTCTTTTCCTTAAAAAGCACTTCCCAAAGTGTAGCTTTAGGTCCCACAAAACCCAGATCTGTCCCTGTCTATTAAGCAGATATAATTTTATCATTACCGAGACAGAAAAATTAAGCATCCAACCCTAATTTACCAGAAATAATTATTGAGACTAAAATTTGAATCCAGGATTAAGTCATTTCAAAGCCCATAATAATGTCACCACTCTTCTCAAATACGGTGAGGGACATAATAGCTCTCTGATGGAAAGACAGAGGCACAGGCAGGGTTTATCTCTCTGAACCCTTAGCCAGCTACCTATCACTCACTGGTAAAGATTCTAATACAGATACATAGGGGATACTCCGGGCAAACAAGTGCTTTCAATTAGGTACTTCATTGTTTTGAATAATAGGTCACAATGTGGGGAAGTCCACTGACAAGACAGGCACCAAGTCTTAAAAAGCTGGTAAGCTGTGAGGTATTTTTTTTTCCCCTTTAATGCATCTACAGTGTTAAGAATGAATGAAATGTTAATTAAAGCACTCAAATATTCCTTATATTTTATTGCATAGAAAGTATTTTGAACTCAGTTACTATTTATTGTATTATAATCTGTGATATATTCTGCTCACACCTCTTAAGGTAAGCTGTGCCATGATCCACTAATAACCTAATTGCTTTAATTAAGCAGTCAGTGCTATCCTAGCATTGCATCTTAATTATATACTATACAGAAAGGTACTTATTTTACATATGTAAACTAATTAGTTGTCAAAGCAAATGCAGAATGTATTCTGCAAGACTTTAATTTTCTCCAAAATTCTATGAATATTCTTTAAATAAAATTAATATTCACACTAAAGCTTTTAGTTAAAAAACATGAATATAGAGTAAAGTTTCTTTGTACCTTAAACATAATCAAGTGTACAATTATGATATTTCATTAATGCTATATAAAACAGCAGAATTTCTACTGCCTCTAACTTAGAAGCTTAAAAGCATATGAGGCAGAGGGCAGAATTTCTAGTTTTGAAACCAGAAATTGTGGGGGTTTATATAAATACTTCAGAGATTTATTTTATGACTGTGAGCACTTAACCTTTCTAAACTTTATATCCAACAATCATAAAATGAGCATAAGGAGACCACATCAATGCTGATGCCTTCACTATTTTAAGAATCTTATCATAGAGCAGAATGTAAACTCATTTCTGGGCCATCTTTGACCTATTTCATACAGAAACATACACCATCATTTCTATTTGCTAGGTTACTATCAAATCAAACATGAGAAAGATGGCTATATCCTGATGCAATCTGTCAGAATCATATAGGTAAGAAATAAATGTGCAAAGACAAATGATGAACACTTCTTCAGAAAGTATGAAGTCCTTTCCTTTAATCACTTACCAGGAATCACAATATTCCAATCACCTTTATGCACATAATTGTGTCCTATTTTAGCTAGAAATTAACTTTTTATTGCTGTTATTGTTTGAAGTGAACACTGCTCTACCTCTCCCCTCAAATCTTTACGGTCCTAAAAATCTAACAGAGAAGTAAGTAACATTTCCTTCTGCTTTTTTCTGCAAGTGTTATATGCCCTAACATCAAAGTTCCTTTGAACTTAAAGAACCTACTAGTCTTCCTTCAACAAAAAAAGTCTTCCCAAAACTCCAAGATTATAAAATCTTCTCACATGTTTTTTGTGGATTATTCTTTAATACTCTACCAATCCAACCCACTTTTCATTTCTCCATGGTTTGGTCTTCATTTGGGAGAATATATTTCCTATTTCGCCCATAATTACACCCATAATGAAGACAACAGCAATCAACTGAAACCAATCTAGAACACAGGTATTAGATCAGTAGACAAGGACATTGAAACAATTATAGTAACTGTGTTCCTATAATTTTTAGCCCTATTAATCCTATTAATTTTTTTTAAAATTAGACAATGCAGAAAAAAAAGAAGATGACTGAAGTTGAAGATACAATACAAATGATCTAAAAAGACACACAGAAAGGAAAAAAACTGTAGTGAACTGTAAGACAACTTCAAGTGACCCATCATGAGCAATTAGAGTACCTAAAGGAAAGAAAAGAGGGGTTTTATTATGACAGAGGAAAAGTCGTAAAAGAAAGGAAGGAGATTACTATGGAAGATAAATGAACTTAGAAACTAATGGATTATAAGGAGAAGGAAGATGTGGAAGAACACCTCCACATCTTGAATTAGAACCTAACCAGTCAAAAATATTTTATTTATGTAAAATATTAAAAAAGAAAGACAACCTAACCAGTAGTAAAATCATAATCCCAAATATACTCCAGAATTATACTGAATCAAAAAATGGGAAAATAATAAAGCATCCAACAATTTATAAGAGGATGGGAGGACTGATAGAAATTCATACAGATCTTGTTTGGTTTTTGCCTATACTCAGATGTGGATTTCTTTAGCCCCCCAATATTTCAGGATGATATCTTTGCAAATGAGACTTCTGAGCTCTGTGATAACATGACCAGGATAAAATACGGTATAATTTGAGAAAAATAAGCCAAAGGGCTATTCAGATTGTGATCCCATATTATTGCCTAAACTTCATGAATTTTTCACCCTAGTTACATGTAACCTAATATTACTAATCACTGTCAGAAAAAGTTTATCATGTAAATTTTTCCTCAAATACATACCTAAATCATCCGTTAATGTTAAAAAGTTTTTCCCCCCTAAGTATTTGTAAGATACTTAGAAAAAATAAAGAGATCTTCACAGGTAAAAGCTTAAAATGATAAAACTCAAGGTATCTTTTAGTTGAAGGAAGAAAAGAAGGTAAATTCACTTGCATAAAATTATAAACTTGTCAACAAACATATTTTTCTATAGTTGATGGAGTTCCTGACTCAATAATAGCACCCTCAATCTTCTGGGAACTTTGTGCTATCTCTATAATAAATGTTTAACATGAAATAATGATAATCTAGAATGGTGATAATCTAAAACACCAAAAAGAGTGAAAAAAAAATTTATTTTATAATGCAGATAAGTACATGGGAAAACTGCCAAGTATATTTTTCTAAGTACACATAACTCCAAGTTTTACATTGCTGACTATATCAAACAGCATTATAATGTTCTTTTATGTAAAAAAGAATGAATATATTCATTTGTATGTAAGTTATAATGATGAATGTACTTATATTAGGATTTTGATAAATTTTATAATGAATGATCTTGGGAAAAAATTTCAATTGCTAATCATAATTCTTAGACACAGAAATAATCAATTTTAGCAATTGAAAACATAATCCTCCAGGGTTCTCTCTGTCATTCACACACACACACATTTACAAATATATCATAGACATATTTTCTAGGTCAGAAATTATAGATGTATCATTTTGAATAATATATACTGTTTATTGTGTTACCATAATACTGTTGGAAATTGAAGTTATGTCTTTTATTTAACTATTATAAATAGCTCTGAGATGAAGATTATAACATGGATATTTTTGCACATATTCCACTATTCATTTATACACACAACTGTTGTCTACATTTGGGTTCATGTCCTTCTTCAGTGATATCCTGATCTCAATAATCTTGCTTGATTTCTACTCTTGCCAACAGAGTGAGCCAAAAATGATTCTCAACAATGTGTACTTTGGTTTAAAGTTGGAAAAGTCTAAAATACTGTTAGTCAAAATATCTATGAACAGGTGATGATAATATATACTAAAGTAATGACCACAAAATGGACAGAAGGGAAAAATCTGTAGGCATTTCTGACATGGAAAAGAGACTGGAGATTTGCTCACTCTTCTCCACTCCCACTGCTTATTATGCCTGGCAAATACTAAGGAATCAAAAAATAAAATAAAACAAAACAAATGAACAAACAAAAAAAAAGGTATATCAGAAACAAATGTAACATGGTATATTAACAATACTTCAATTTTAAAAAGGAGGCAATTAATGAAAAGAGAATTTTTAGCAATAGATGTCTAAGTTATGTAAATACTATGTAAGAGTAAGAAATTGAAGATTGGTTTTCTTTGTTTGAGTGCCTCTGTTGTGAAAATAGGAGGAGCTATGCTCACACTGCTATTTCTACTTTGAATGCCTTTTTTTTTTTTTTTTCATCATAGGATGTACACATAAAATACCTTCTAGGACTCTTTCTCTGTATCTCAAATCATTACCCCCAGGGAATGTAAATTTCTTCTCTTCCAAATGATAATAAACATTAGCTGCTAATTTCTACTCTATGCTATAGTAATATATGTAGTTTCCACTATTTGATGGCGATGTATTAAAAGTATCTTGTTTTCATACTTAAATCACCTAGCTCTTCGTATAATAAAACAAATATTGTTAAATTTTTAATTTTGTAAATAAAAGGACTACGTATGTGTGGATAGCTACATTTCATATATTACCAAAGTTATTAATGGTTATTTTAAATAAATGAATCTAGTTTACTTATTTTTTTCATCATTAGATTTTGGGAGTCAGGGAACTGAATTTCCCAAGCACTCACCTGCTGTTTGATTTATGGCATACTGTGTCACACGGAGACTTCCCAGCAACCTGTGCTCAGGTACCCCTGTAATCGGCTCACCAATCCATCTTATTTGGAAGCCAGAGGATTCATAATAAAGCATGTGAGAGCAAAGACAGGAAAAAAATTGCATAAGATAAAGATATTCTGTGTACTTTCAACATGTTTCTTCTAACTATACATCCATTTCTCAATTTAGCCTTTAAATGTTTTACTTCAGACTGCATATTTCACTGTGGAGAAAGCAAAACAATTACTTAATAGTATATAAAAGATATTAAGGTTGTTTACTGACTTTCTAATAAATATAGGACAAATCATATTATATGAATATATCTTTAAATATAAATATTATATACATTTAAATTTATAAATATAAATTAAAAATATAAATATTCTCTAACTTGTACCTTCAGTACTTATTTTGATTCCAGTGAAATACGCTGTTAACAGCATTTCCATCTTTTCTTTTCTTTGAGAGGTGGTGGAGGGGCCAAGGGAGAGAGATTCTTAAAGCAGCTCCATGCCCAGTGCATAGCCCCATGCCGGGCTTAATCTCTTGACCCTGACATCATGACCTGAGCTGAAATCAAGAGCTGGATGCTTAAGTGACTGAGCCACCCAGGCACCCCAAAAGCATTTCTATCTTCATGAAGTATTTTTATACACACACACACACACATGCCCCAAATCATGATCTTTATATGTAAGTGTGGGATTTGTAATGAGAATACATACTTTTTTGACTCTTGACTCTGTTAGTTGACTTAGGTGTGGGATTATGGGGAAGTTACTTAGCTACCCTAGGTATCATTTCTCACAAATCTGTTCATAGAAATAACAATATTGACAAAGACTGTGGTTGTAGGTATTAAAAGAAATAGATGATGTTCTCATACTGTCTGGCACACCAAAAATGATGAATAATAAATATTAGCTTTCTATTTATCAGTGGATTCCTGCCACAGTCTCTAATATATTTCAGTGTGTATAAATGCACATTTCCTTCTGTTTACTCCCCTACTACTTAAAATATTGAAGCATTTGTTACTCTGAGAATTACTGTACCTCAAATGAAACCTTTATTAAATGGATTGCATTAGTTAATTATGGCTCTTGCTTGAGAATGCCCTAATGGTATTATAGGAAATAAATAATCAAGAGGTCATTGTAGAGAGAGAAGTACCTTCCTAATATAGACAACTACCTGTGTTTAGAAAAATGTCCAATGAATATGGATGAATACAGAAATAACATCCTTCAGAGTTGTTCTGAATGAGCTGGAATGAAAAGTAAGTATGGATAGGGAAAGACAATAAATGAGAAAAGCAAGTCTATGCAAATTATCTGTGGTAACATAGGACTGAAGATTTTTTTAAGAATGGAGAATATTTTATATATTTTTATTGATAGGCTATAGTTCATATTTTCTATCAAATCTAAAATTATACTAAAAAGTGCTTAATTTTTTTAATAAGTTTTAGAATTAGGGATGGGTTTCAAATTTGACTAAACTTATGGCACAGAGAAGGCTTTAGGCATTATTGTAAATGTAATTATTATTAAAATGGAAATAAGATATTGATAAGAGAGCACTTTGGAAATGAGAATGTAAGCCACTAGTAGACATGTTATATTGGGTATTATATTTTTCACAGGATATAGAATAGAGTTTAAGCCAACTTTATTTAAATTGAATATGTCAAGTTGACCCCAAATCATATATCTTCTTCATACATGCATTTTGTAGGATATTACAGTCTTCAAAACTATGCTTTTTAATTCAATGACCTGTGTTATTGATTGAACATTATCAATCTTCCAGTAGGCAGATATTATTGTTGTAATAAATATCTTGCATACCCTTCTGAGTAGGCTTAGAAAATGTTCATTACTGCTCATCATCTGTGTTTCCTCCTACTGGATATGTATTTTACATCTTCTAAGTATTAACTATATTTAAGCAGTTTGAAAGATTCTTTAGTCCCCTAAAGGCACCATAACTTACAGAATACCAGAACTAGGTGATGTACATTTTTTAGGGGTTAATCTTTCCACAGTTGAGTTATATATGTGTACTATGAACAGTCATATTTAGACAACCAGCTTGCCCCCTCAAGTATATTTCTTTAATAGGAGTACATAGAGGAGCACAACTGAACTGAAGAGAAGTGCATATTGTCCAAAGCAGAACTGAGCTGAAGTGAGATGAGTTTCCATGTATTGGAAGAGTTGATTAAAACAACAAGCCAAAATTAAAGTAACAGCCCAGCCAGTAAGTGATTAATCACTTACTTCTACAGCATAAGTAAGAGGCTAAGTTAGAAAAAAGAACACCTCTTCTGTTCCTCCACTGTTTCATTTTTCCCCATGGAACTGCACTGGGTAGGGGTGAGGTGGACTAGAACAGGTGTTCTTTGTCACTGCAGAAGGTGAGAACCTTTAAATAAAATGTTCCTGCCATCTTATGGATGGGGACCAGGGAAGATGGAGAGGAGAAGGGCTGGAAAGGAAATGGTACTTGGTTCTGAGTTTGAGTGGAGAAAATATCTTCAATCTTTCCCTCCAGTTAGGGCAATTCCCGAAGGAGGGGCCTAGGCTAGGAATAAAGATGTGCATAAAAGCATAAACAGCCACATATGCCTGAGTCCTTGACTCATAGACTGTAATAACAGATATACACCAAGTGTGCTGTGAGTTAGCTTTTTCCCATGAGGCACTGCAGGTAAATCATTTTTAATGATTTAATGTTTGATTCCCTACTTTCTTTCTACAGTTACGTTGTTATTGCGTAGGAAAGCAACTGATTTCTGTGCATTGATTTTGTATCCTGCCACATTACTGAATTGTTGTATGAGTTCTAGTAATATGGGGGTGGAGTCTGGGGTTTTCCACATAAATTATTATTTCATCTACAAAGAGAGAGAGTTTGACTTCTTCTTTGCCGATTTGAGTAACTTTTATTTCTTTCTGCTGTCTGATTGCTGTTGCTAGGACTCCTAGTACTCTGTTCAACAACACTGACAAGAGTAAGCATCCTGATTGTGTTCCTGATCTTAAGGAGAAGGCCCTCAGCTTTGAGACTGATATTTGCTGTCAGCTTTTATGAAATTGAGGAGTGTTCCCTCTATCCAAATACTCTGAAGAGTTTTAATCAGGAAAGGATGCTATATTTGTCAAATGCTTTTTCTGTCAGTTGTCCATTGAGAAGACCATATGGTTGTTGTCTCTTCTCTTAGTACTGTGTTCTATCAGACTCACTGTTTTGTGAATGTTGACCCACCTTTGCATCCCAGGGATAAATCCCACCTGGTCGTGGTGGATAATCCTTCCAATATACTGTTGGATCCTATTAGCTAGGATCTTGTTGAGAATTTTGGCATCCATATTCATCAGGGATATTGGCCTGAAATTCTCCTTTTTGATGGGGTCTTTGCCTGGTTTGGAGATCAAAATAAACTGGCTTCAAAGAATGAGTTTGGAAGTTTTCCTTCTGTTTTTATTTTTTGAAACAGCTTCAGGAGAATAGGCATTATTTTGTCTTTGAATGTTTGGTAGGGATCCCCAGGGAAGCCATCAGGTCCTGGACTCTTGTTTTATGGGGAGGTTTTTAATCCCTGATTCAATCTCATTACTGGTTATTGTTCTAGTCAGTTTGTCAATTTCTTCCTGTTTCAGTCTTGGTGGTTTATAGGTTTCCAGGAAGGCATCCATTTCTCTGGGTTGCTTAATTTATTGGCATAAAGTTGTTGATAATAATCTCTAATAATTGTTTCTGTTACCCTTGGGGGTAGTCATGATTTCTTGCCTTTTATTCATAATTGTATTAATTTCGGTCTTTTTTCTTTTCTTTTGGATAAGTCTGGCCAGCTGTTTATTGATCTTACTAATTCCTTCAAAGAACCAGTTTCTAGTTTCATTGATCTGCTCTACTGTATTTCTGGTTTCTAATTCATTAATCTCTGCTCTAATCTTAATTATTTCTCTTCTCATGCATGGCTTAGGCTTTTTTGTTCTTTCTCCAGTTCTTTAAGATATAAAGTTAATTTGCGTATTGGGGAGTTTTCTATTTTTTTGAGGGAGGCTTGGATGGCTATGTATTTCCCCCTTAGGACCACCTTTGCAGTATCGCATAGGTTTTGGACTGATGTGCTTTCATTCTTATCAGTTTCCATGAATTGTTTAGGTTCTTCTTTGATTTCTTGGTTGACCCAAACATTTTTAAGCAAGGTGGTCTTTAGCTTCCAAGTGTTTGAATTTCTTCCATTTTTTTTTTCTTGTGATTGAGTTTCAGTTTCAAAGCACTGTGGTCTGAAAATGTGCAGGGAATAATCTCAATCTTTTTGTATCAGTTGAGACCTGACTCATGACCCAGTATGCGGTCTATTCTGGAGAAAGTTCCATGTGCACTCTAGAAGAATGAGTATCCTGTTGTTCTAGGATGGAATGTTCTATATCTATCTATGAGGTTCATCTAGTCCACTGTGTCATTCAAAGCTCTTGTTTCTTTGTTGATTTTCTGCTTAGATGATCCAATGCTGAGGGTGTCTCCTACTATTAACACATTATTATCAATATGTCTCTTTATTTTGGTTAACAGTTGGCTTATGTAGTTGGCCGCTCCCATGTTGGGGGCATAGATATTTACATTCATTAGATCCTTGTGTTGGATAGACCCTTTAAGAATGATATAGTGTCCTTCTATATCTCTAACTACAGCCTTTAGCTTAAAATCTAGTTTGTCTGATATTAGAATCACTACCCAAGCTTTCTTTTGAGGTCCATTGGCATAAAAAAGATGGTTCTCCATCCCTTCACTTTCAGTCTGAATGTATCTTTAGGTACAAAATGAGTCTCTTGTAGACAGCATATGGATGGGTCCTGTCTTTTTATCCAGTCTTCAACCCTGTGCCGTTTCATGGGAGCATTTAAGCCATTCATGTTGAGAGAGATTACTAAAAGATATGATTTTATTGTCATCGTGTTGCCTGTTAAGTCTTTGTTTCTACACACTGTCTCTGTAAATTTCTGTTCTATATCACTCTTGGGGTCTTTCTCCTTTTATATAACACCTCCCTTAATATTTCTTGCAGGAACAGCTTGGTCATCACATATTCTTTCAGTTTCTGCCAGTCTTAGAAGCTCCTTGTCTCTCCATCCATTCTGAATGAAAGCCTTGCTGAATAAAGTATCCTTGGCTGCATGTTTCTTTCATTTAGTACCCTGAATATGTCTTGCCAGCCCTTTCTGGCTTGCCAGGTCTCTGTGGACAGGTTTGGTGTTATCCTGATGTTCCTCCCTCTCTAGGTAAAATATCTTTTCTCCTTCCCCACTTTTAAGATTATTTCCTTGGATCTAACATTTGTGAATTATATTATATGTCATGGCATCGGTCTGTTTTCACTGATATTGGGAGGGGTCCTCTCTGCCTCGTGGACAGGAATGTTTATTTCCTTCCCCAGATTAGGGAAGTTCTTAGCTACTATTCACTCAAATATATCTTCTAGACCTCTCGCTCTCTCCACCTCCTCAGGGATCCCAATAATTCTGATATTGGAACATTTCATTCAGTCACTAATCTCTCTGTTTGATTCCTTGGGTTTTAGTTTGTTTTTCCTATGCTGCTTCAGTTTCCTTCCTATCTATCATCTTATCCTCTAGCTCACTAATTCGTTCTTCTACCTCATTTACCTTGGCAGTCAGAGTATCCAGTTTAGACTGCATTTTATTCATAGCCATTTTAAGTTCAGCCTTATTAGATCTTATTTCTTCCCATAGAAATTCTGTATCGTCATTTATACTTTTCTCAAGCCTACATATCACCCTGATAATTGTTATTCTCAAGTCAATTTCTGACATCTTGGTTATATACATAGGTGCTAGTTCTGTGGCAGAGGCCACATTCTCTGGTTCTTTCCTTTGTTGGGGGTTCCTCCTCTTGGCCATTCTGTTGAGGGAATGTACAGAGTCCAAATTATTGACCACAGCCCAAGCACGTTTAACCTGTTTTATAGGAACTTTAGGTCTCTTGTTCTTCTAGCCTGTCTTCTGTGGGTGGGGCCTGCCTGTTTACTCAGGCAACCCTATTTGAGCAGAGTTGTGCTGCCCCCTGTGTGGAGGGGGAGTAGACTCAGTGAAAACCATTTTGGGGGGCCTTTTGTTCTCTGGCAGCTTTCCCTGGCAGCTTTCCGTGTCTCTTCCAAGAGTCAGAGCAGATATGACTGTATCTAAATCACTGTCTCAAAATAGAGAAATTATAGTCTACTCTTCACAGTGCTTTCTAGGCCACATTGTCTCGTTCTCTGTCTGTGCTGTTAAAAACTACAGTGTCCTGGGTTATGCACCTCACAGCAGCACTCTCAGCCCTCAATGCCAGATCTAGGCATGTCTCTGCCCTCTGTGCTTCTAAAACCACCAGCCACCCTCAGTTCACATGCCACACTCCAGTATCTCCTGGTTTCAGTCTGCAGGGCTGCTGTAAAGTCCCTTGCCGACTGCTACCAGTCTGCAAATCTGCAAATCTGTGCCCAGTGCCTGCGCAGGAGGCTTTTGTGCTCCAGCAGCACAGGATCCTGGAGACTCCCTCCCCCCTTCCATTTATCTTCCAATATCTGTCTCCAGAATCACGGCTCTCTCCTTCATATATTGAGACCACCCACCAGAGATACTCTGTTTGTAGAGATCCAGATATATCTTCTTACATCTTAGGCTGATTTGTGGGTGTTCAGAGTGATCTGGTAGATATTCAGCTCAATTCAGGGGACTGGCTGAAATAGGATCCCTTACTTCTCTGCCATCTTTTGAGGAGTCCTTCTTATAAGTAACACAACCACTATTAATTATATTATAGCAATGGAAAATACATTCTACTTTTCAAATAATTGATTGACACATTACTATTTAGAATACAACCCACTCATAAGTAGGAGGCTTCCATTTAAATTAACTAAGTTGAAATGAAAACTGTAGTTACTTTCTTTTCCTAAACACAAATATTTTTAATTTCACTCCGAGTCAATTAAAATGAAAAGAAATTAATGCCCCAAATATCTTTTCATATATTTTCCCTTTAAGCCAATATTTTGACATTTGTCTGATATTCAACTGGAAGTATCTAAAATTCCAATTGAAATTAAGATACATTAATATTCCAGATTCTTTATAAGGAATATTTGTAATTCTCTTCCATTTTCAACTTAATTTTAGTAAGATTAAGTTTCTAAGGTGGTAATTTTTTAAAAAGTGACATATCTACTTAAACTGATGTACAAATTTAAGATGTTACCCCTGGGGCATCCAGATGGCTCAGTCGGTTAAGTGTCTGCCTTCGGCTTGGGTGATGATACTGGGTCCTGGGATCAAGCCCCATATAGGGCTTCCTGCTTAGCTGGAGGCCTGCTTCTCCCCCTCCCTCTGCCACCCCCCGTCTGTATTCTCCTGCTCTCTCTCTGTCAAATAAGTAAAATCTTAAAAAAAAACTTTAAATAATAAATTATTTTTTTTAAAAGATGTTACGCTGACATTATTCTCCATTGCTCTTCCTTATACTCAGAAGAAGACATTAAACTTCCACATTTCTGGCATATATGTCATTCTAAGTTCACAATGTTTTCTTATCTAAGTTCACAATGTTTTCTTGTGATGAGGTTGCATCTATGAAGAATTTACGTTTTTGTTTCAAATCTTAAATTTATTAGCCATCTCTTCTCTGGCTAGTATCATGGCTGATATTTTGAATTCCTAAGGTTAAAATCATCTCTGACATCAGGAATATTACTTTCTTGGATAAATACTATGAGTATGAACCAATTTATCATCAACTAATTCAATTCATAATAAATTTTAAATATTCATTTCTGGCTAATATTTTTTTTTAGAATACAGAGGAAAAAATGTACTAATGAGAAAATAAAGCTTAAACTGGGTACCATTAGACACGAAGAATTTGGATTACCAGGTCACAAGCATTAAAAAAAATACATAAGGAGATGCAAAGGTGGTAGATAGAGAGGAAAGGAAAGCAAAGATATTTCCTTTTCCAACAAAAAATAATTTTGCAATGATATAAATAACGTGGAGTTTTCTAATTGTTTTTCCTTTAGGTGTCAGTTTATCTGTAGTTTTTAAAGAGAAACATGAATATATATATATATATATATATATATATATATATATATATATACAAGACTGTCAGAACACCCATATGACTATAAACTCATCTAAGGATTTTTTAAAACTCTAAATAGCATATGCTTACTAGTGCAAAAAGTTAGACTTTGTGTTAATCTAAAAATAACAACTGAAATATTGAAAGTTTACATTCAATGGGTATTTTAATTCTACATTGGTAGGCAAGATTGTTGGAAACAAATACTGTATAGAATCAAAACCCAATCATATCAACAGAAGGACTCATTACTCCTAAGTGTACAAATATATTTTAAAATAAATGTATATCATTCAGCTAAAGCTAGGTTACACTGCATTAAAAAGCAATGTCATGGGCACCTGGGTGGCTCAGTCAGTTAAGCATCCAGTTCTAGATTATGGTTCAGGTCATGATCTTATCATATCAATATATCTCAGATATATTGAGACCGAACTCCCGTGTTGGGTTCGATGCTGGATGTGGAGCTTAAGACACTCCCTCTCCTTCTGCCCTCTCCCCACACCTCCTTAACTCCCACTCTCAAAATAAATAAATAAATGAAGCAATACCAAAAAATCAGTGCTTTACACCAAACATCTGTGTTATACTGCAAGTCAACAGAAAAAGAAAAAGTCTCTTTAGGAGAAAAGGCTCCTGCAGCAGGGAGATAAAGATCAATAGTGGGACTATCACAGACTCCCAGAGCTTCCATTCCATATCACCAGTTATCACATCCACTCCCATTTCATGGCCAAAGCAAATCACATGGTCAAGCCTCATGTAAGAAGAGTGGGTAAAAACAAATCTAATGGTGGGAAGAGAAGTTAAGTAACCAGAAATACTAAGTCAATCAACTACAGGTTAATTAGAAAAAGTTCATCTTCCAAGTAGAAAAGTATTCACAGTACATAAACATGTGTTTCACAGAAGGAAGCATTCAAGTGACCAAAATAACACAGAAAGCAACTCAAAATCTTTGGTATTAAAGTAAAAGCAAATTAAAATTATTTGGTATAATTTTTCCACTATCAGTGGACATGACATGACGTGACAAACATGACAAAGTTTAAAACCTGTAGCTAAAATCTAGTGCTGGAGGTATTAGGAGAAAGGAGATATTTTATAATGCATTCTGACTGTAGCCTGTGTACTACTCTGAACATGCTCAACATACTTGCTTTTAAAAAGGGCAAAATTGATATTGATTCTCTTCAAGAAAGTGTTGACTTCCATACTCCATTACTTGTACCAGTTTGAAAAATTGAATGCTAGCTTGTTCTGTGGCATTCTGGACTCTACAGAGAAAGCCCTTCACAATGCCAAATTAGACAAGCCACAGACACATGTCCTGATCCTGAAAGGGTTTCTATGCAGAGTTCAGAATACCACAAAGCAGGCAAGCAGTCACATCTCTAAGAAAGATATCTCTAAGCAAGGGTTGACTCCTATACCTCCATTATCTTCAGTGGAAAATAAATGACAAGAAGGAAACCCCTGTGAGGCTACTGTTTACAAATCACCTGCCCAGGGACACATCTGACAAGGTTCAGCATTTGTTGCTCTTAGATATCACTACATTTTCCACTGATATTAAAACTCCTGGTGGGGTCACAATTGCCATGATCAAACACAACAGCAACATGCCCCAAAACAGACATAGACCTTCACTACTTAGACAACCAGCTTAGTGAGCTTCCTCTAATTCATAGAGATGAATATGCCATGGCAACCTGCTTGGCAAATTTTAATTCATAGGCATATATCTGTTTTCCACAATATATCTAAGATTACAGTCTGTGATAACAATACAGAAAAAAAAAAAAAGAACAAGTTTTCCATCACAAAAACATCTTCCTTTGAGCAAAGACACTGAAGGTGCAATTCAGGACACTAAGAACCACAAAGCTGAAATGCAAAGCAGAGAAGCAAAGACGTCTTCTAACCATTCTTTTAAATCTTACACTTCAGCATGAAAGCAATGGCTGAAGGTAAAAAAAAATACCAAAAACATTATCAATGATTAGGAGAAATAGAAAATATTTGACAAGGACAATGAAATCATCAATTGGCTCGATAAGAACCATGTTGCGGCAAATGAGACATTAGTCTATCAGAAGAAAGTGCTGAACAAAGTCTGCATCCCCATCGTTACCAAGCTGTACCAAGGTACAGAAGCCTGCTAGAAGGAAATTTGGGTGTTCACTGGGACAGAGATTCTTTCATCTGGACTTGCTTCTTCTGGACCATCACTGAAGAGACTGATCAAGCCAACAAGAACATAGAAACCTTAGCATTCTGTCTGTGGCCATACCACACTGAACGTGCCCAATCTCGTCTGATCTCGGAAACTAAGCAGGTTTAGGCCTGGTTAGTACTTGGATGGGAGAAACCTTAGCATTCTTGCACAGTATAAAAATGAAAAGCCCACAGGTGAAGCATATTCAATGATAATATGCTGAACTAATACATCAAATTTTCAGCACTCTCAATACATAAATGAGTACAGAAGGAAAAAAGATAACCATGCAGTATGTCAACTGCATTGTAAGTTAGTAGAAAATGCAGTATCCTAAATGAAAATCCTGTTCAAAATTTGCACAGAAAATTATAGTAAGGATCACTAAAAAAAATTATAAATAAAAGCCAATAAAATAAAAACCAACACATACAATTCACATTTAACTGTCATATTCTAAATCACAGGTCATAACTGCTCAATTTTAAAATTTCCAAATCACTCTATTTCCAAACTGATAAGGAATCAGTGCACATGGCTGCTCACTGCTACTTCTTTGTACATTCTATAAGTTGAAAATAAGGAATAGAGGAAGAAGACAAAACAAAAATAAAAACAGAAGAAGATGAACAATCATTTTAATCATTACCATAATTACCACACTTCCTATTAGTAATTTTCTATTTTTTTGAAATAACTTAGCAAGCTTAACAAATTGATACTAAAAAATAAAATTAAGAATTTATCTTTTAATGTGGCATTTGGCTTACTAGATTTTCTCCTTTCCTGATAATAATATTTTTGATAGATGAATTAAACACAAGGTACTATCAATTAAAAAAGCAGAGAAGATACTTCTATACATTTATATCATTTATGGTTACATTACTTCTGGGCATATAAGGAAATCAAGGACTGGAAAAACCTAAATATGGAATGCTTAGCTCTGGCTATGCACAATCTATCAGAAAAGGGATTTTTTAATTTTTTTTTTTCATTTTGAGATGTAAAATGACTCTGCTTTGCTGCCCTTGTCAGCAGGATCAATAAATAACAGTTTAATGGCGTGAAGGCTTTAAGACAAGAGAAGACTTATGGGCTCTCTGTAGCTGAACTGCAGCCAGACTATTTCTCATCTGTTTTAGGTACTCCTATTAGTTTCATCTGCTATAAGTACACAAATGGAATATTTGTATGCAGTTATTCATTCATAACTCAAACACATGCTAATAAACATATTTTAATTGGACAGAAACTGTACTACTAAAAATGTAAGTTTATTGCCACCATATATTCATACATCAACTTAGAGTTAAGCATCAAGAATAACTTAAAAATTACTATTTAACTATATCCCAAAAGTTCTTCTCCATATTAACCTAGATGCTTTTTTTTTTTTTTTTTTTTGCAAAAGTTAGATTGCACTGAGAGTGATAATTATAGTCTAGGGAAAACACAGACAGAGGAAGACAAGTTGAGAAGAAATATTTAGGGAAAATTCAGTGAAAAATATAAGATATATAGAAATGTAAGGAGTACAGACATTTGTAATCTTGAGATTTTAAATTAAAATATTTTACATTCTAATCATGATCATTCACTAAAAAAAAAACAAAAATGAAAAAAATCCATGATTAAAGCATAAATAAAAATCACTAAAATGTTTTAAACAGTTGAAATTATCAGTCCCTGTGCTTTCCCTTCCACAGATTCCATATCATTGCTCAAACACACACACACACACACACCCCATGACAGAGTATGATTGTTTTCCTTATGAAGTATATGTAATTTATAATTCACATACATAAGTGACTTTCCACTACTTCCTTGCCAAGCCCAAACTTTGAAATTTGGGGACTTTTGTGAAGCTGAGGATTTTTTAACATTTCTTTTTTTTTAGCGAGAACAAGAGAGCACCCTGAGATCACGACCTGAGCTGAAATCAGGAGTCCAACGCTTAACCGACTGAGCCATTCAGGTGCCCCAAGGCCTGAATCTTTTTCTTCTTGTTTCCCCACACAACCATCATTATCCAGGTTTAACCATCTGCCCTGGGCATTGCCAAGAATAAGGGTAACAGTCTCCGCTGCTCCAGACCTCCATAGATTATTCTCTTTTCCATTACTGCATGGAATATACACATCCTCCCTACAGTGTTTCCCTATCCCATCAACATTTTGTTTGGAATTTAGTCAAAGGTATTGTAATAGCATTGTATGGTGGCAGAAGATAGCTACAATTGAGGAGAGCATGGTGTAAAGTATACTCTTGTCCAATCACTATGATATATGCCTGAAACATCGCATGTCAATTATACTTCAATTAAAAAAATAATCTAAAAAATTATCGCTGAAAAGCAGGAAACAAATTTAGTGTCTACTTAACAAAAAAGATCCCCTCCATAAACATTAACTCCTTAATAATGAAAATGTTCACATATCATCATGTCTTAATATCACATATATCACATATGCTATATCACACATAGCAATCTGGGATAGACTGACTCCAGAGTTCTTCACCACAGCAAATTTGAGATTGCATAGCAATTACTTAAATAATACAGATTTAGAAGTAGACTGGTTAGCTTCAGGATTCCCAGCTTTAACACGTGCTCATCTTCTCACAATGGGTGATAATCACTTTTTGGACACAATGTGTCTTTCTTGGTTTGTTGTGAAAATCAAATAAAGGATACATCAAAAGTTTTAAGTAGGACCTGGAGCACAGTCAGTCCTCTGAAAATGTTAGTTTTTTATTTTAGGAACAATAAACACCTGTCCTGACTGCTTCTCTTCATCAATTCTCATGCAGTCTTCAACCACTGATACTGACTACCTCATATCTTGTGTTTGTCAGACTTTGATTTGGCTAGACAATATTGGATGGTATTAAAGAGCATGGGTTTTGGAGAAATTTTGAATCTGCTCTTCTTATTTTTCTTAATTGAGATAAAATTGGCATATAACATTAGTTTCAGGTGTACAACATAATTCAATATTTGTATACACTACAAAGTAATCACCTTAAGTCTAGTTTCCATCCATCACCATACAACTGAGCCCATTCACCCATTTTGCCTGCCCCACAACCGCTTTCTCCTCTGATAACTATCAATCTGTTCTCTGTGCTATGAGTTTTATCTGTTTTTATAAAATTCCAAATATAAATGAAGTAATATAGACTTTGCCTTTTTCAGTATGACTTATTTCACTTGGCGTAATATTCTCAAGGTCCATCCACGGTGTTTGCTTCTTTATTTTTTTTTCAAGACTGAGTAGCATTCTAGTGTGTTTGTGTATCTGTGTGTGTGTCTGTGTGTATCCCACAACTTTTTATTTATCCATCAATGAACACTTTGGCTGTTTCCATCATCTCAGCTATTGTAAATAATGTTATAATGAACAAAAGGGTGTATCTTTCCAAATTAGTGTTTTTGTTTTCTTCAGATAAATACCCAGAAGTGAAATAGCTAGTTTACATGATAGTTGTATTTTTAATTTTTTAAGAAACCTCCATTCTGATTCCCATTTCCCCAAATGAAAAAAGAACACAAAACCTCAAGAAAAAGATCTTAATGAAACAGAAACAAGTAAGCTACTCAGTGAAGAGTTGGAAGTACTGGTCATGAAGATGCTTACCAAAATGAGAAGAATGGATGAACATAATGAGAACTTTAAAAGAGAAAGAAAATATAAGAGAGTGGAAACAGAAGTCATAAAGCTCAAAAATAAAATAATTGAATTGAAAAATATACTAGAGGGGCGCCTGGGTGGCTCAGTGGTTTAAGGCCTCTGCCTTCAGCTCAGGTCATGATCCTGGGTCCTGGGGGTCCTGGGATGGAGCCCCGCATCGGGCTCTCTGCTCAGCAGGGAGCCTGCTTCCCTTCCTCTCTCTCTGACTGCCTCTCTGCCTGCTTGTTATCTCTTGTCTGTCAAATAAAATCTTAAAAAAAAATTTTTTAATTAAAAAAAAAAGAAAAATACACTAGAGGGATTCAACTTCAGACTAGATGAAGCAGAAAAGTGGATCAATTACTAGGAATAAAGGTAAATCTGTGCGATTGTGGATGAGGTATTTCCAACTTCCACATCATATTCTTCATCAGTAAAACAAAATCCTAATACTAGAGTTTCTGTGAAGATAGGTGAGCTAATAAAGAACTTTTCTAAGGTCATGCTACCACCACCACCACCACCATTACCAGCAATAAATCAGTAGCAGCAGCCACAACTGGGTGACCATTATATATATTCTAGGTATCTTTGATTCATTTTGTAAAAACCATGCCATTTAACCCTTACAAATGTTGATTTAAGAAGTTATCAGTATTGACACTTTAAAATAAAAATTATGATCTTCAAAGAGCCATGCCAGTGTTTAATTTGTCCAAAAAAACCCCAAAAATAAACAAACAAACAAACAACAACAACAACAAAAAAAAACCAGAAAAAACCCTACTTATTCACTAGGACCTTAAAATAATGCAATCCTTAAATCTATATTCAAGTTTTACATAGTTATATAATTTAAGCTAGTGGTCACTATTATTTTTATATTCTAGAAACTGGTCAAATTATAAGTTTCTGTTGTTATCTTGGTATATCATGGTTTCTGACTGCAGACAATCACTAGTTTGAGAAGGAAAATTAAAAGATATTTAAAGGTACTCAGATTCACTGATAGGATCCAATTATCTTATCCTTTGGATATGCACCCTGAACCCTGAAGATCACAATGCTCATCCTGAGCACTGTATACGAAAATCTCAAATGCTCCTGTTACTTCTGAACACCAAACTTGTGTGTGCCAGTGCGCCAAGACACCATAAATGAATATCATGGTGTGGCCTGCATATTGATCCCTTCTGAATTGATGTCTCATGTGGATCTGAGTGGCAGACAAGCCACATTCCTGCTACCTAGCCTCAAAAAAGGAGAGGAAGCAAGTTACATCTCTGCCTGAGAAGACAGGACTTATGTGAAATTACCCATGTCTATGAGGACTTTGGAAAATGCCAAGAGGCCAAGATGCATGATCATTTCCCAAAACACTAATAAAACTTCAAATCTGTTGTTTTTATGGTCCATGACAAATTTTAAAATTAGCTACATACAAACCCTGTACAGCTCTGGGATCATTACATTTCCTGAGATTTCTCTCTGTTACAACCTCTTTATAGAACAGATTGCTGAATGAATGAGTGTTCAAATAAATGGCTTTACAAAACAACTTGTGTCAGCACAGGTTTACAAGCTATGTCATAAACTCACATTGTTATCGTCAAAAAAAAAAAAAATAGCTGAGGTATACTATTTTGGATAAAATACAACCATGTATTCATTTGTTTATAACAGACACCACCACAGTTACCCTAAGGATACCTGTGCTACCCTCCTCACCAGAAGTGAATGTGCTTATGTTGCCTGGTAATGTCCTTTTCTGAATTAGTATTGTTACAAGTCATGTTAAAAACAAAACAAACAAACAAAAAAACCCACAAGGGAATCCAAACATCTTTGTCCCTCATTAAAAGGAAATACCTATAAAAATCTCTTACTCATAGAAGATATAGTCCTTCTTCCTTTCACCAGAACAACTACTAACCAGGTATGGAGAGCAACCTCAAAACCTGCCATGGTGGTTTTCCTTACCGAAAGCTGAGATGCATGAAGGTGTACAGTTTTTAAAGGTTAGAATTTAGAAGGGGAAGTTCTCCTTTCTTGTTTTTTTTTTTATAATTTTTTTTTTTTTAGACTTTATTTATTTATCAGAGAGAGAGGACGAGAGAGCAAGCACAGGCAGACAGAATGGTAGGCAGAGGCAGAGGGAGAAGCAGGCTCCCTGCCGAGCAAGGAGCCTGATTCGGGACTCAATCCCAGGACGCCCGATGTGGGACTTGATCCCAGAACGCTGGGATCATGACCTGAGCTGAAGGCAGCCGCTTAACCAACTGAGCCACCCAGGCGTCCTGGAAGTTCTCCTTTCTTATTACACTAAGTAATCCCTAAAAATGTCTGCTTTCAGTTCGATGTTAAGAAACAAACTGTCAAACGCTGGAGCCATTACATAGCAGAAATCAAGCCTTATGACTGTCTCTGAAGTTAGTTAGTTATAATCCCCACAGGTAGTTATTCAAAGTCCTGTATTCATCAAATGATTCAATACTTATTTTTAATAGGTCAGACAGTGACTGAAGAGTATAAAGGACTTTGATGAAGCATAGTCAAACAAATGATGCTTTTCAACCTTCCTGAAGAGCTACTTCCCAGGTAAAACCATTAACTGAAAAAGCAATTAACTTTTAAACTAGTTCATTGAAAAAAACCAACACATATAATTCCTTTAAACTGAATTCTATAATTTTTAATGGATTGGTCCATCATACAGAAGCTACAATTGTAGTTTACATGGACTTCAAAATCCCAGTTACATTATACAATACATCACAATGTGCAAGCAACAGTGGAACAAATTTTATATCCCTGATTTTTTTACTGAGTAGCCATAGAAAATCTCAGAGCTGGTAGGAAGTTCAAGAACTTTCTGTGTATTCCTATTTCCAATTAAGACTTACATAAATATTCAAGGAGCTCCTGGGTGGCTCAGTGGGTTAAGCCTCTGCCTTCGGCTCAGGTCATGATCTCAGGGTCCTGCGATGGAGCCCCACATCTGGCTTTCTGCTCAGCAGGGAGTCTGCTTCCCCCTCTCTCTCTGCCTGCCTCTCTGCCTACTTGTGATCTCTCACTCTGTCAAATAAATAAATAAAAATATTTTAAAAATAAAAAAAAGAAAAAGAAAAAAATTTAAAAAGACTTACATAAATATTCAAGACATAAAATTACTTTTAAAATATTATAGGTGAAATGTATGGAGTGCTTACTTTACATCAACCACAGCTTTAAGTCCTCTGCATCCATTCATGTGAATATTAATTCAATTAGGTTGCTATGACCATCACCATTTAAAGATGAGAAAAGCAAAACAAAATAAAATCTTAAGCACAGGGGCGCCTGGGTGGCTCAGTGGGTTAAGCCTCTACCTTCAGCTCGGGTCATGATCCCAGGGGCCTGGGATCGAGTCCCGCATAGGGCTCTCTGCTCAGCAGGGAGCCTGCTTCTCCTCATCTCTCTCTCTCTGTCTGTCTCTCTGCCTATTTGTGATCTCTCTCTCTCTCTGTCAAATAAATAAATAAAATCTTTGAAAAAAAAATCCTAAGCACAAATGAAGATTAAGATAATTCTAAAAGGGCACATGGTAATACATTATAAATCTCTTAAAACACTCCACTATAAAGCACTCTACTCTAAATTAAATACTGTTAATTTTTAGCTATTTAGCAAATGTTTTGGAATGTGCACAAAGTATTTGCAAACTAGTGAAGGAAATATAACCAAGTATAAAACTTGGTTCTTGATTCCTGGCCTTAATTTTTAGCTATTTAGCAAATGTTTTGGAATGTGCACAAAGTATTTGCAAACTAGTGAAGGAAATATAACCAAGTATAAAACTTGGTTCTTGATTCCTGGCCTT
>NC_081565.1:39354698-39415343 GCF_022355385.1 Mustela nigripes | reverse complement strand
TATTGAATTCAAAAGTAGTGGTGGATGGAATATGTTGAGAAACAGACATCCATTCAATGTGAATAATACCAGGTCAGTAGTATGCTCTTAAAGTGGAATTAATCAATTCTGTCTGTGATCAAGGAGGTAAACTGAGACTTTAGAGATAACTCTTTGCCAGGCAGAAAGATGGGGGAAGATGAAGAAGAGAAAACTTTTCAGGACTGTAAAGTACGAGACTGTAAAAACACAACCAAGAATCTCAATATACTCAGAGCAGTGTGTTCTTAGAACTATTTTAAGGAAGTGGAAAGGAATTAGGAAATATAGTTTGGGAAGTCGGCTGAGGCTAGTTGGGAAAGTAATTTGAATTTTGTATTTTAAACAACTCTTTAAGTAGTAAGGAGAATGAGCAGATATTTACATACACCATTTTGACCCTGACAGCATTTTAGTAATACATTTTTAAAGACCAAGTTTAATACTTAAAACTATATTGACACTAATTATTCTCTATTGAAAATATATTAAGGGCGTCTGGGTGGCTCAGTATGTTAAGCGTCTGCCTTCAGCTCAGGTCATGATCCCAGGGTCCTCGGATCAAGCCCCGCATCAGACTCCCTGCTTAGTGGAGAGCCTGCTTCTCCTCCCTCTGCCTGCTGCTCTGCCTACTTGTGCTCTGTCTCTATCTCTTTGTCAAATAAATAAAACCTTAAAAAAAAAAAAAAAGAAAAGAAAAGAAAATACATTAAGCCATTTCCATCTATTACATTTTCATTTATTCTAGTTAATGCTACTGAAATGTTATTTTCTGTAAATATTTTAAGCTTTTTGTTTGTTGCACCATTTTGATTTTTCTGACTTTAAATTTTACTCTTTATAGCCTCTGCTACTATGAGTTTGTGTGCATATATGTTCATGTATCATATCTCATAGTTGAGTGTAAAAATACTGGCGAATTCATTTTTACAATGAGAAGTTTGGGTCATTTTTCTTTTTACTTTATATTAAAGATGGGTGCTAGTCATACTCTTTATCAGAGAGGTAGTGAGTGTTTCTTCCCTATTTAACCAATGAGACAAATATGGCAAACTACCTTGGGCTCTTTTTTTTTTTTTTTTTTAAGATTTTATTTATTTATTTGACAGACAGAGATCACAAGCAGGCAGAGAGGCAGGCAGAGAGAGAGAGGAGGAAGCAGGCTCCCTGCCGAGCAGAGAGCCCGATGCGGGACTCGATCCCAGGACCCCGAGATCATGACCTGAGCTGAAGGCAGCGGCTTAACCCACTGAGCCACCCAGGCGCCCCTACCTTGGGCTCTTTTGACCAGACTGCATGCATTAACCACTCACGCTCTTCTTCACCAGCTTTCTTATTGCTTTGTACATGGTGCTATAATTCTTCCTACCAGTAACAGAGCAAAGATAAAACAGAGTCAAGCAGTGAAGTCAAAATCCCCTTGGTGTAGAAATGAAAAGTTCAAAATATTTTGCCATAAAGTGATGGTATCAGAGTTGCTTAAAAGGGGAAATATTAAATAAAATTTTAGGAAGGATACTTGGTGGCATCATGGGGAAAGGCATGGAGTAAAAGGAAACAGAAAACATGAAAATGATAAAGAAGGGTATGATGGCAGCTAAAACCAATTATTCTGAATTATCCTTAAGAAGTAGTCAGACCAGTGAGTGAAAGGGATGTGGGGGTGGGGGGAATGAAAAGAAAAAGGAAAAAACAACAACAGGAAACTCATAACAAAGAGAATGAATGGAATAAACATTGCTAAGATAGTTATTTAAAATGGAAGCAGAAGGACATTGAGGAAGTGGGGCTTTGCATGTCTTCTGTCTCAAATTCTTGAAATCATTGCTGAACTCAGCTAAAAGTCAAGACACATGCTACATGTTAGAGTGGACATACATGCACTTTCTGCTTAACCTAGCACCAGCCATGTATAGATTAGTGTGACTGTACCTATATTAGCACCAATAAAATTTTGTTCAAAACAGTTTATGTAAAATGCCTCTCTCTTCTTTAAAAACTCTAATCTCTTTTGTCTCTCCCTAGCCTGCCCCTGATTTTGTCAAATTTGTGTCTCCTGGATTATAATCCCTAACATGCATAAATACACACTTTATTTTACAGTTTACAAGTTTGTCTTTCATTGGTCAACAAAACAAAATTCAGCAGCATGTTATTAAAGGACAGTGATATGCAACAGAAGTCACTGTTTTACAAATGGCACGAACTACAAAAATGAAATTCCAACTAAACATAATTTGAAAATGGAAAAATAATTCTCACATAGAATTAGCAACTCTTAAGTGCAAAAAGGCAGATTTCAATTGGTCTGTTGTACACTGTTCCCAAGATTCTTAAATATTTTATGGCTTATATGACTTGAGAACTTGTATTTTCATATTTTATGGCTTTTGACTTCACAATTCTAATTCCTTGTAATTTTCCAGCCCAACTAAGCTTCATTTATCCATGATTCTGTTTAAGTCTTACTCAGCTGGCTGTCCCTTTTATACACACACTTATACATACATATCCTGTGAGTAGAGGAATTTTATATCAATAATTTATATCAACAGTTTAACAGACTGCACATTAAGCAAATTTTCTTACAATTTCTTTGTTTATATCACTGACCAAGAAATTCCCACCTTTACCAAAGGCTTCATATTTTTTTTAATATTTTATTTATTTTTGCAAGAGAGAAAGTGAGTACAAGCAAGGGGTGGGGAAGGAGGGCAAATGGAGGAGCAGACTGACTCCTCACTGAGCAGGGCTCCATCCCAGGATCCCGGGGATCATGACCTGAGCCAAAGGCAGAGGCTTCACCAAATGAACCACCTAGGAACCCAGGTTTCAGATAATTTCAAATAACTAACATTCCCTAGGTCCCCCTTCTCCTTCAGTTGCTCCTTTTCTCTCCTAAATTCCCATTTATTTATAATGTAAATTGCATTAGCTATCCCTCTGGATCTCTCCCTAGCCCATCACTTAATTAGTGCTGTACCTTATAATGCTAAACAGTACTTGCTCCTAAACTTGACAATTCTCTCCCTAAGAATGATTTTTTTTTTTTAAACTGTTTACTTTGGGTGCTTTGATGTATTTCCAAAGTTCATACTGTTAAACTTTGTGATCTGCTAGTATTTGCATGTTCTATTTCTACTTTGGAACTTGATTCAGTGTTTAACTTCCTTGTAAAGACAGAGATGTCTCCACATCCAAATGTTAACTTCTGCATTTCATTCCATTTCAACCTGTTTTACCAATCACCCGAAGGAGTTGATCAGTGATGGTTTAACACAGGTCAGCAAGAAATGCTGATATTCCTGGAGACAATAAATGTCATCCTAATAAGGGTGAGTAAAACTGCTCTTTCTACACAATGCAGTCCTTTCTTATTTAAAATCTTATTTTTAAGTAAGTTTCCATTCATTATTCATTTGTGTAAGGATTCAGGGCAACAGCAGTTATGCCCCTGCTCCTCCAGACTCTATGAAAAGGAATCCTTACAAATTTCCACTGGCATGATAGTGTTGGAATTTTCAGTCCACATGTCCTATGAAACTAATATGAACAACGTGATTTAAAACTGACAATGTTAATACTTACTTCAGGAATCTATGTAGTTTATTTGAGCTATCCCCAGAAGACCCTGGGTGACCAAGGTTGTGAACATGTTCCAGATAAATGATCAAGATTTCAAACTGCTGCATCCATAAAGGCCAGAAAAATATGAACTAGTCATTGCCCTCTTCACCAAAAAAAGAAAAGGAAAAACAAAAAAGAAGAAGAAGAAAAGAAGAAAGTTAATTCATTAAGCCAGGAAACACTGCAAAGCCTTGGGAACTAGAAGCTTGAGATCTATTAAATGTTATGTTTCTAAATAAATCACTTATCAGATCTACATATCAAAAATCTGGGGTTGGTGTTATTTGACCTTCCCATTTCTCATGGTGTGCGGTGAGAATGAATGAGATAAGGTAAAAGATTGGTTTTGAATTTCTCGAAATAAATGTCCTATATCTATTCTAGGAACTATTTCAAGAGATGGATTTCAGAACCTAAAATCTTAAATTGCCTGCTGTGTGACATGCTGCAGCATAATGTCTTAGATTCTTCTCTTTGCCCTGGGGCAGCATTGCCCAATATTTTTTCAGGCTGTGACACAGTTATGAACTTCTGGGGGCACATTGTATAAACAAATAGAACTTCTCAGTTGGAGATGCCTCAACATTAAGGGAAACTATATTTATAGTCCCTCTACCATGCAAGAGGCATCATATAAAGCTTGTTCCATAAATACACCTAGCACTTCCCACAATTCTATGCAATGGGTATTATTTTAGAGCAAACCAGGGTACAGACTATTTTAATAGTCAAGCTGATTTCCAACTTACCAGTTATATTACATTGAGAAAAATTTCCTAATTTTTACGAATGACTGTGAGAATGAAGATGTTCTGCCATCTGTCACACTGATAGCCAAGTGCTTACCTCCATTATTAATATGCACTCTCTGACAAAGAGGCCAGTCTACCCAGATTGAGATCAGTTCATTAGCCAAGAATTGGTTAAGGTAAATAATTAGCTAGAACTTCCTAGCAGGATCTCAAGAAACATTTCTCAGAAATGTATTAAATCTTACTTTCTATAGTCATAAAACTGTAGTAATAATGGAGCTGTTATGTGATTCAAGTTAAATCATATACATAAATGTGCATGATAAAAATTAAAACCTAATAGACCATTGAAGCAAAATGGCAGAGCAGTAGGAGACCTAAATATCATTGAGTCCCAGGAGTTCAGCTAGATATTTATCACACCATTCTGAGCACCTACAAACTCAACAGGAGATCGAAGGGAAGAAGAGCAGCAATTCTACAAACAGAAAACTGACTGTCACTTTCTGGAAAGTTGGATGTGTGGAGAACTGAATCTAAGCAACGGGAAGATAGTGCAGGGAGGGGCCGGTTCCAGGCAAACGGAAAGCACAAAATCCGAACTTTTAGAAGTCTGCTCCACTGAGGAACATCACTCCAGAAGCTAAGAGAGGAGAGGTGGGATAGAGCCCTCACAGGGACAGTGTAGTCTCAGGACCCTCGAGGTCACAAAAATACCAGGGGTGCCAAAGGGCAGCAGAGCTCCCTCAGTGTATTGGAGTAGTAAAGTTGGCTGCAGAGACAGAGCTGGGGGGTGGGCTCTCAGCTCGGGTTTACCTTAAACCATGGTCCGAGGCATAGTTAAGCCACTGATCTTTGAGCAGGGACCCCACTAGTGGCAGATCTGGGAAAACTCCCTCCTTCCTTCTCCAGGAGGAATGGCACAGTAGCATGCTAGTGTGCTGCAGGAATATGCTGGGTTTGGATAACCAAATGGGCCATGCACCAGAGATAGACAAGCTCAGTCATAGGCTGGGTGAGCATGGAGTGCAGCCAGAGACCAGGGAGACAGGAGAGATGGACTGTTTTTCTCTGAAGACACATTGAAGATGGAGGGCCCAAGCTCTCAGCTCCTACAGGGCAGAGACTGGGGGGCCACCATCTTCATTCCCATCCTCCAAAGCTGTATGGAAAGCATTCAGGGAACAAAACCTATTGACAGCAAAACCAAGCAGATTACTTAGCCTGCCACCTGGCAAGGATGGTGCAATTCCGCCTCAGGCAAAGATATTTGAGAATGACTGCAACAGGCCACTGTCCAAGAAGATCAACAAAAACATCCAGCTAAGACTAAGTTCACTAATCAATGAGAACTGCAAAACTTCAGAGCTACAGGAATATAGCACATAGAATTTATGCCTTTTTTCCCATGATCCTTTAAGTCTTCCAAAGTTTGATTTTTAAAATTTTATTTTTTTCTAAATGTATTTTATTTTTCCTCTTTCCTATTTCAATGTTTTTTTAAACTATTTTATCTTATCAATACCTTTTTAAAACTATTTTTTAATTTTTCTTTCTCATACTCTATCCCTTCATTGTATTTAATGTTATTTTTACTATACATATAGGTTTTTCATTCTATAAACTTTTGGGATACAGTTTCTTCTAACATAGCAAATCATACCCTAAATCTAGCACAGGGCTTTCTCCAGCCCAATCATATTTTTCCTCTTTTTTCTTTTTTCACCCAATTTCTTACCTTATAAATTCCTTTTTTAGAATACTTTTAATTTTCATCTTTATAGTCATACTCCATCCTCTTGTTTACCCTAATTTTTGTATATGTATATTTTTTTGTTTTTAAAATTTTGGGAGGCAGCTTCTTCTAACAGACCAAAATATACCCCAAATAAAGTGTGGCTCTGTTCTATTCACAAGTCTAATACACAGATTATATAATAACATATATAATATGTAAATATTATATATATATATATATATATATATATATATATATATATATATATATATATAAAATTTTTTCCGCCTTTCTACTTCCCCGATTTTGGGTCTCTTCCAATTTGGATAGTGTATATATTTTTCTGGAGTCATTGCTACCCTTTTAGTATTCTGTTCACTCATTCTTCTATTCTTATATGCATAAAATGACAAGGCGGAAAAACTCACCTCAAAAAAAAAAAAGAATAAGAGGCAGCACTAACGGCTTGGGACTTAATGAATACAGACATTAATAAGATATCAGAACTAGAGTTCAGAATGATGATTATCAAGGTACTAGCTGGGCTCGAAAAAAGCATGGAAGATACTACAGAATCTGAGGCTTAATCTTGTTCCAGACCGTCTCCTGATCCTTTTACTCTATAATTTTGTCCTCTAGATCACTAATTCTATCTTCTTCCTCGGTTACCATAGCTGTTAGAGAATTTAGATTGGATCTCATTGATAGCATTTTTAACTTCTTCCCAGGTGGTGTTCACTTCTGCCCTAATAGATTTGAAGTTGTCATTAATGATTTCTCCAACCTAACCATTGCCTGGATAATTGTTACCCTGAATACCCTTTCTGACATATTGTTTATGTCAACATCCAATAGCTCTGATGGAGAGGGCACAGTTTTTGAATTTTTCCTCTGTTGGGCATTCCTCCTCCTAGTCATTTTGGTGAGAGGTGGTTCAGGGGATTTGTAGCTGAATATATCAATTGTGATCCAGGCAAGGGGCAACCTAGAACACTTCTGAGCAGTTGGAAGTCACACCAAAAAAGAAAGAAAAAGGTAAAAAATAGAGAAAGAGAGAGGCAGAAAAAAAATGAAAAGCCCAGCCAGAATGAGCCCCAAAGTTATGATTGCCTGATTCCACCAGTTTCCCCTTAAGATCTTTTGCTCTTTTTGAGTGCTTTTACTGGACTCCAAGTTAATGCTGGTCCCCAATCACAGGGTACTCTTGTATTGGAGTAGTGCGTTCCATTGGGTCGCTTCTGATGGCTCCCTACCCCTTCTGTTTATCCTCCAATATCAGTCTGAGTCCCACTGCTTTCCCTCTCGACTGGTGTCTTCTGCCCCTGTAGAGATCCAGAACTGTATAATCCTATGTCTTAGTCTGATTTCATGGGTGTTCAGAGTATTTTGGTAGATAATTAGTTCACTTTAGGGGACTGGTTGAAACAGGGTCTCCTACTTCTCCACCATCTTGCCATAGCCTCTCTGGATATAGTATTCTTGGTTGCATATTTTTCTCATTCAGTGTTCTGAATATATCATGCCAGTCCTTTCTGGCCTGTCATGTCTCTCTGGATTGGTCTGTTGCTAATGTAATATGTCCTACCATTGTATGTTACAGATTTCTTCTCCAGAGCTGCTTTCAGGATTTTCTCTTTGCCACTGAGACTTGGAAGTTTTACTATTAGATGACGTGTGTGAACCTAGTTTTATTGATTTTGAGGGGGATACTCTGTCCCTCCTGGATTTTTTTTAAATTAAATTATTTATTTTCAGAAAAACAGTATTCATTATTTTTTCACCACACCCAGTGCTCCATGCAATCCGTGCCCTCTATAATACCCACCACCTTTTACCCCAAACTCCCACCCCCCACCACTTCAGACCCCTCGGATTGTTTTTCAGAGTCCATAGTCTCTCATGATTCACCTCCCCTTCCAATTTACCCAACTCCCTTCTCCTCTCTAACACCCCTTGTCCTCCATGATATTTGTTATACTCCACAAATAAGTGAAACCATATGATAATTGAGTCTCTCTGCTGGACTTATTTCACTCGGCATAATATCTTCCAGTCCCGTCCATGTTGCTACAAAAGTTGGGTATTCATCCTTTCTGATGGAGGCATAAGACTCCATCATGTATATGGACCACATCTTCCTTATCCATTTGTCCGTTGAAGGGCATTTTGGTTCTTTCCACAGTTTGGTGACCGTGGCCATTGCTGCTATAAACATTGGGGTACAGATGGCCCTTCTTTTCACGACATCTGTATCTTTCGGGTAAATACCCAGGAGGGCAATGGCAGGGTCATAGGGAAGTTCTATTTTTAATTTCTTAAGGAATCTCCACACTGTTTCCAAAGAGGCTGCACCAACGTGCATTCCCACCAATAGTGTAAGAGGGTTCCCCTTTCTCCACATCCTCTCCAAGATATGTTGTTTCCTGTTTTGTTCATTTTGGCCATTCTAACTGGTGTAAGGTGATATCTCAATGTGGTTTTAATTTGAATCTCCCTGAGGGCTAGTGATGATGAACATTTTTTCATGTGTCTGCTAGCCATTTGTATGTCTTGATTGGAGAAGTGTCTGTTCATATCTTCTGCCCATTTTTTGATATGTTTGCCTGTTTCGTGTGTGTTGAGTTTGAGGAGTTCATTATAGATCCTGGATATCAGCCTTTTGTCTGCATTGTCATTTGCAAATGTCTTCTCCCATTCCGTGGGTTGCCTCTTTGTTTTTTTTGTTTTGTTTTGTTTTGTTGACTGTTTCCTTTGCTGTGCAGAAGCTTTTGATTTTGATGAAGTCCCAAAAGTTTATTTTCGCTTTTGTTTCCTTTGCCTTTGGAGACATATCTTGAAAGAAGTTTCTGTGGCTGATATCGAAGAGATTACTGCCTCTGTTCTCCTCTAGGATTCTGATGGATTCCTGTCTCACGTTGAGGTCTTTTATCCATTTTGAGTTTATCTTTGTGTACGGTGTAAGAGAATGGTCGAGTTTCATTCTTCTACATATAGCTGTCCAGTTTTCCCAGCACCATTTATTGAAGAGACTGTCTTTTTTCCACTGTATATTTTTTCCTGTTTTGTCGAAGATTAATTGACCATAGAGTTGAGGGTCCATATCTGGGCTCTCTAGTCTGTTCCACTGGTCTGTGTGTCTGTTTTTATGCCAGTACCATGCTGTCTTGGTGATCACAGCTTTGTAATAAAGCTTGAAATCAGGTAACATGATGCCCCAGTTTTATTTTTGTTTTTCAACATTTCCTTAGCGATTCAGGGTCTCTTCTGGTTCCACACAATTTTCATCTTTATAGTCATATTCCACGCCTTCATAATTACATATATATAGATATCTATCTATCTATCTATATATTTGTTTTTCTTTCTTTAAAATTTTGGAAGGTATTTCTTCTAAGAGACCAAAATACACCCAAAATGAAGTGGGTGGCTCTCTTCTAGTCATCAGTCTAATATAGATATATAGAATTAAAAAAATTTTTTTTTAATTTCTTTTTACCCCCTTTCTTCTCCCCCCAATTTGGGGTCTCTTCTGATTTTCTTAGTGTACATTTTTCTGGTGTCTTTGCCATTCTTTTAATATTTTATTCTCTCATTCCTATATTCTTATCTGGATAAAATGACAAGGAGAAAAACTCACCACAAAAACAACAACAACAACAACAACAAAAATAACAAGAGGCAGTAACAAAGACTAGGGACATAATCATTACGGACATTGGTAATATGTCAGATCTAGAGTTCAGAATGACGATTATCAAGGTGCTAGCTAGGCTTGAAAAAGCCATGAAAGATATTAGGGAAACCCTGTCTGGACAAATAAAAGCCCTTTCTGAAGAAATAAAAGAACTAAAATTTAACCAACTTCAAATTTAAAAAGCTACTAATGAGGTGCAATAAAAAATGGAGGCTCTTACTGCTAGGATAAATGAGGCAGAATAGAAAATTAGTGATATAGAAGACCAAAGGACAGAAAATAAAGAAGCTGAGAAAATAGAGACAAACGACTACTGGTTCACGAGGGGAGAATTCAAGAGATAAGTAATACAATAAGATGAAACAATATTGGAATAATTGGGAGTCCGGAAGAAGAAATATGGTGGGCAGAAGGTATTTTGGAGTGACTTATAGTATTTTCCTAATATGGAAAAGGGAAAAAAACACCAAAATCCAGGAGGCACAGAGAATCCTCCTCAAAATCAATAAAAATAGGTCCACACCCCATCATCTAATAGTAAAACTTACAAGTTGTAGTGACAAAGAGAAAATCTTAAAAGAAGCTCGGGAAAAGAAGTCTATAACAGACAATGGTAAAAATATTGGATTGGCAGCAGACTTATCCACAGAGACCTGCCAGACCAGAAAGAACTGGCATGATATATTCAGAGAACTAAATGAAAAAAACATGCAGCTAAGAATATTATATCCAGCTAGGCAATCACTGAAAACAGAAGGAAAGATAAAAAGCTTCCAACAAACAAAAACAAAAAGAACTTGTAAACATCAAACCAGCCCTACAAGAAATATTGAAAGGGGTCCTCTAAGCAAAGATAGAGCCTAAAAATGGTAGATCAGAAAGGAACAGAGCCAGTATACAGTAACAGTCACGTTACAGGCAATAAAATGGCACTAAATTCATATCTTTCAATAGTTACCCTGAATATTAATGGGCTAAATGCCCCAATCAAAAGACACAGGGTATCAGAATGTATAAAAAACCAAAACCCATCAATATGCTGTTTACAAGAAACTCATTTTAGACCGAAAGACACCTCCAGATTTAAAGTGAGGGTGTGGAAAACAATTTACCATGCTAATGGACATCAAAAGAAAGCTGGGATGGCAATCCTTCCTTCTATCAGATCAATTAGATTTTAAGCCAAAGACTATAATAAGAGATGAGGAAGGAAACTATAGCATACTCAAAGGGTCTGTCCAACAATATCTAACAATTTTAAATATCTATCCCCCTAACGTGGGAGTAGCCAACTATATAAACCAATTAATAACAAAACCAAAGAAACACATCGACACTAATACAATAATAGTACAGGACTTTAACACCTCCCTTACTGAAATGGACAGATCATCTAACCCAATGATCAACAAGGAAATAAAAGGCCTTAAATGACACACTGGATCACATGAACATCACAGATATATTCAAAACATTCCATCCCAAAGCAACAGAATATACATTCTTCTCTAGTGCACATGGAACATTCTCCAGAATAAATCACATCCTGTGTCACATATCAACCTACACCTAAAGGAGCTAGAGAAAGAACAGCAAAGAAAACCTAAACCCAGCAGGAGAAGAGAAATCATAAAGAACAGAATAGAAATCAATGGAACAGAAACCAAAAGAAGAGTAGAACAGATCAATGAAACTACGGATCTGGCTCTTTGAAATAATTAATAAGATTGATAACCCCCTGGCCAGAGTTATCAAAAAGAAAAGAGAAAGGACCCAAATAAATAAAATCATGAATGGAAGAGGAGAGATCACAACCAACACCAAGGGAATACAAACAATTATAAGAACATATTATCATCAGTTATGTGCCAGCATATATGATAATCTGGAAGAAATGGATGCCTTCCTAGAGACATGGAAACTACCAAATCTGAACAGGAAGAAACAGAAAACCTGAACAGACCCATAACCAGTAAGGAGATTGAAGCAGCCCTCAAAAATTTCCCAACAAACAAGAGTCCAGGGCCATACCACTTCCCAAGGGAATTCTACCAAACATTGAAAGAAGAATTAATTCCTATTCTCCTGAAACTGTTCCAAAAAATAGAAATGGAAGGAAAACTGCCAAACTCTTTTTATGAGGCCAACATTACCTTGATTGCAAAATCAGACAAAGACCACATCACACCCAAAGGAGAATTTACAGACTAATATCCTTGATGAACACAGATGTGAAAATTCTCACCAAAGTATAAGCCAATAGTATCCAACAGTACATTAAAAGGATCATTCACCATGCCCAAGTGGGATTCATTCCTAGGCTGCAAGTTTGGTTCAAATCCGCAAATCAATCAATGGGATACAATACATAAATAAAATGAAGAACAAGAACCATATGATACTCTCAATAGATGCTGAAAAATAATTTGACAAAGTACAGCATCCTTTCTTGATCAAAACTCTTCACAGTGTAGGCATAGAGGGGTACATACCTCACTATCATCAAAGCCATCTACAAAAAACCTACAGCAAGTATCATTCTCAATGGTCAAAAACTGAGGGCTTTTTGGCTAAGGTCAGAAACACGGCAGGAATGTCCACTATCACCACTGCTATTCAACATAGTACTAGAAGTCCTAGCCTCAGAAATCTGATAACAAAAATAACTAAAAGGCATCCAAATTGGCAAAGAACTCAAACTCTCACTCTTTGCAGATGATATGATACTTTATGTGGAAAACCCAAAGACTCCACTCCAAATCTTCTAGAACTCATACAGGAATTCAGTAAAGTGTCAGGATATAAAACCAATACATAGAAATCAGTTGTGTTTCCCTACACCAATGACAAGACAAAAGAAAGAGAAATTAAGGAGTTGATCCCATTTACAATTGCACCCAAAACTGTAAGATACTTAGGAATAAACCTAACCAAAGAGGCAAAGAATCTGTACTCAGAAAACTGTAAAGTACTCAGGAAAGAAATTGAGGAAGACACAAATAAATAAAAAAATGTTCCATGCTCATGGATTGGAAGAACAAATATTGTGGAAATGCCTATGCTACCTAAATAAATTTACACATTTAATGCAATCCCTATCAAAATACCATCAATTTTTTTTCAAAGAAATGGAACAAATAATCCTAAAATTTATGTGGAACCAGAAATGACCCCAAGGAATATTGAAAAAGAAGGCCCAAGTTGGTGGCATCACAATTCTAGACTTCAAGCTCTATTACAAATCTATCATCATCAAGACAGTATGGTACTGGCACAAAAACAGATGCACAGATCAGTAGAAAAGAATAGAGAGCCCTGAAGTGGACCCTCAACTCAATGGTCAACTAATATTCAACAAAGAAGAAAAGAATATTCAGCAGAAAAAAGACAGTCTCTTCAACAAATGATGTTGGGAAAACTGGACAGCCACATGCAGAAGAATGAACGTGGACCATTTCCTTACACTACACCCAAAAATACTCAAAATGGATGAAAGACCTCAAAGTGAGATAGGAATCCATAAAAATCCTTGAGAACAAAGGCAGCAACCTCTTTGACCTCAGCCACAACAACTTCTTTCTAGAAACATTGCCAAATGCAAGGGAAGCAAGAACAAAAGTGAACTATTGGGACTTCATCAAGGACAAAAGCTTTTGTACAGCAAAGGAAACATTCAAAAAAACCAAAAGACAACTGACAGAATGGGAGAAGATATTTGCAATTAACATATCAGATAAAGGGCTAGTATCTAAAATCTATGAAGAACTTATCAAATTCAACACCCAAAGAACAAATAATCCAATCAAGAAATGGGCAGAAGACATGAACAGACATTTCTGCAAAGAAGACATCCAGATGGCCAACAGATACATGAAAAAGTGCTCCACATCACTTGGCATCGGGAAAATACAAATCAAATCCATAGAGAAAGCACCTCACACGAGTCAGAATGGCTAAAATCAACAAGTCAGGAAATGAAAGATGTTGGCAAAGATGCAGAGAAAGTAGAACTCTCCTACATTTCTGGTGGGAATGCATGCTGATGCAGCCACTCTGGGAAACAGTATGGAGGTTCCTCAAAAAGTTGAAAATAGAGCTATCCTATGACCCAGAAACTGCACTACCCAGCAATACTACTGGGTATATACCCTAAAGATACAAATGTAGTGATACGAAGGGGCATGTGCACCCGAATGTTCATAGCAGCAATGTACACAATAGCCAAACTATGGAAAGAACCTAGATGCCCATCAACAGACGAATGGATAAAGAAGATGTAGTATATATTTACAATGGAATACTATGCAGCCATCAAAATGGAAATCTTGCCATTTGAATGATGTAGATAGAACTAGAGGGTATTATGCTAAGCGAAATAAGTTAATCAGAGAAAAGAATTATCTTATTCCCTCTCATAATAGGAATTTGAGAGGCAGTTCAGGGGGTCATGGGTGGTAGGGAGGGAAAAAAATGAAGGAAGATGGGACCAGGGAGGGAGACAAACCATAAGAGACTCTCAATCTCAGGAAACACACTGAAGGTTACTGAGGGGTAGGGATGAAGAATAGGGTGGCTGGTCTATGGACATTTGAGGAGAATACGTGCTATGGTAAGTGTTGTGAATCATGTAAGACTGATGATTCACAGACCTGTACCCCTGAAGCAAATAATACATTATATGTTAATTTAAAAAATTAAAATCTAATACAAGTATAAAATCATGAACAGTCGTTAAACTACAAATAACAGAGGAAAAAAGTGAGTTATAGAGAAAACAAAGCCAAACAAAATGTAGATAAAAAAGCTAAAATGCATATGCATATACAGGTGAAAGATTCTTGCTTCAAATTCTGACCACAATTTTACAGTCAAAGTCACCTAAGTATGATTCTTTTAACACTTCAGTGAGGCAGGTATTACTATTCCTTCTTTATAGATAAGGGAACGAGTTTACCTAGTTTTGTGTATGTTGCCTTCTCCTTTGAGGAGTCAGTAGTAGGACTGCTGTTTGGAATGATATGTGTCTAATTCTGAACCATTCTAATACATGAAAGCTTTTGGGAGCCAAATCATATTCACAAACAAACTACTACTTCTAACAACAGCCCTTTTGTAACCTTGCTATATATTTTTTCACTTTATATGTACATTCTGTTATATTTTATGAAATTGAAAGAAATGATTTTTACATAAGCACAAAGATTTTCAATAATGCTAATTATTTCTATGTTCCTTTACATTGCACTTATGTTGTATGACACTTCTAAAATGTGACAAATTATTTATACCAGAAATAATAAAAAATAAATGCCATTATATCATTCTAAAATATGGATTACACTTAAAATTCTAAATGGACTTTCATCACATTGAAGTCAATAGAATGACATTTCTCCTATTTAGATATTAATTTAACTAATGCAAATTCTAAGTATTTTCACAGACCTATACAGAGTTATATATTATGTGCTGACACTCCAAAACTCAAGATGATAAATGAGTCACAGTACTAAATGTAAAAACAAAGAAAAAACAAAAAACCCCTCTTTAATTCTGTAGCTTTCTTCTAACAAAATTATTTGGTAAATGAAAAGATGTTAAGTATCAAAGAAATATAAAGCAAAACCACAATGAGAGGTTACCTTACACTTGTTAGGATGTTAGTTATAGCCTCAAGAGGAAAAAAAAAGTAAGAGTTGGCAAGGATGTGGAGAAATTAGAAGTTTTGTACACTATTGGTGGGAATCTAAAATGTTATAGCTTTTATAGAAAACAGTATGGAGGTTCCTCAGATAATTAAAAATAGAACTACCATATAACCTGTCAATCCCACTTCTGGATATCTATCTAAAATAACTGAAATCAATAACTCCAAGAGATATTTGCAATCCCATGTTTGCCAAGAACAATAGCCAACGGAAAGGATAAACCTAAATGTCCATCAAGGTATGAGGGTATAAAGAAAATGACATATATATATATGATAAAATATTATTCATTGTTAATAAGGAAATCCTGCAATATGTGACAACATAATGGACTTTAAAGAAGGATATTTATTATACAAGGTGAAATAAGTCGGTCACAGAAAAATAAATACTGCATGATTCCACTTATATGAAGCATATAAAATAGTCAAACTCCTAGAAACAGAAAGCAGAATGGTATTTGCCAGAGACTGTACAGAGGAGTTAAAGATGGGTTGCTTGCTGTTCAATGGATACAAGGTTTCAGTCATACAAAATGAGTAATTTCTAGAGATCTGCCATACAACATAGTGCCTATAGTTAACAAGACAGGACCATGTACCACAAAAAAATTCCTATTAAGTGCTCTAAACCACATAGGCACACAAAAAAAGAGTCATAAGGAAAACTCCGGGAGAAGTTGGATATGTCTGTTACCTTGATTGTGGTAATGGTACCACAGGTGTTTGCATATATCCAAACCATTTAGGCTGTACACATTAAATATGTACATTTGTATTTAAAATTTCAATAAACAGTTTTAAATAAATAATAGCAAGTCCTTCTGCCCACCTCCCAAAAATAAGAGCCCAGAGAAAAAATTGAGACATCTGAAATAATGCTGAAGGGTTTTATAGTGGGTTAAGAGTATGCATTATTTCCTAGGACATCTTGACCTTTTTGGAAGTGAATTTGGAAGCAACTGGAGCCTTGGGAAGGAGAAGGAATGGAGTGACATCAAATTTGCTTTTTGAAAAGATAAGGGATCACTGTGAGTGCATAAAGAGAGCCAATCAAAGAGAGGCAAAACTTGATGTGGAGAAACTTGTTAAGAGGTTATATAAAGAATACAGGTGAGAGGTGACTGGAAAAGGGAATAAGTAAAATGTAGAAAAGGAAATGGAGTCAAGATTTATTATAGAATGACTTAGAGAACTGAGAGATGAACTTGATATGGGAAATGAGAGGAAAGAAGACATCCAAATAGTTTCTTTGATTTTTATTTGCATAACTAGATAAACAGCTTTGCTACTTGTTTAGAAAAAGGATACAAAATAGTCAATGATCATCCTTCTTTTTGCATATGTCATTTAAGTGACACCAAAGAATATATTTCAAATGTATATAAAGTCTAAATCTCAGCGGAGGCAAAGGCTAAAGACATGAAACAGTGAGTCATTTGAATTTTAAGTATTAATTAAAGAGTAAAGAAGAGGTGATTTTTGGAGAAAGAGATTATGTATTGAGAAGAGAACCTAGGACCAAATCTTAAAGAACTAGAAGGTAAGAATTAAGAGCTAGAAGGTAAGAATTAGCCCGTAAGACATAAATTGCGAGGACGCCAGGAGGATACTAAGTTGTTACTAAAGTCAAGTAAAAACATTATTCTGAGAAGGAGGAAGAAATCAATGAGTGCTGCCCATGAGTCAAGAAAGAATAAAAATTTTAAAAATGTGTATTGATGACTTACCGAGATCATAATTTGTCAGAAACCAACCTGAAGTTAACTGAGCAATAAGTGAGAAATTATGAAATAAGAAGTAAAGGCAATTCTTATCAGAAGTTTTCTTTATAGAAAATAAAGAGATAGGGATTAGCATTTAGGAGTTTGAGGTCTGTGCTTATGTTGTTGCCTAATGCAAAAAGGAATGCGAAAACATTTACAATGTATAAGAGTCAATGGAGAAGTAATGGTTAATAAATACACAAACAGAAAAAAAAATGTATACTTTCCTAAGGTGGTTAAGAGGAATCGATCAAAATGTATGTGGCAGGATTAATTTTAGATAGTAAGGCATCACTTCCATTACAAGAAGTAAGAAGTAAGAAGCCCTATAGTTTTGCCAAAAATGTCTAATTTTAAATAAATTAAGGGCACAAATAGAAATAGGTAGTATGTTTAGTGGAGGGACATTAACAGAACTCATACTTACTGGCCCATTGCCTTTTGAGTATTTTCTTTGTAGAAGATGACACCCCCTGACTAAAATATGGGGGGAAATTTTAGGCATTTTAGGAATTTGGGGAGAGTGAAGAATAAGCAGTTGTAGAAGGGAAGGTGAGAGTGTTGAAAATGAGAGAAACAATAAGAATGACCAGGGAATGTTAGGGCCTTGCAGTTTTTGTCCGCAGAGTTGTAATAGTACCAAATACATAACTCTTTCCAGCAGGAGACAGCTACCCAGAAAGAGGTATGGCTAGAATGAATCCTTTGGCTTGATGCATGTTATGAGATCTGCCATAGGGTGTGGGTAAAAATGAATGAACAAGGAAGCCCTATAGTTTTGCCAAAAATGTCTAATTTTAAATAAATTAATATAAAAATTAAAATGATTTAGTAAGAATATCATTTTTAATTAAATATATGCAAATAAGTATTTATACTTACATACCAATTTGACAAACTGTGTAATTTATGATAATAAATGCTCAAATACAAATTACATATACTTTAATGCTAATTTCTGACAATCAAGATTTAAGTACTTTACAGATGTGAATCATTTCAGCCTCACAACAATCTTACGAAAGAGGTACCATTATTGAAAACGTTAAGGAAAAGAAATCCAAGGACAAAGAAATCCAAGGACAGTGATGGGATCTGAACCCAGATTTTGTGGCTACAGAGTCCATGCTCTTAACAACATGCTGTGACATTTTCTGAAATGGAAAATGGCATAATAAGATTATAAGTAAGATGGGTAAGACAGGAGATAAAATGAATATTTAAGTAATGTATTTTGAACAGATCGAAGGATGTTAGACAAAGTCTCAATGAAGCTGTAAAAGACAGCTTCCCAGAGGTGGGAGTAACTGGAAAAGTAAAACAGAAAAATAAAAAGTTATAATTGCAGGACGCAAAGCTTGACAAAAAGATATTTGGAGATGAATTAGAAATGTATAATTAAAATGTACAGAACGTAGGCAGGTAAGTGGGTAGCTAAGATAGAGGGTCAAAAAGTGTTTGGAGATCAAGAAGTTAAGAATAGCTAGTTTACTTGGATATTAAAATTGATATTAAAATCATCCAGCATGATGCCAGGTTTAGTAAAGTAAAATATGGTAAGCCAGGTACCAAAATCTTGGTTGAATCAAGAAGATTGGCAGGGTAACTGACAAACAGTACGATAACAATAAACCAAACACTAAGCATTTTAAAAGACAGTCAGAAGATAATGCCTGGGAATGTGCAGTGTGGTAAGATGATGGGCACAAGCTCCATATTCCAACCCTGAGGTTTAAGGGCTATGAATTCATAGCTATGTCTTTTAGTGAGGGCATGATGAGAATCAATTCCTCAGATAAAAAACGGCTTTTATTCAAAGCAAAGAGATAAAAGAAACGCCCAGAGAGGAAACTGAAATTGAGGAGTTTGGGGATTATGGTAAACAATATGATTTTCCATGTCGTACACTAGAAGTAAATTATTCTGTGTGTGGAAAGTTCCTGTGTGGGTAGGCTTCTGAGTCTTCTTTCAAGATGAGGGCAGGCATCTGGAAGACTTTATTATTGCAGTGAACTATCAAGGAATCATCTGGCTGCAAAGGCTTAAGCAGCATCTGTAAGATTCAAGGACCCATTGGTCTGAGGGTCTGTCTGAAAGATCACTTTAGTAGGTGGGATATGTCTGCTACGCATTAGTAATTCCACCCTGACAAGAGATACACGTTACTTTTTCCCCATTTAGGTAATTCTTTAACAGTCTTCAAGGTGGGGTGATAATTTGTCTCACAAACCAGCAAATCACAAGGACCACCACTGTTCTGTGATCACGTGTGTGTGTGTGTGTGTTCTCTTTGTTACTTGCCTTCTTGTCTCCTGAGTTTTGAAAATATCAGCAGTGTTCAACTCAACCACCAGTGATGTGGTACTGCCATTGTTCTCCTGTAACTCTTCTCCCGTTTGCCTGGTTGGTGCTTTAGTCTTCTTGAACTTCCTGATGCTTTGTAACCCATTCCTTTTTTTCTCCTGCAAACACCTCTCTTTTCTAGACTCTAACTCAGGGATAGAAGAGTGCTGCAGCCTAGGTACTGAAGTCTTTTTATTTCCCCCTTAACTCATAGTGCCCTCCTCCTTGTAATAAGGAGTGATTTAAAAAGAGGTGATGGGGGACGCCTGGGTGGCTCAGTGGGTTGAGCCTCTGCCTTCAGCTCAGGTCGTGATCCCAAGGTCCTGGGATGGAGACCCGCATAGCATCGGGCTCTCTGCACAGCAGGAGCCTGCTTCCTCCTCTCTGCCTACTTCTCTGCCAACTTGTGCTCTCCATCTGTCAAATAAATAAATAAAATCTTAAAAAAAAAAAAAAAAAAGAGGTGATGGGGGCTCCTGGGTGGCTCAGTGGGTTCAGCCTCTGCCTTTGGCTTAGGTCATATCTCAAGGTCCTGGGATCGAGCCTCCTTATCAGGCTCTCCACTCAGCAGGGAGCCTGCTTCCCCCTCCCCACCACCCCCCTGCCTGCCTCTCTACCTACTTGTGATCTCTCTCTCTGTCAAATAAATAAATAAAAATCTTTTAAAAATTAAAAATAAAAAAAGAGGTGATAGTTGGTATGACGCCATATCAGGATGTACTCAAATGCAGTATTACACAGTACCAATAGCTACGTAAGTAGAGTGACCACAGCTCACTCTCAGAGCTACTGCTCATATATCAATCCCACCAGTATTATTTTTCACCATGATGCTTGCATTTTCCTTCATGTCTCTCCACACACTACCTTCCAGCACACCACCCCTAAGATAAAATACACAACTCAAAATATTGGGTGTGTTACATTATATCTGAATGGGATTCCTGTTTTTCACCATTGGAAACGTGGATCTTATTCAAGAAATTTGAGCAGACAACTGTTTAAACATCCTTAAATATTCCATGGGACTTGAAGAGGATTTTTTCCCCTTCTTCAGTAGATACCCATATTTAGATGATTTTATAAAATAAATAGACTGTTTCTAACCTAGAAAAAATTTTAAAGCAGTCTTAGCAATTTTTATTACTCTTAGAAAACAGGGTATCATTAAAATGTTAGTATACAGATGTAGAATGCTCCCAATGAGTAATTTGATCAAATTTTACATAAAGTCTTTTTTTTTGTCTTGCCAACTGACCCTCCAGTGGCCTTGAGAGGTTGAATTAGCTCTAAGTGCTTTCCCAAGCCTTTGTGCAATTTCAGTGTTTTATAACAAATGCCTAACCCCATCATTTTTTGCCTTTTCTAAAATGGCTAAAGTCACAATTTTCCTCTCGTGTCTGAGCTACAACTTTGATTTTCCATCAGCACAAACATGTGGATAAGCTAAAATAGATCTAGAGCTAATGCTCAACACCAACAGATCGAGATGAAAACACATACACACGTGTAGTATTTGTTATCAGCTTCATCTGAGCAGAACAGGATGGAACATTAACTTCAACCTCCTCACCTCACTGATCCTGGGCTAAAGCTTTCCGATGTGCTGTTGATTTTGAACTCCATTAGTCTTTTATGCTCAGGCTGTGAGAAGATTCATTCTCATGCAAGGCCTGGAACTGGTTGCTAATAAAATCCTACCCTGACAAATAAATGGACTGTAATATAACCTGCTTTAGGGCAGTGAAATCTCAACCACTCAGATATGATCTGTAGCAAAGCAATATGCTGCTTACTACTGTTCCCCCAGCAATTCCTGCAGAATGGTACTCTATCCCTCTGCTTGTCCCAAATTTCTCCATTAATGAAACTAAAGCCATCCATCATCCACCATAGGATTGCAGTGTTCTTTTGTTATGATTTCTGAGATAGTTAAAACAGGATAGCTGTTAAATTTAATAAAAAGCTCCTGTTAGAGCTGTATACACAAAATTTTAGGATTTTTTTTTTATATTGACCAGTGTGATGGAGACTGAATCAGGTATAATATACGTTTCTCCATAACAAGCTGAAAAACCTGAAATTTTCTCTTTTTTCATTTTATGTGTAAACTAAAATAACACTTCCATTAAAGCAGAGGGTATCTATTTATCTAAAGTTTGTTATTATAATTTACCAAACTCTGAAAGACATAAAAAGGGAGGGCGAGACAGGTGTGGAAAAGATGATTATGCCGATGGGAGCAGGTTAAGAAGATTTATAAAGTACACCCTTTAGAATTTTCTTCCTTGCTTTCCTCTCAGGGATGCTGTGAGGATCCAATATGGCAAGACAGTGAAATTGTATTACACGTTATGAAGCAGTATACAGAGCCAAGGTATTATTTTTACCAAATACAATATTGTCAGTCCTTAATAAACATAACCACTCACTAACTTCTATTTCAACTATGATTCTGACACCATGAAATATAATAGTATTACAGAAGGAAAGAGTCTGAACACATAATTTATTATTTAGGCCATTTTCATAGTTCTCTACCAGTATAAAGAATAATGTTTATCTTTCTCTCTAGTAAACCTTTCTGAATAGCTCAATTAATGCTCACTACTAGTAAGGTTTTTTCTTATTTGCAACACACTAAAGAATTCCCAGGTACCACCTTACAGTAAGTGCCCTGTTTTCATGGAGTCCTGAACTGAATTCAGCTTAGAATTGTGTCATTTAATGTTTTCTTCACAGAGAGATTCCAACAGAGTAGGTCCAGGCATTGAGTACATCAACAAAAGTAGAACATCATGAAGCAGACTCACATGGGCAAGGAAAAGAGACAAACATAAAAGAAGAGGATATGAAACATCAGGAGTACCAATCAAGGTAGACTTTCTAAGGGAGGGAAGACATGAAGGAAAAGGAAGTGGCAGGTTCAGGAAGAACAAGGATGAGGGTAGCCAGCAGAGATAACACCACAAAACATGTATAAGCAATTTCTGTGAGATGCGTGTAAGATCATCTGGTCACCCTGTATGATAGCTGAACAAATAGATAAGCCCCAGTGAATGACTGGTAAAATGTGAAGTGGAAGAAGTTATTCAAAGGCCTCAAGATCTTGGGGATCTCTTGAAGTGAAACAATGTATTATATTTTTAATCAAAAACAATGTGTGTGACCCTGCAAGGATCACTAAACATCTCCAGGTCTTGGTGTTATCAGCTATAACATGAAGATAATAATAATTGCAGTCAGGATCATTATGAGGTGCTCACTTCCTAGTAACTGTTACTACTAGGCAATTATTGAGTAAGACAGGTAAGACACCGATGTGGTGTTTAAGAAAGATAATGAAGATTATCTAGAAAAAATAATATTTCATTTCCTTCCAATCAAGTTCCCCAATTGTAAATTAATCACTTAAGAATCATAGGTCATGGGCAAGAATCATGTTTTACTGGGAAGTTTTTCAAGGATTAAAAATATCCTATGTTATGGGGCACCTGGGTGGCTCAGTGGGTTAAAGCCTCTGCTTTCGGCTCAGGTCATGATCCCAGGGTCCTGGGATCGAGCCCCGCGTCGGGCTCTCTGCTCAGCAGGAAGCCTGTTTCCTCCTCTCTCTCTGCCTGCCTCTCTGCCTACTTGTGATCTCTGTCAAATAAATAAATAAAATATTAAAAAAAAAATATCCTATGTTAGAAAGAAAATAGACTTAGTCATTTATTGTGTGGTTTTGTGCAAAATATTTATTTATACATTAAGTTACACAGTTGTATTTGTAACTGATGTACAGCATGGTGACTAGAGTTAACAATACTGTATTGGAAAAAAAGAAAAGAAGAAGCTCTCTGGCCCATAATTCTATCAATGAGGACATTTAACTTGATGTCAATGAATATTAAATGTAGAACAGAATTCTTCTAAAAGAACTCAGTAGGCTTCATCAGAGAAAATGGTATGCCTCATTCAAGAAGAAAAGAAAAACATCTATTTCAGACCTTCTTTAGCCCAAACAAGTGAGATCATCCTTTAATGTTTGGCACTGTTTTACGACCTTACTTCCTGAACCCAGGCTTCTGGAAGGGAGATGGAGAATATGGAAAATATTATTTAACATGAAATCTTTGGTTCACTTCTATCTCTGGCAATATCCAAGTAATACTGTTTCTAAAAGAAAACAGTCTTTAATGATCTACACAGAGCCTAGAAAATTAATCCCAAAATGTTATCAGATGACAACCTGAAATACTTAATTGAAGCTATTTACTGTTTTTGGTAACATTACATCATAGTTTAGAACTAACTTTAAAAAAAAACTACTTCAAATTAACTGGGATGAAAATGTAAGGATTGTTACATGATGGGTAATACTTAAATAATATAACCATAAAGATGCTGAAAGGTATTACACATGTTTGAAAATTAAGCATTCACGACTGTGAGAACTGCTGTCTTGTCAGCACCTGATGTTAGTCTCAGAACTATGAGTAACTGGGCTTCAACTTATTTGTTACTTATTTATTATTTATTTGTTATGATGTGTTATGCCATAATTAGTTTGATCATAATTCTTAGTCACTCGATTTTTTAGACTGTGAGCACCTTAAGAAATGCGCTCTGACTTTTTTACTTAGCATTGAGTTAATCTCCCGTATTTAGTGAATGGGTTAATCAACCAACATACAGGAAGCGGCCCGCATATGAATCTTGGATTGAGAAATTCATCTTTAAAACATGTGTAAGTAGGGGGCCTGAGTGGCTCAGTGGTTTAAGCCTTTGCCTTCAGCTCAGGTCATGATCTCAGGGTCCTGGGATCGAGCCCCACATTGGGCTCTCTGCTCAGCAGGGAGCTTGCTTCCCCCTCTCTCTCTGCCTGCCTTCTGCCTACTTGTGATCTCTCTCTGTCTATCAAATAAATAGATAAAAATCTTTAAAAAAAAAAAAACATGTGTAAGTAAATTCTGAACTAGCTGTGGAGAAAAGGCACATGCATATGATAAGAAGTAAGTGAGTGATCAAATCTGAAACTAAAATTCATATAGCACTCTGGTTGCAAAATAATATATATTAACTAATGATGATTAATTGACTCTTTTGCATCTAAGACCCTCAATTACACACTAGATTTTGGTTTGAGATTTTACATATACAAATAATAGTTGTAACTTAGGCACATTATTTTATGCGGACTTTCAGAGCCAAGTATAAAATGGATCCTAATTATGCACTTACCCATTTTCTGATTTGACAGTTCTGTGACAGATATGGGAGCTCTTTGGATCAAGTATTAGAAAAGAAAAAGGGTTTAAAGCAGTAATTCCTAACTAATTCACCTACCGCCATCATTTAATATATCTTCACTGAGTTCTAGATCTTGAAAGATTATGCCACTAATCAGCACTGATTAAGCAATAAGTAATTTATTTTCCTATTTATTTAAATGAAAAACATCTGTGTTTGCTTAGCAGAACTTGCGCCATTAGCTACACATAGTTTTTATTATCACAGCAAACAGAACTAATTTCTACACACATATTTTATGATAATCAAAGACTCTAGCTAGTCACAGCAGGTTTACCAGTACTCATCATACTTTGATCTACAGGCTCTTTCCAAAACCAGATATTGCTTGTGTACTTTCTCTGCCACATACCGGTCTTTAGCAGACTAAGAACACATTGGCTCACATTGAAAAACACGGGTTAGTTCATAGACAGAACAGCGACTAACTTGTAAATAAGAAGAATCCAGGGACAGACTTTAAAAGGGGTATTGTAACAATGAAGCAAATCCTAAAATTTTATAGGCATAGGATTGTACAGGAAATGGAATAACATGTCTAAGAAACATAACTTTAAATGATGACATCTTATTAATTTGATTAAATTTGGAAATCAAAGACTATGTATGTTATTTCACTATATCAAGCATATATATGTAACATAACATATATGTATTATATACTATATAATACACATATATTATATATAACATATATAACTCCTCATATGTATATGAGGACTTCCTCATATACCCAACATTTCAGTCATCAACAGACAGTAAGGAAATAACTTGTCTGGGTGAAAAACAAGGTTATTGTGCCAGTGTTCAAATCTTTGTAATGTGGACTTTAATACAAAAATAGGTATCAATTATACACTAATGCAGTATTTAAGAAATAATCAGGTACTTACTTAACTATTGAATGATATTTTTCCTTTTTGCATATTCTAATGCCTACATTGAAACCAGAATGCTATTTTAGTTTTTTAAAGCACACTTCAAAACTAAGTTTAGAAGAGTAAAAATATAGTATTATGCCCCAATACTGTTTTAATATCTACCAGTACACATATTTGTATGACTATGATATTTAGGAACCAAAGAAACATGTTTCAGATACGTGTTATTACTCACATTTATTCAAATTATTCCAAGTAAATAGTAGAATACATTGTAAGTAGTAAAGGTATTTGTGTTCATAAAGAAATCTTTTATCTCAGCCATGGTCTCCTTCGGACATTATTACTACAGCTTAAGTTCCAAGGGAATGTCCTTGCTCGCTAATGGATTCTTCTAATGTTCTTCTATAGTAGAAACTAAACACTGAATCAAGGATGAAAATGAAATTGGCCCAGAGAAAGTACAATGCAGGAGATATTATTTATGGATTTTCCAGAATAGACTTAATGGCAATGAAGGCTGTTATTAGATAATAAAAGGATGCAACCAGAAGCCTAGAATTCTATAAATATGAGATTCTTGGTATTGTGGAGGACACAATGTCAGCCCAGCCCAACAATCTCAAAGCCCTTGAGCAAAACACTTACATATCCTATGCCTCTGTTTATTCATCTTCATAATGAGCAGTTGGATGAATTGGCCTTTTAGTACCCTTCCAGATCTAATACTTTACACTAGTCTACCTTTTACTGTAATACAAACAATCACGTTTATTCTCCCTTCTCTTTTTGCACTTAGGAAGTAGCCAAACATTCCCTTTCCAAAGGATTTGTTGCCAGCTAAGTTAGAGAAAGAGACGGTTCATCATTATGAAAGAAAATAAACTACATACTAGAGTATCTCTGCTCAGAGCAAATCAGATAATACCTCACTTAAAAACCAATGTTCTATTACAGTACTTTCTTCCTGTTTGAATAAATAGCTGTTTTTGCAATGATGTGATTAGTCCCTATAAACTGTATTCAACAACTTATTCTAAATGCCTTAAATCACACCAAAACCAATGACTAATGGTTTACAGAATCTCTCTGATAAATGTAGAAATGAATGCTGATTCATCCCATGTATCCCAAGTCACAGGAAGCAAAAGAGAAGCAAACAGAGAATGCACCTTCTGCTCTGGGTCCTGACCAGCTATTAGATGAAAGCTGTCTTTTCTTTCTTTCCACGGATGACATACTGGATAAAAACAATGCTCTTTGACAGCACATTCTCTCCCTGTGCTCACTAGAGCTGTGTAAATACAGAGACACTATGAGAGCCAGGTCAGAAACAAAGCCCAAATCTATCATTCCTTTAGCTTCTCAAGCAGATGCTTAAAGCTCCCTGGGTGGGAGTTATTTTGGTTTTCTTTTTGAGGCTCCCATTCCCCTAAGATGATGAGCACGCGACCCAAGCTGGGAAATGCTACTCAGAGAACCATGACAAGCAGCATTTCAACAATGTTTCAGGGAAAAATTGTCAAGATATTAAAATCATCTTTTTTTGCTCTGACTGTTGTGATGTTTGCACCCTTTCCCCTCAAGCCCCAGAAGAAAATGTAAATGTGAAAGCATTCTTTACACTCTGGCATGGCAAGAGCAGGAGAGTAATGAACTCAAGACACGCTCCATGGCGAGGGTATTTACGGGAGCTTTGGCAGCACAGGAATTTGATTTGATTTTTTAGAGCAAAGAAAGCTAGTTAGAGGTTTGGGGTCTTTTGTCTCTTTCTATGATACAGGGACAAATGATTTCATCCAAATGATAAATTTTGACCATGTGGTAAAAATGTAATATTTTATTTTTTCAAGGACATCTCTCCCTTAAAATATCAATTTCATTTGGAAAAATAAGCTGTACGACCAAAAGAAATGTTCTGCTGCTGTTTTAATAAAGCTGTAACTGATACCTGTAAGCAAGATATGTTTTAATGATACAAGGGCAGTGATAACGCTGATAAATTTCACAAAAAAAGTTTAAAAGTATGTGCACTACTGGTGGGCCGCTGGAAATTAATGGACATGACTGTCTTTTCAATTAAGCTTCTGTGAATATAAATTATTCAAACTTCACCTTAAAACAACCATCTAAGAAATTTAGCACATGTTGCAAACAACAATATCATCTGTATTTTATAAGGAGGTCCTTATTTTTCCAGGTATCATATTGCAGACAAATCTTTAGTTGATTTTAGTTCACATTTCAAAGTTCTAATGACCTTTAAAACAGCTTACTATAAAAAAGAGGCAGAAGGAGAGAAAATTGAAAAAGGGTTAATGCCAGTAGCAGGGGGAAAAAAATCTATTAGTAGAAACCAAAAAGTAAAAGAACCCTTGTCGAAAAGGGGAAAAGTTCAAATCAGGGAAGAACTTCATGTTCCCCAGAGCTTCAGTGAGAACGTAACAAAATTACTAGATTAACAAAATCACAGAAACTGCATCAGATATTGAAATCAAGAACTTGACTAACTTAATTTCAAAACTGACCTTTTCACCATCAGACAAGGAATGACTCGTTTTCTTAGTATATAGTGAAAAGTCTGAGGCTACCAAACAAATCCTGGCCCTCAACTCCCAACCATCCCTGCTGACAGCACAAGCTTGTCTTTCTACATTTAACTTCCTGCCATTTTCATCGCAACAGCACATCATACCCGCAGTCACTGAAGTGTCCCATATTACTTAATTGAAATCCTCATTTCCTATAAATGGGCTACTGCCAAACTCAGGACATAAGCTCTAAATATATATATATATATATATATATATATATATATATATATATATATATTTCATTTTTATTTTAAAATTCTTTTTCACAGAAAACTACAAAATTTAAATGTACAGAAGAGATCCCCCAAAGACCTGCTAGCCACCAAAATCTACTGTGGATGTTTTATCATATTTCTTTTTAAGAAAGAATTTTTTTATGTTTATATAGTCACTGATATATACTTTTGTAGCTTGTTCTTGCTTAGATTTTTCTATATTTGTCAGAGTCATGGTAGCCTTATTTCTAATAAAGTTTCTATATGATATTAATAGTAATACTCTACGCAAAATGGGTGAAGTGGAGTGGAAGATAAAGGCTTCTAGTTTTGGAACGGGTAAATCATGGGAATAAAAAATAAAGAAAAGGGAATACAGTTCATGGTTCTGTTAATAGGTTGCATGGTTAACAGATGTTAGCTATAGTTGTAATGAGTATAGAAAAATGATAGAGTTGTTGGATCCCTGCGTTGTATACCTGCAATGAATATAACATTGTGCACTAACTATATTCAAATAAAAACAAAACAAAATGGTACTATTTTATGACTTACAAAGAACAATAATCATCATTTTATGCATATTGTACTACCTTATGTAGCCATTCTAAAACTGTCAATTATTTAGAATGCTTTTAGTTTTTCTCCATTTCAGTGACATTGAAATTAATTCTTTAGTATTCTGCCAATATTAATTCTTAAATATGGTGTAGTTTCTCTCACTATGCCAGGCATACCCAGGTGAAAAAAATTTACAGTAAGATATGTGATAATTACATCTCATTTTAAAATTTTCATTATTCACTTATTCATTAAAGTAACTATTATGTCTCATGGTTATTGGTCATTTGCCTTCTGTTTCTTATTAATTATTTTTACTTCTTGCAATTTATTAGAATTAAGGTGCCAACTACTTTCTGGTTTATAAAGCACTCTATGTTTTAAAGTTAACAATCTTTATGGTAAACATACCTTCAGTGTCCAGTTTGGATTTTAATTTTGTGTAACAATATTTTCTTCTCCCTCTTTTGCATTATTAGTCTTCCCAAATCAGAACCAAAAAAGGGAGGGGAGGGAAAAGAGGGAAAGGTTATCATTCATGGGTTTGCAAAATATTGACATTTTTACAGTTGTTAACATGTTCTTATTTGCACATTGTAAAGCTGATTCTTAGGTTGTTGGGAGTTTTTCAGATATTAAGACACTTGGGGCTACCCAAGCAATAGGTAGGCTGCCATTTTGATCTTGCAAAAGGTAAAGCATCATGCCTCCAAAGCAACAACAAACTAACTTTGTTACCACCATAACTCTTCTTATAATCTAGTGTTCAAATTATTAACTAAAGACACCAGCTATCACAGTGATTATACTATTCTAGTTATTCTATGATGAAACACATGTATATATCCGTTAGAACACCTAAAAATCAAGTCTCTAATTACTTACAGGTAGTTCTTCCCAACAAACTGTGAACTACTGAGGAACATGTATTCTTTTTTACTCCGATATTATGCATAGAAGAGAACAGGTATCCAATTAATATTAAATGAACAGCATAATTACCTAATTATTTAAAGGACAACAAGTAATTAGAGAATTAAATACAGAGGGACAGGAGTAGAGAGCAAATACCTAATTATAGCATTCTCTGTCATGGCATGGAAGGACTAGCAAATCAGGACACTTGTAGGCACCAAATGAAGAGAAACTGCAGTCACTCAGTCACCTCTTCAAACAAAGAGGAACTGGCTGGATTTCCAGCAGCCTGTGCATTTATTCAAGTTTCTGCTTTCCAGTGGGAGATACCATCATCATATCTGGGGTTAGCTTCACTGGAGCAGGTGTTGGCCTCACCCTCTTAGGAATTATGCTCCCTCTTGAACTTGCTTTCTTACATGTCTGCTTCTATGATTATAATGACCAAAAAACAGACATGCTTTAAGTAGAATATACTTCCATTCCCTGTGTAAAGATCTATAGAGATGCCTCATATACCATGTGGTAGCACACTCACTTCCCACAAAGACTGGTCTACCATAAAATCAGCCTCTTTTAAGGAGGAACAAGAAAACCGCATCATAAAGATGTTAAAAAAAAAAAAAAGGTGGGGGGAATAAGAATTAAATCAATGAAAGAGATAAACTAAAGTAAAATATTGTGATAATTAAGCAAGTTTAAAAAAAAAAAAACGCTCTTTAAGGAAAGAAAATATTAAGTTCCAAACAGATCAGAAGCCAGGATTTCCATGGAGAGTTTCCTGAAGAAAGAGAAAGATCCATTATACTATTCTTCAGATGAATTTGATACTTACAAGATAATATGAGACAACAATCTGCAGAAATCATGCCTTATATGTAAAATTCCTATGATTAATCAATTAAGTACGACCAAGGAAGACTAGTGAAGCATGTTTCCTTAGATAAGACAGAGTTTCTCATCAGTTTAAGCATTTTCAATTGTGCCAACTTTTCTTAAACATAGATTTATTACTTAATAGGAAATCAAAACATATAATATGACTGATAAGCAAAAATATAGCAGGAATTACTGCAAATGGACATTGCTTATTTATCATCTCTATATTCCTTTTGAGAAGAAAAAGAGTTCCATGTAAGATACTTTGCCATGTACAAGTTTAAACTTAATCTCATTGTTCCAATTTTAGAATGGCAGTTACAAAAGAAAAAAAAGAATAACATACCCTATTTCTTCCTGGATTTCACACACACACACACACACACAAATTAGTGACTAAAAACACCATCTTCAAAGAAATTCTGATATATCCATGAAACCAAATTTAATAAATGAAGAAGGATTGACACATTTAGTGAAGACAGATAAGGATGCTCATGATTCTAAGTCTCATAAAGTTAGGATTTCAGCATGAAAATTACAATATGGGGGCCAAATCAATTCCTTATTTTCAACAATAGGATCCAAAGGCGGGGTTGCAGCAATGAATTCCATAGACCCTATTCAGCAAGTCTGAAGAGGCAGATAAAATGTAAGCACCCAGACAAGTCATTTTTATAGAAAGCAAACTATCTGTGTATTAGTATAGAGAGAAAACACTGCATTTTTACCAATGCAGACATTTCCAGTTTGCTATGGAGAGAAAAAAGCTGACAAAGACACACCCACAATAATGAGATCATGACTTGAAATCTGCTACCATGGGACCTACCCAAAACTGGGGTCCAGGAAAATCCCAGTACTTCCAAAGAGGGTTAATATTATAAAATGGAGGGAGGAGAGAAGAGCAGGCTGAGACTACTTCAGGTAGCAGGAGATCAGCTAGATAGCTTATCTAAAGATTGCAAACACCTACAAATCTAACGGGAGATAGAAGAGAAGAAGAACAGCAATTCTAGAAACAGAAAATCAACCACTTTCTGAAAAGTTGGACTGGTGGAGAAGTGAATCCAAAGCGACGGGAAGATAGACTACGGGGTAAGGGGCCAGCTCCCGGAAAGCGGCAGAGCAACAGAGCACAAAATCAGGACATTTAAAAGTCTATTCTCCTGAGGGACATTGCTCTAGAGGCTAAACTGGGGTGAAGCCCACACGGGGTCAGTGTGGCCTCAGGTCCTGCAAGGTCACAGAAGGATCGGGGGTGTCTGAATGTTGCAGAGCTCGCAGGTATTAGAAAGGGAAGCCAGCTTCAGAGACAGAGCTGAGGAGTGAGCTCTCAGCTTGGTGTTACATTGAACCTGTCGCAGGCTTGGTGAGCTCAAAGCGCAGCCAGAGGCCAGGGAGACAGGAGTAAATGGGTGCTATTCTCTGAGGGCGCACTGAGGAGAGGGGCCCCGAGCTCTCAGCTTCTCTGGGTCGAAAACCGGGAGGCCGCCATTTCCATTCCCAATCCTGTCCTCCGGAACTCTATGGAAAGCGCTCAGGGAACAAAAGCTCCGAAAGTAAACCCAAGCAGATTACTCAGCCGGGCACCTGGTAAGGGCAGTACAATTCCGCCTGGGGCAAAGACACTTGAGAAACACGACAACAGGCCCCTCTTCCAGAAGATCAATAAGAAATCTAGCCAGGACCAAGTCCGCATACCAAGGAGTGCAGTTTAATTACCAAGGAGAGCAGCTGAATTCCAGAGTAGGAAAAAGCAAAGCACGGAACTCATGGATTTCTCCCCATGAGTCTTTACTCTTGCAGTTAATTTATTTTTTCCTTTTCTTTTTCAATTATTTTATCTCTTCTTCTGCTAAATTTTTTTCAACTTTTACCCTTTTCTTTCTTTTAACATTTTATAACTAGATTATCTAATATATATACATTTTTTTCCTTTTTTATATTTTTTTCTTTCTTTTTTTTTTAATTTTTATTTTTCCTTTCGTTCTGAACCTCTTTTTATCCCCTTTCTCCCCCCTCATTATTTGGGATCTCTTCTGATTTGGTTAAAGCATATTTTCCTGGGGTCTTTGCCACCCTTTTAGTATTTTACTTCTCCTTCATATACTCTTATCTGGACAAAATGACAAGATGGAAAAATTCATCACACAAAAAAAGAACAAGAGGCAGTACTGAAGGCTAGGGACCTAATCAATACAGACATTGATAATATGTCAGATCTAGAGTTCAGAGTAACGATTCCCAAGGTTCTAGCCAGGCTCAAAAAAGGCATGGAAGATATTAGAGAAACCCTCTCGGGAGAATAAAAGCCCTTTCTGGAGAAATAAAGGAATTAAAATCTAACAAAGTTGAAATAAAAAAAGCTATTAATGAGGTGCAATAAAAAATGGAGGCTCTAACTGCTAGGATAAATGAGGCAGAAGAAAGAATTAGCGATATAGAAGACCAAATGACAGAGAATAAAGAAGCTGAGCAAAAGAGGGACAAACAGCTACTGAACCATGAGGGCAGAATTCGAGACATAAGTGACAACATAAGATGAAACAACATCAGAATAATTGGGATTCCAGAAGAAGAAGAAAGAGAGAGGGGAGCAGAAGGTTTTTTGGAGAGAATTCCCACAATATGGCATAGGGAACAAGCATCAAAATTCAGGAGGTGCAGAGAACCACCCTCAAAATCAATAAGAATAGGTCCACACCCCGTCACCTAATAGTAAAATTTACAAGTCTTAGTGATAAAGAGAAAATCCTGAAAGCAGCCCGGGAAAAGAAGTCTGTAACATACATCAGTAAAAATATTAGACTGGCAGCAGACTTGTCCACAGAGACCTGGCAGGCCAGAAAGAGCTGGCATGATATATTCAGAGCACTAAATGAGAAAAACATGCAGCCAAGAATACTATATCCAGCTAGGCTATCATTGAAAATAGAAGGAGAGATTAAAAGCTTCCAGGACAAACAAAAACTGAAAGAATTTGCAAACACCAAACCAGCTCTACAGGAAATATTGAAAGGGGTCCTCTAAGCAAAGAGAGAGCCTAAAAGTAGTAGATCAGAAAGGAACGCAGACAATATACAGAAACAGTCACCTTATAGGAAATACATTGGCATTAAATTCTTATCACTCAATAGTTACCCTAAACGTTAATGGGCTAAATGCCCCAATCAAAAGACACAAGGTTTCAGAATAGATAAAAAAAACAAAACCCATCTGTATGTTGCCTACAAGAAACTCATTTTAAATCCAAAGAAACCTCCAGATTTACAGTGAGGGGGTGGAAAATAATTTACCTTGCTAATGGACATCCGAAGAAGGCAGGAGTGGCAATCCTTATATCAGATCAATTAGATTTTAAGCCAAAGACTATAATGAGATGAGGAAGGACACTATATCATACTCAAAGGATTGTCCAAGAAGAAGATCTAACAATTTTAAATATCTATGCCCCTAACGTGGGAGCAGCCAACTATATAAACCAATTAATAACAAAATCAAAGAAACACATCAACAATAATACAATAATAGTAGGGGACTTTAACACCCCCCTCACTGAAATGGACAGATCATCCAACCAAAAGATCAACAAGGAAATAAAGGCCTTAAATGACACACTGGATCAGATGGACATCATAGATATATTTAGAACATTTCATCCGAAATCAACAGAATACACATCCTTCCCTAGTGCACATGGAACATTCTCCAGAATAGATCACATCCTCGGTCCTAAATCAGGTCTCAACCAGTATCAAAAGACTGGAATCATTCCCTGCATATTTTCAGACCACAAAGCTCTGAAGCTAGAACTCAATCACAAGAGGAAATTTGGAAACTAAATACATGGAGACTAAAGAGCATCCTTCTAAAGAATGAATGGGTCAACCAGGAAATTAAAGAATTGACAATATTCATGGAAACAAATGATAATGAAAATACAACGGTTCAAAATCTGTGAGACACAACAAAAGCAGTCCTGAGAGGAAAATATATAGTGATACAAGCCTTTCACAAGAAACAAGAAAAGTCTCAGGTACACAACCTAACCCTACACCTAAAGGAGCTGGAGAAAGAACAACAAAGAAACCCTAAACCCAGCAGGAGGAGAGAAATCATAAAGATCAGAGCAGAAATCAATGAAATAGAAACCAAAAAAACAAGAGGAAATCAACAAAACTAGGAGCTGGTTCTTTGAACGAATTAATAGGATTGATAAACCCCTGGCAAGACTTATCAAAAAGAAGAGAGAAAGGACCCAAATAAATAAAATCATGAATGAAAGAGGAGAGATCACAACTAACACCAAAGAAATACAATTATAAGAACATACTATGAGCAACTCTACACAAACAAATTTGACAATCTGGAAGAAATGGATGCATTCCTAGAGACATATATACTATCACAACTGAACCAGGAAGATATAGAAAACCTGAACAGACCTATAACCAGTAAGGAGATTGAAACAGTCATCAAAAATCTCCAAACAAACAAAAGCCCAGGGCCAGACAGCTTCCTGGGAGAATTCTACCAAACATTTAAAGAAAAACTAATTCCTATTCCCCTGAAACTGTTCCAAAAAATAGAAATGGAATGAAAACTTCCAAACTCATTTTATGAGACCACCATCACCTTGATCCCAAAACCAGACAAGGATCCCATCAAAAAAGAGAACTACAGACCAATATCCTTGACTAACACAGATGCGAAAATTCTCAACAAAATACTAGCCAATAGGATTCAACAATACATTAAAAGAATTATTTACCACAACCAAGCGGGATTTATTCCAGGGCTGCAAGGTTGGTTCAACACCTGCAAATCAATTGATGTGATACAACACATTAATAAAAGAAAGAACAAGAACCATATGATACTCTCAATGGATGCTGAAAAAGCATTTGACAAAGTACAGCATCCCTTCCTGATCAAAACTCTTCAAAGTGTAGGGATAGAGGGCTCATACCTCAATATTATCAAAGCCATCTATGAAAAACCCACTGCAAATATCATTCCCAATACATAAAATCTGAAAGCTTTTCCGCTAAGGTCAGGAACACGGCAGGGATGTCCATTATCACCACTGCTATTCAACATAGTACTAGAAGTCCTAGCCTCAGCAATCAGACAATGAATGGAAATTAAAGGCATCCAAATCGGCAAAGAAGACAAACCATCACTCTTCACAGATCATATGATATTATATGTGGAAAACCCAAAAGACTCCACTCCAAAACTGCTAGAACTTATACAGGAATTCAGTAAAGTGTCAGGATATAAAATCAATGCACAGAAATCAGTTGCATTTCTCTACACCAACAACAAGACAGAAGAAAGCAAAATTAAGAAGTCAATCCCATTTACAATTGCACCCCAAACCATAAGATACCTAGGAATAAACCTAACCACAGAGGCACAGAATCTATACTCAGAAAACTATAAAGTACTCATGAAAGAAATTGAGGAAGACACAAAGAAATGGAAAAATGTTCCATGCTCCTGGATTGGAAGAATAAATATTGTGAAAATGTCTATGCTACCTAAAGCAATCTACACATTTAATGCAATTCCTATCAAAGATCAAAGTACCATCCATCTTTTTCAAAGAAATGGAAAAAATAATTCTAAAATTTATATGGAACCAGAAAAGACCTCGAATAGCCAAAGGGATATGGAAAAAGAAAGCCAAAGTTGGTGGCATCACAATTCCGGACTTCAAGCTCTATTACAAAGCTGTCATCATCAAGACAGCATGGTACTGGCACAAAACCAGACACATAGATCAATGGAACAGAATAGAGAGCCCAGAAATAGACCCTCAACTCTATGGTCAACTAATCTTTGACAAAGCAGGAAAGAATGTCCAATGGAAAAACGACAGCCTCTTCAATAAATGATGTTGGGAAAATTGGACATTCACATGCAGAAAAATGAAACACACACGAAAATAGACTCAAAATGGATAAAGGACCTCAATGTGAGAAAGGAATCCATCAAAATCCTTGAGGAGAACACAGGCAGCAACCTCTTCGACCTCAGCCTCAGCAACATCTTCCTAGGAACATCGCCAAAGGCAAGGGAAGCAAGGGCAAAAATGAACTATTGGGACTTCATCGCAATCAAAAGCTTTTGCACAGCAAAGGAAACAGTTAACAAAACCAAAAGACAACTGACAGAATGGGAGAAGATATTTGCAAATAATATAAAGGGCTAGTGTCCAGAATCTATAAAGAACTTAGCAAACTCAACACCCAAAGAACAAATAATCCAATCAAGAAATGGGCAGAGGACATGAACAGACATTTCTGCAAAGAAGACATCCAGATGGCCAACAGACACATGAAAAAGTGCTCCATATCACTTGGCATCAGGGAAATACAAATCAAAACCACAATGAGATATCACCTCACACCAGTCAGAATGGCTAAAATCAACAAGTCAGGAAATGACAGATGCTGGCGAGGATGTGGAGAAAGGGGAACCCTAGTGCACTGTTGGTGGGAATGCAAGCTGGTGCAACCACTCTGGGAAACAGCATGGAGGTTCCTCAAAAAATTGAAAATAGAACTGCCCTATGACCTAGCAATTGCACTACTGGGTATTTACCCTAAAGATACAAATGTAGTGATCCGAAGGGGCACATGCACCTGAATGTTTATAGCAGCGATGTCTACAATAGCCAAACTATGGAAAGAACCTAGATGTCCATCAACAGATGAATGTATAAAAAATAAGTAGTGGGGCGCCTGGGTGGCTCAGTGGGTTAAGCCGCTGGCTTCGGCTCAGGTCATGATCTCAGGGTCCTGGGATCGAGTCCTGTATCAGGCTCTCTGCTCAGCAGGGAGCCTGCTTCCCTCTCTTTCTCTCTGCCTGCCTCTCCATCTACTTGTCATTTCTCTCTGTCAAATAAATAAATAAAATCTTTAAAAAAAAATAAAAAAAATAAGTGGTATACATATATACAATGGAATATTATACAGCCATCAAAAGAAATGAAATCTTGCCATTTGCAATGATGTGGATGGAACTAGAGGGTATCATGCTTAGCAAAATAAGTCAGTTGGAGAATGACAACTATCATATGATCTCCCTGATATGAGGAAGTGGAGATGCAACATGGGGGGTTAAGGGGGTAGGAGAAGAATAAATGAAACAAGATGGGATTGGGAGGGAGACAAACCATAAGAGACTCTTAATCTCACAAAACAAACTGAGGGTTGCTGGGTGGAGGGGGATTGGGGGAAGGGGGCTGGGGTTAGGGACATTGGGGAGGGTATGTGCTATGGTGAGTGCTGTGAAGTGTGTAAACCTGGCGATTCACAGACCTGTACCCCTGGGGATAAATATATATTATATGTTTATAAAAAATTTTAAAAATATATTATAAAATGGAACCAGAAAGAGATCTACTCAAAGACACCATATTGTCTAAGAAAAAAGAAGCCTGAGGAAGGGAAAGAGAAAGAAGAAAAAAAAAGAAAGGAATAAAAACATAAAACAAAACAAGACAAAACCAAAAAAAAGTTGCCAAGAGAAATTGAATATCAAAACCAAATTTATATATTTATATTTAGACATATAAAGCAGGGAGGACATCAGTATCAGTCTCAGTATACACTATACCCAGCCCATCAGAGGCTTTCTACAAAACCCTCATTCAGGGCACTTGGAGCAGGGCAACAAGGTGTGGTGTGCCAGCTGCTGGCAAGGAGCACGCCAGCTTCTATACCGCATTCCTGCCTCTCTCTGCCTCTCCCACTAGGCCCCTCCCCGCAATCTTAGAAGGGGATTTAATCTCTTTTCCTAGGGTCAGAATAGTACCAGCCTTCCTACTATATGGCTTCTTTTCTCTGCATCTTCCAGGCATGGTGCTCTCAAGATTAACTGCTTGTACCTTCAAAAATTTTTCTTTGCAGATTGGAATGTTTGTTGGAGATACTCACTTTGAAAACCCTATTTCTAAACCCCAAACTGTATTTCTACCTTCCTCAGGCTCAAAATGGAGAACACTGAGACAACTAAGAACAAGCATAAGTTACTACGAATGTAAGTACTTCAGCTTAAATTATTCAAAAATAGTATTTCTGGTATAATAATATAATGATTAATGTTTTATCTGCAGTGGATAATTTGAATAAATGAATATCATAATATATTAATTTCTTACACCATAATACAAATACATGGAGAAATAACTATGAAGAAATTTATCATTTCTAATATATATATTAATTCAAAAATATTTGATTTTTACCATTTTACTATATTTTTACTATGTTCCCGATATTATATTAGGCACTAGAAATGAAAGGCTGAGTAAGACACACTTAGCTTCTTCCATTTCTTCCTTCACCAGCCTGGAGTTCTGGATTATTCTCAACTTCCCTCATCCTTAGTAACTTACCTTCACACTGCCTTTTTTTTCTGGTGAGAAGCATCACATCACCAAGCAACATGTTTGGGAACACATGTTTATCGCACAAATTGTATCTTTAAAGTCGATAAAAAAGACTTTGAAAATACTAGCCTGTGGACATGGTACTAATATACACTGAGATATGATGAAACTGAAATATGTATTTACATTCACATCTCATAAACGTAAAGTATTTCCTCACTCAGCCTTTAGGGTATTGTTCCACATTCTCTTGGTATGTTCACCTGCTGATCCTAACCACTCTCTAACATTAAATCAATCCTATTTATTTCTTATGGTGCATACACTATTGACCGACATCCTAAAAGATTACAAAGTCAGAAGCATTTTGCTTTTCACTGTCCCCATTGTCTTGGGGCAAAGCACTCCTGACTGGTGATTAATTCATATCAAAGTTCTTTTGATTTATGTTCTTTGAGTGATTTCCATAAGTAAGTGATTTCCATAAGTAAGTTCATCTACTTTGCAAACTGCATGCAGAATTGGACAGGACTTTCTACAGTTCTTATGGCTTCCCCTGCTATAAAGACTGAGTTGCCTATTTTCCTGAGAGGAAGAGAAGAAGAAATAGTATGATATCATTTGATTGTCACAATATTCTCATGTAGTAAATACTATCACTACCCTTGTAAAACAAAACAAAACAACCCCCCACAAAAAAACCCCACAATGAATGGGCAAGAAGTTTTTTGCCCTTTGATTATATTCATACAAATAATTAGTGGTAAATTCAAGATTTAAACCCAGGGATCTGGCTTCAGGTCCAGGTTTCTACATTATTACTTAAGTCTCCCTGTATTCTCTAGTGGTCTTTCAATCTCCTGGGTCCTTGGGATTCTATAAAGGTCTCCCCCAGAAAGGAAGAAAAAAATATATAATCAGGGAAAAAGGAGGTCTGGAGGTATGGAGAAACCACTCATACATACAGTCTAGGTATAAAGCATGTCTACTGACAAATGGGAAGAAAATATTTAGCTCTAAAAGGAAAAAAAAATTCCTATTAACTAGGACAGGAATGTCAAGAGTGGTTTTGTCACCTAATCTCACAAATAAGTTTCTAAAATCACTAAATAAGAGGAGATAGGGAATACTTTTCATCCCATCTTATAAACAAAACTATGTCCTCTACTTTTTTAACTTGACACAAGATGCATGGACCATAAAGAGAACTCTTGATATTGAGAATTTCACACTCTACTATTTTGAATAAATATATCTGATGCAACTTCTATGTAATTGAAAAGATGAAATTAACTTTAGGTTCCTGCAGAACACAGAAAGTGTTCTACTAGTTGCCAGGTACTGTTCTACACAGAGAGATGTGAACAAAAGAGAGATACATCTCTGAATTCACTGACTTTATATTCCAGTGAATATACACAGTAAACAGTAACAATTAATACAGTATGTCAGATGGAAAAACACATTATGGAGAATAATAAAGCAAGGAAGGAGAATAAGGAGTGCCATCCTTTTAATTTGTGCTTTTTATTATTTTTTTTTCCAGAGTGGGAGACAAAGAATCTAAAGCAGACTCCATGCCCAGTGCAGAGCCTGACATGGGGTTCAACCTCACAACCCTGAGGTTATGGCCTAAACAAAAATCAAGAGTTGGACACTTAGTTGAGCCACCCACATGTCCCAGCAGGGCCATCTTGGTATGAATGCTATTTTGGATCAGAGGGCCAAGAAAAGCCTCACTGGTATTTGAGCATGCACCTGAAGAAGATGAGAGTGAGTCATACAGATAGTAAGTAAAAACATTTCATCATGAGGAAATAGTTATAAACCAAAACAGACTGTTTTTATATGGGAGAGAATATATAATAATGTAATGTTCAAAACCAAGATATTTAATAAAATTGCTATAGTATTAAAAAGTATTATGCCTCCATCAGAAAGGACAAATACCCAACTTTTGTAGCAACATGAACGGGACTGGAAGAGATTATGCTGAGTGAAATAAGTCAAGCAGAGAGAGTCAATTATCATATGGTTTCACTTGTTTGTGGAGCATAACAAATAGCATGGAGGACAAGGGAAGATGGAGAGGAGAGGGGAGTTGAGGGACATTTGAAGGGGAGGTGAACCATGAGAGACTATGGACTCTGAAAAACAATCTGAGGGTTTTGAAGTGGCGGGGGGTGGGAGGTTGGGGTACCAGGTGGTAGGTATTATAGAGGGCACAGATTGCATGGAGCACTGGGTGTGGTGCAAAAATAATGAATACTGTTATGCTGAAAAGAAATAAAAAATAAATTTAAATTTTTTTTTTAATTTAAGAAAATGTAAACAAATTTGTAGAATTTGATTTGTAGAACTGATACACAGAAAGTGTATCAGTTGTTGACTGATGATTACTGAGGTAAGAAGAGTGGAGATGGACTCACATATACAAGGAAACTTTAAGGGATGCTAGATATGTTCATTATCTTGATTGTGGTAATAGATCTATGTGTAGATATATGTCAAATTCTATCAAATCAAACACTTTAAATATGTGCAGTTTATTCTATGTCAATTATACCTCAATAAAGCTGTTAAAACGAAAACAAAAAAAAGTCATTTGTTCTATTGTCTAGTGCTGTTGGGCTGTTTCAAATGGAAAGAACACAAAATAACTGCAAATATAGTTTCCTAAATTGCAAATTCACTGATCTCTAAAGGAAGTAACTCCCAAAGAGGAGATTAATATGGAAGAAAGTTGTATCCAAACAGGCACTATTGTCATACATTGTACCACAATGCCTTTGTACTTTTTCCAGAAAACAATTTTACCCTAAACAGCGTTGTGCATCACAGCAATCCTACCCAGAAATTCTGTCTTAGTTATTTGTTAACTATGTAAAGATTAAAAACTAAATAAAGACAAAAACAAAACAAAACAAAACAAAAAACCTACACCATATACTAAAAACAAACAAAAGCTTAAATGGCCACATACCAGAAACATTTTCTAAAATTATCTGATTTTTCTTCTGTTAAAATTAATACATTTTAGGATTCATATAAAGATAGAAAATATCCTATAAAAACCACTACCAACAAAAAGAACTGGAGCACCAAATGCCTGACCCGGTGCTCAACCCCTATTAGGGCTCACTCATTGTTTGTTGATTGAAGAAATGAATACATAATGAATGGAGGTGAAAATATTTATACATTGAGAGATTTATTGACAATTGCAAATCATGATTAATCCTTGCAATTCATTTCTCTATAGCTAATATTTTCTTAATGACCCTCCACCCCCATAATATATTTGTATATTAACACACTATCACAGTACACAGCACACTTCTAATTTGTAGATTTTTCACACTAACCTTTCAATCAATACCTTGTTGATAGACTAGGACCTGTTTTTAAAAATATGAGTGATATCAAAAGTGCAGAGCTAAGCTGAAATCTGGCTGGAGAGAATGTTTCTAGGAAGGAAAAGGAAAAATAAAAACAGTAGTATATGTAAATAAATTAAAAGGTAAATTATTAATTTTGGTTTCAGGACAGATGAAGATGGAATAGAACTTCAATTTATTATCATTACCTTCTCTCAAAAAATAACCCATATTATGAATTGATTTCATATATGTACATAAGCAATTTATTCTCAAAGGAAAGGAAGGCAGATCCTGCAGAATCTCTGCTAAGATTCTACAGACAAGCATTCCAACATATAATCTTAATTTTATAATTTCTGGGGCAACTGGAATTTAGGCACTACTTAGGACTAGCTCATTCAGTTTTACCAGAAGGCCACTGATATCAAAGTCATGGTATTGAGCTTTTGTTGTCACTTAAGCTCTAATGTCTTCAATATTATAGCCTATAAAATGTCTCTTGCCAAACCTAAAAATTTAGGTATGTGCTCTGTTAATCATAAAGATAATGGAGTAAATTGTAGTTTTATTTCAAAATAAAAAAGAAATACAAAATAATTCAACTTAGAGCATAAGCCTCAATTTCTGATGATTTGTATGTACCTTTCTACCCGAAAGGGTAGAGAATGGTACAGTTACCATTTTAAAACACTTCTCCATGAGCACAATAATTGTATTTAAATACTATAAAATATAGCAGTAAACTCAATGGCTTAATAAACTTAGAGTATTTCTTTGAATTTTTTCATAATGTTAAGCATCCTAAATAAACTGTCCTGTGAATCTAAGTCTAGAATACCAATGCAATGTTAATCTCTTTTTTCTTCTTTTTCTCCATGTGTTGCAATTAAGGAATTCCATAAGTGTCTTAATGGGGTATTCTTTTACTTAGATAAACTCTTTCCCAACACCCACTCCCTAAATTTATTTTTAAAAAGCACATAAGAAATATAAACAGGGAAAAGCATATATAAAGAAAAATAATTCCCCCACCCATTCCAGGCTTCATTTTCACTGAGTGGATATTACCAGTATCACTAAGTTGTTATGAAAAGTTTTACACATTGTTCACAAACATACATGCATATATACACATGTATGCATATGTATAAATCAGAGGCTATCTCATATAGTGCTATTTAATTGGCCTTTTCTCCACTAAAGCATAACTTTTCTAAATATGTGATTTCTGTTCAGCCTAATCCTTTTTGGTAGCTGAAGAGTATTCCATTTTTGGTTGCTATAATAACTTACATAATTTTTGTTTTAACAACTAATGCTGATAGACATTTAGGTTGTTTTCAGGTAGATTTCTATCAGACAGCTGAAATTGTATCATGTGTCTATGTTTTTGCTTTTATGTGCTAGTATATGTAGTAAACATTTGTAGCTATAGAGTTGATCTGATGAGTACTATTGTTTTACATAACACATATAGTGAAAAATGAAAAAGACTTGCAAGATTTGAGATGAGATGCTCATTTGTCAAAATAGATAGTTAATATAAGAATTGTGCTAATACCTATTTATCCTCTGTGGCACATCCAGTTTTACCTTAGGTTAGATATCTATTAAAATGAAAAGATTGGCTATGTGAGCTCTAAATGTCATTTGGAAAATCCTTTTGATTAAATAATGTTTTCTCAACATTAAATAAATGTATGATCCCACTAAACTGCATTTAATTTTTATTTCATCCCTCAAGAAACCAAAATATAAAATAGATGGTAGCCCCCTTCCATTCTTTTTTTAATAAGATTTCATTTGTTTTATTTATGTATTTATTTATTTACACAAGCAGGGTGAGCACCAGGCAGAGAGACAAGCAGACTCCCCACTGAGCATGGAGTCCAATGTGGGACTTCATCCCAGGACCTTACGATCATGACCTGAACTGAAAGATGCTTAACTGACTGAGCCACCCAGGCATCCCATCCTCCTTTCATTCTTGGTTACAAGTTTCAAGAGATTAAGTGTATTAATTATACTCTTTATTGCTTCTATAGCATATAGTTCTTCTCTGCTAAGATTCTATGGTCAATCCTTCTGAAATACAATTATTTTTATTTTACTTTATTTTGTGGCAACTGGAAATTTGGCACTACTCAGGACTAGTTCATTTAGTTATACTGTAAAGCCTCTAATTATTTCTTTAGAATTTTGTAATTAGAATGATATATTCTTATCACTGAAATCACAACATGCATTATCAACTACTTAATGTCTATCATAAATTATTTTATGAATTCCAAATATGTCCATCTTAAGTGCTATGCTACAGCATATAGCTCAGTGCCTGGTGGACTCAAAAATTCTTTCCTGAGTTAAAAACCACAGACTCCAACATTAAAGATGTAAAGTAACACTCTACAAGATAAAGAAGCATTCATGGTGCATCTTTTTAACTCCTATGAAGTTAAAAATTATGAACAATCAGGTTAAAATTATGTATGGAACAGTCAGGATAAAAACTTATGTGCGGATTTATACGCTCCTCTTTCAAGAATCAAGAAAATAGCATTAAAGGTAATTAGCAAGAAGATAATATATTACATCATAACTTTACATATTTATTTTGTTTTCTAAGTTGGGGGCAGAGTTAGTATTTATATATGAATCAATGTAAAGAAAAATAGAAGGTAGAAGAGTTTATGAGAAATTAAATAATATTTCTAATATTATTTCTAATAATCATTCCAGATGTTATTTTAAAATCCTCTGTCTGTAATATATGTTTAAACAAAAAGGAAGGTCTTTCAATAACATCCTGGGTGACCCAACTTCACTTTCAATGCTTATAAAATTAAATAAGATATGAATGTTATTATTTAAAAATGAATAGGTTTTTAAAGATTTATTTATTTATTTGAGAGAGAGAGAGAGCAGGGGAAAGGGCAGAGCAAGGAGGAAAGGGAAAGAATCTCAAGCAGATTGCTCACTGAGCATGGAACACAATGTGGCACTGGATCCCATGTCCCTAAGATCAGGACCTGAGCCCAAATCAAGAGTCGGAGGCGCAAATGACTGAGCCACCCAAGCACCCCCAATGAGAATAATTTTTTATAAAACTTTATAAAGGGACTGAGTAATAGACTCAGTGAAGTCTTACAGGTATTATATCTCATATGCCAATAATGGTAATAGAGTTATTGCTACCAATTAATGAAAAAGAAAAAAATCTTGAGTGTTAAAAGTAAAAGCAAAACACACTGAAATGTTCGTCTGAATTTCTCCCCTCATCCAGAGTGACTGACAACAGTGGAATAGCTTGTTTCAAAACACCTCTTCCATCAAGTCCAACCAGAGTTTGAAAGAAAAAAATTAAAAAGAGAAAAACAACTTTTGAAGATTCTGGAAAACTCTCAGTAAGGATTTTTGGGAGCTAAGATCCTAGAAATAAGGGAGGCCTAAAGAAAATTCTATTTAATTTGCTATAGCTTTAAATTTGTTAAATGGAGAGACTGAGGAGTTGCAAAAAAACCAGAAGCTTAAAAACTGAGAACATAAAAAACCTTTTGTTCTTCTCAGAGACCTGAGAAAATACTGTGATTCCAGGATCCTCTGAGTAAGAGGGCTACTGGTAAGGACCTCAGACTTTCAGTTAAATTCTTCAGAATTACTATAATCCAGTTAAAGGAAACTAAAAACAGCTAAACTCAACAAACAAATGCTAGAAAAATGACTGTCAATCACTAAGTGCTGGTCAAGTGGAGATATTCTTTAAAAATGGCAAGAGAGGGTGCCTGGGTAGCTCAGTCAGTGCTCCACATCACTCGGCATCAGGGAAATAAAAATCAAAACCACAATGAGATACCACCTCACACCAGTCAGAATGGCTAAAATTAACAAGTCAGGAAACGACAGATGTTGGCAAAGATGCAGAAAAAGGAGAACTCTCCTACATTTCTGGTGGGAATGCAAGCTGATGCAGCTACTGTGGAAAACACTATGAAGGCTCCTCAAAAAGTTGAAAATAGAGCTACCCTTTAACCCAGCAATTGCAGTACTAGGTATTTACCCTAAAGATACAAGCAGTGATCCGAAGGGGCATGTGCACCCAAATGTTTATAGCAGCAATGTCCACAATAGCCAAACTATGGAAAGAACCTAGATGCCCATCAACAGATGAATGGATAAAGAGGGTGTGGTAATATATATACTATGGAATTCTATGTAGCTATTAAAAGAAATGAAATCTTGCCATTTGTGACGACATGGATGGAACTGGAGGGTATTATGCTTAGCGAAATAGGTCAATCAGAGAAAGACACCTATCATATGACCTCCCTGATATGAGGAAGTGGTGATGCGACATGGGGGGTTTCAGGGGTAAAAAAAGAATAAATGAAACAAGATGGGATCTGGAGGGAGACAAACCATAAGAGACTGAATCTCACAAAATAAACTGAGGGTTGCAGGGGGGAGTGGGGAGGGAGAAGGTGGTGGGGTTATGGGCTTTGGGCAGGGTATGTGCTATGGTGAGTGCTGTGAAATGTGTAAACCTGGCGATTCATAGACCGGCACCCCTGGGGCTAATAACACATTATATGCTTATTTAAAAAAATTAAAAATTATTTAAAAAAATAGAAGAAGAAGATGTAGTCCATACACACAATGGAATTACAATGGCATATTACTCAGCCATCGGAAAGGATGAATACCCAGCTTCCGCATCAACATGGATGGGATGGGAGGAAATTATGCTAAGTGAAATAAGTCAAGCAGAGAAAGACAATTATCCTAAGTTTCACTTATTTGTGGAACATAAGGAATAGCATGGAGGATATTAGAAGGGAAAAATGAAGGGGGAAAATCAGAGGGGGAGAAGAACCATAAGAGACTACGGACTCCAGGAAACAAGCTGAGGGCTTTAGACGGTAGGGGGGTGGGAGGATGGGTTAGCCCAGTGATGGCTATTAAGGAAGGCTTGTATTACATGGAGCACTGGGTGTTATATGCAAACAATGAACCATGGAACACTACATCAAAAACTAATGATGTACTGTATGGTGACTAACATAACATAAAAACAAAAATAAAAACAAAACAAAACAAACAAATAAACAAACAAACAAAAAAACACACCAAGATGGAAGCAAGGTGATATATAATGAGAAGCAAAAAAAAAGAGTAAAAATTCAAAGAAATCTAAATGAATATCAAATATACACACTAACAACAATAATGATATGTGTGATTTAAAATATAATTAATAGACAGCAATAATAACTTAGATGTCAAAAGGCAGTGAATAAATTTAAAATGTTAGGAAACTCATAGAATTTATGATAGATTTTTAAGAAAATCATGTTGCATGTTGTAATTTCTATGACACTAGTATAAAATTCTAAAGAAATGAAAAACAAGAAAGTTAATGGAGAAGAAAAAGGAATTTTCAAAATTAAACAGAGCAGACATAAAACAGAACAAATATAGAACAAACATAAAATAAAATAAAATAGTAAAATAGAACAGACATAAAACAAAAGCAAAAAGTAATTATATTAAGTATAAATGGCTTAAAAACAAAATGCTCCTTCAATTGATATATAAAATAATTGGGCCATGTGGGTAGCTCAGACAGTTGAGCGTCGATCTCTTGACTTCAGCTCAGGTCATTAACTCAGGGTCTTGAGATTGAGTCCTGTGTTGGGCACCATGTTCACCATGGGGTCGCTTGAGTTTTTCTCTCTCCCTCTCTCTCGGCCCCTCAGCCCCAACTTGTACTCTCTCTAAAAATAAATAAATCTTTACCAAAAAAGATATATGTATAAAATAATCATCAAATTTCTTGAAGTCTACTCTTATAAGGAAAAAGTACAATATTCAATAAAAACTAAAATGAAAAGGGACATACACAATGCAGAAAAGGAAGAGAAAACTGGAAAAAAAATTTTTAAAGAGAGAAAGAAAATAAGGGACAGTGAGAGGTAGAAAAATGGGAGAATATAATTAGACATGGCAATGTGGATGGGAAAGGAATACACATCAAACTATGATCTGATCCATAACTGGTATAAATTTAACTTCAATTCTAAAGAGAAAAAGAAATGTTTCAAATAAGCTAGCCTTCCTATTAGCAGTTTCAGATATATTCTTTGCAAATATCTAGAAATACTGGCTTTAACATTTTCATTCATCTTATATTTTAAAGCTGACTGAAACAACTCTCCAAGAGAGAAGAAAAAGATATTCTTTTATCCAAAAACCTCTTTTTAAAATATGATGCATAACATTCTGTAATGTTCAAGGTTTTATAGTAAAACCCTATAGCATGGCCTGGGACATTTTGATAGATGACTCAAATCATCAGGTAAAAAAGAGCAATGCATCTTTCTGTTTTTGATGGATTTACTCTAAGGGTCTACTTTTTCTTAGTTTCATCAGTCATCTGGTACATGAAAAAATATGATACCCAGGTTTAGAGTAAAAGGTGGATAATGTCTTCCCATGTGCTATATAGTGCTGACTTATTCAAAAGATCTAGAGAGGATCAACTTAGAATTTCACTTCCTTAACTAGCCTGCATAGGCTGGGCCATAGTGTACTGGAAGTGAAACTGGGAGGGTAAAATCTGAATAGCCAGTTAATTTAGCTGCCATATCAATAATGGTCTTACAGTCTAAACACCTACAATCAGACAATTAATTTTTAGAAAGTAAAGTCCATAATAACTCATTTATTTTTGTATGAAATAGAATATTTAATTCTTACTTTCTATCACATGCTTTGTTAGGTCTTATAAATTAAAAATGAAAATATGCCCACTGACTTTCAGATACCTGCATGAAATAAAATAGTCTAAGTAATATGTCATATAAATTTTTGTATACAATACAGTTGAATTTTTTTAAGGGACTGGTGATTAAATTTAGTTGAATGAAAGGGATCAAAAACCATCATATAGAGAACTCAACTTGAATTATACAAAATTAGCAAATGCTGTCCAGTTAGAGAGGAAAAGGGGAATTTAGGAAGGAATGGTATGAGCAAAGACATGGAAGGGATATGGAAAACTATAGATGTCAGAGAGGTGGCAAGACACACAAGTTCCTTGACGTGTTACACTAGATAGTTTAGATATGCCCACCCCACAGAGAGTGAGAAGCTTGTAAATTACTAACATGAGGATGGTATGATTGTATCTGTATTTTATCTAGATGACTGCGAAAAAGTATCAAGGGTGAATTTGAAGAGTGTGAGATTGCAGGGAAGGATAAAATAATAATCCAACCACAATAATCCAAAAGAATATATTTGGGGGATAAAACATTTTAGGGATGAGAGAAGAATAGAGATGGAAAATATACGTATCAGAGGCCACACAAAGAAATCCTTCATCAGGATGTGATTCCCAAAAAGTATTATTAATAATGCCAGTCACTTTCAAAACTAATTTTCTGTTCTCAGGAATATTGCAACCTCTACAGATATTTGAGTTGATGAGTAAATCTGTGCTTTGAATCTGCTGTTGAGTGAATAATTTCTACAATGAGCTATCAACTGTGCTAGTAAGAAAAAAAAAAGATTAAAGTTAAGATAAATAGTATCATTTACTTTATTTGACCTAAGATCCTAGAATTATGTATAGGGTGTGTGTGGGGGGGTAGGTCTGGGTATTATATTTTAATTAGCATGATCATTTAATCAGCAAATGTGGGAAAATATATCGTACTGTAAAGTCATTTCCACACTTACAGCGAACATTTAACATTAGGCCAAATGGAGGATTAACAGAAAATAATATGAAGAAACAAGTTTTAAATCTGCAGAATATGGCAAAATGTGAAAACCCTACCGAATCCCAAGCACACCCAAAAATATCCTGCATGAACCACTCATAGTCAATGGCAACGAGGAAGGAGTATGACAAAGGGATTTATGCCTATTATACTAGTGTAATCACTAAAAGCATCCTTTTTCAGTTTCTAAAGTAACCACTCTGGATAATAAATTATCTGTTCACCCTAATTTTGGGTCTCTCTGACCCTCCCTGAACCTCAACTTATTCTATTTATGTCCTGGCTTTCTCTTGTCTCTGCCTTATATATCATGTCAAAATTAGCAATTCCTTGTGACATATTTTCTAACAGCAGAAGTACATAGGTGACGGGAAGGATGCAGGGAGTTATTTGGAGGGCAAGTTGTTTAAAGGACTCAGGGAGTTCTCTAAAAGAGAAGAAAACCTATTGTAGTGATCAAACTTCAGATGGGGAGATCATAAAACAGGTATTAGAGAATATAAATTTAATCACATTAATACTGGATATTTAATAATATACACAATAAAAATTATTCAAATTCACTTTGATAGTAGATAGATTTTACTTATGAAACTAAAGGAAACTCAAACAGCATTTTAACTTCAGGAGTTTGAGTAACCTACTAGGGCAATTTAAATGTTAAAGGTTTATGTAGGAAATGTTAATAGGCAAGATTTAAATACATGCAAAAATGTCTTGCCTTATAATAAAAGAAATCAGTGTCTTACAGATAGCACTATGAATATGCTCTTCATTACTTCTCATAGAATGTGAAGCATATTATTTATTAGTGAAGAAAAGTTGCAGAGCTGAGTTCTCAAGGGTCCTTCACCATAAACTGAACGACTTGCCCAATTTTTTCCACAGTATTATTTAAAATACATGCTACTGTGGTTGAAACATATGTAAATATATGGATTTTTCCATATCCTAAAAAATTAATTTCAATTGGACATTGTGTCAATATATTTTTTCACTGCAAAGATCTTACTCCAGAGTATTGGCTCAATAAAATTTGCTCAATGATTGAACCGGAGAACAAATTCCGGTGACTTAAGTATGTGTGGAATGGCAGTGTTAGAAACTAGGAGGGTGCAGTGAATTTGTATACAAAATATTACCAATTATGATACAAATATAAGATGATACAGTAGAAATTAAATTCAATAAAATATTCATAACCATGTGAACTGGAAATAATATAACTTGCAGCTACTACTACAATGCATCATGTATAAATAGAGAAAAAATGTGAGCAAACATTCAGTGTACTGAATGCTTTGCTAAAAGTCTAAGGGATTGACACCTCTCTAAAGTAAATGTACACCCCAGAAATTGTGCCTCGGTCATAGTTTTCTCAAAATTAAGTATTTGATATCTGGTAAGGAATAACCCACAATAAAAGTCTGGTCTCAAACACTTGAGCATTGCAAAGCATTACTAAGTCATCCTTAGAATCCGCAGACTATTTCTCTCAGAATAGAAACAAAGGATTAATTTTTTTTAAAGATTTACTTATTGGAGAGAGAGAGAGCCCCATCAAGTAGGGTAGGGGTAGAGGGACAGAATCTCCAAGCAAACTCCCCACTAAGCAGAATCCCATTCAGGGCTACATCCTTTCACCCATGAGATCAAAACCTGAGCCAAAAATAAGCATTGGATATTCAACAAACTGAGCCACCCAGGTGTCCTCAAAGGATGATATTTTTAATTTTTTTTAATGGTTAAGTAGCAATTACAGCATGTGAGAAACTGACTTTTGAACCTTTTTCTTGCAGGCAACAAAATATGTATTTTTAGAGATGAATTCAATGATTGATCCTAAAAAGTGATTCAAAAGAAAAGTTCATTCATATCCATCCCATCAGTGTCACAGGACACTGATAATTGTAATACATTTGGATGTTGATCAGCTTCATATATTTGGATTAATATTTACCTTTAAATTATCACAGTAGCCTAAGAAAAACCAAGAGAGTCTGAAAAAGACCCATATCTTAAAATTAATTTTAATTACTCTTTGTCAAATGATTCCCCACTTCTGGTTCTAGCTGGATAATATGCATTGGAATACAGACTTTTTTTTTAATTTAATTTCTTTTCAGTGTTCCAGAATTCATTGTATATACACGCACCTGGGGCTCAATAATACCCACCACCAGGCTCACCCAAACCCTACCACCCCTCCCCTCCAAAATCCTGTTTGTTTCTCAGAGTCCACAGTCTCTTCATGGTTTGTCTTCTGCTCCAATTTCCCCCAACTCACTTCTCCTCTCCATCTCCCAATGTCCTCCATATTATTCCTTATGCTCCAAAAGTAAGTAAAACCATATGATAATTGACTCTTCTTGACTTATTTCACTTACCATAATCACTTCCAGTTCCATCCATGTTGATACAAAAGTTGGGTAATCATCCTTTCTGATCGAGGCATAATACTCCATTGTATATATGGACCCTATCTTATTTTTTTTTTAAGATTTTACTTATTTATTTACTAGTCAGAGAGAAAGAGCAGAAGCAGGCAGAGTGGCAGGCAGAGGCAGAGAGAGAAGCAGGCTCCCCACCAAGCAAGGAGCCCGATGCAGGACTCAATCCCAGGACCCTGGGATCATAACCTGAGCTGAAGGCAATGACTTAACCGACTGAGCCACCCAGGCATCCCTGGAACCTATCTTCTTTATCCATTCGTCCGTTGAAGGACATCTTGGTTCTTTCCACAGTTTGGTGACTGTGGCCACAGCTGCTATGAACATTGGGGTACAGATGGCCTTTCTATTCACTATATCTCTATCTTTGGGGTAAATACCCAATAGTGCAATTGCAGGGTCATAGGGTAGCTCTATTTTTAATTTCTTAAGGAATCTCCACACTGTTTTCCAAAGTGGCTGACCAACTTGCATTCCCACCAACAGTATAAGAGGGTTCCCCTTTCTCCACATCCTCTCCAATGCTTGTTGTTTACTGTCCTGTTGATTTTTGCCATTCTAACTGGTGGTAAGGTGGTATCTCAATGTGGTTTTGATTTGAATCTCCTTGAATGTTAATGATGATGAACATTTTGTCATGTGTCTGCTAGCCATTTGTATGTCTTCTTTGGAAAAGTTTCTCTTCATGTCTTCTGCCCATTTTTTGACGTGATTATCTGTTTTGTATGTGTTGAGTTTGAGGAGTTCTTTATAAATCTTGGATATCAGTCCTTTGTCTGTAGTATCATTTGCAAATATGTTCCCCCATTCCATAGGTTGCCTCTTTGTTTCATTGACTATTTCCTTTGCTGTGACAGAAGCTTTTGATCTTAATGAAGTCCCAAAAGTTCATTTTTGCTTTTGCTTTCTTTGCCTTTGGAGACATATCTTGAAAGAAGTTGTTGTGGCCAATGTCAAAGAGGTTACTGCCTATGTTCTCCTGTAGGATTTTGATAGATTCCTGCTTCACATTGTGGTCTTTTATCCATTTCGAGTTTATCTTTGTGTATGATGTAAGAGAATGGTAAAGTTTCATTCTTCTACATATAGCTGTCCAATTTTCCCAGCACCATTTATTAAAGAGACTTTTTTCCACAGGATATTTTTTCCTGTTTTTTTGAAGATTATTTGACCATAGAGTAGAAGGTCCATATTTGGGCTCTCCACTCTGTTCCACTGGTATATGCATCTGTTTTTGTGCCTGTACCATGCTGTCTTGGTGATCACAGCTTTGTAGTGAAGCTTGAAAGCAGGCAACGTGATACCCCAGTTTTGTTTTTCTTTTTCAACATTTCCTTAGAAATTCGGAGTCTCTTCTGGTTCCATACAAATTTTAGGATTGTTTGTTCCAGCTCTTTGAAAAATGACAGTGGAATTTTGGTTGGGATGTTACTGAAAGTAGATTGCTCTAGGCAGTACAGACATTTTAACAATGTTTATTCTTCCAATCCATCATTAAAAAATAAAACAGATAGTCTTTTTGTAAAAGATTTATTTATTTATTTGAGGGAGAGAAAGCACAAGAGAGCACAAGCAAGGGAAGGGACAGAGGGAGAGGGAGAAGCGACTCCCTGCTGAGCAGGGAGCCTGAGGTGGGACTCAAACCCAGGACCCTGGGATAATTACCTGAGCTGAAAGCAGACACTTAATCAGCTGAGCCAGCCAGGCAACCTAAAAATGATGTTAGCATGACTGAACTACCACAGACCATGGTGGGTATGAATATGCAAAGAATATGCAGTTTCATATTAAATGCATCCATATAGCTGGAGTTGCTGAATTTATGATATGAGACAACAGTCAAAAGCAGTGGTTCTCAACCACAAATAAATTTTACCCTTAGGGACACTTGACAATTTCTGGAAACAGTTTACTCATCAAGACAGGAAAGGAGGCATTTAAGTGGCATCTGGATCAAGGGAGTGGAAGCCAGGGGTGCTGCTAAACAATGCACAGGACAGCCCCCACAACAAAGAATTATCCATCCCCCAGTGACAACATAGAGGGGTTGAAAAACCCACGTCAAGGCTTAGGGTTCTAATAATATGTCAATAGCTTATAAAGAATACTTAATTGAGAGCAAGCAACTGAGATGAGCCTCTGAAACACAGAGTAGTGTCAAGCTTTTTAAGGGTCAATACAAGAACAGTAAGTTCTGTATCAAACTACTGTTGAAATATTTGCTCGGTATTACACAATATGCACATTGTAAGATTAAAGTGATAAAATGACATGATTAGTAATGAAAAATATTTTATCTTTCTTGAGGAATCTGTTTCATTTTACTGGAGAGTTGCCTTTAATTCTGGCTTGACAAAAATATGAATTATTCATATTATCATATAATACACTCAATAACTACATTAAGTCATCATTGTCTCTTCTAATGTGTTTTAAAAATTCTATTTCTCTTATCCTATTTCTTGCCTTTTTTTTTTCAATTTGAATATAGTTGACACACAATGTTACATCAGGAATGGGTACAAAACATAGCAATTTGACAACTCCATAAGTTAAACTATGCTCTCCATAAGTGTAGTTACCATTTGTCACCATACAACACTGTTACAATACCATTGATTATATTCCCTATGCTGTATTTTTCATCCTCATCAATATTTGTAGCAGACATATTATACAGAGAAAACCCTGAAAAACACCAAAAAACTATTAGAAGTAAAAAAATGAATTCAGTAAAGTTGTAGGATACAAAATTAATATACAGAAATATGGTCCATTTACATATACTAAAAATGAAAAAGAAGAGAAATTAAGAAAACAATTGCATTTACAGTCATTCCAAAAAGAATAAATACTTAGGAATAATCTTAGGGAGGCAAAAGACCTGTACTCTAAAACTATAAGGCAATGATAAAAGAAAGTAAAGATGACACAAACAAATGAAAAGATATTCCATGATTTGGATTGGAATAATTATTTTATTAAAATGACTATATTACCCAAAGCAATCTATAGATTCAATGAAATCCCTATAAAAATGCCATTTCTTGACTTTTATATTATTTTCACATAGAGAAATCAATTGTATCAGACATAGAATAACATAAATAATTTGAAGAGTTTTTAGCATCATGCCTTATTAATTAAATTCTAAATTAAAAATTCATCAATTCATCATTGTTTGTAAATTTGGAATTGTTTTATAATTATTAAGGTCTGAAGAACTGTGATAAAATTATCAAAGATCATAAAACTGCTAATTTACAAGTCTGTCAAAGTTCTAATTGTACAATGTTACCAACAGAAAAAAAAAAATCAGGAGGCAGAAATACTGTTTAGAAAGTTTACAATGAAAATGTAAAGACTGCAAAGAGATTGAAAAAAGGATTTTTTCCAAAATTATGATCTTTCACAGATATGAAGCCAAATAAGCATGCTCTTCTTTTGACACTAAGAGCTAAAATGTTACAAGTAGTAATACATAAAGTAGCCATCTAAAATCCTTAGTTTTTAAAAAGTGAACATAAGTATGTGTGTATATTTAGAGCACGTGAGTATGGTCCATGTATTAGAACCACCAATAGTGAAATAGGTAAGTAGAAAGATGAGATACAGGTCTCTATAAGACAGATGTATATATAGACATCTATATATTTCACTTGGTGGTTCTAATATTTGGAAATTTTAGTTTAAAAAGTTAAAAATACAGTGTAGAGCTATGATTCAAGGAAAATTACAAAGAAATTGTTCCTCAAACCTGGTCTTCCTAAGAAAGCTCCTCCTGCTTATAGATAGAAAGGAAAAGCAAGGGAAAGAATTTAATGCTGGAATTAATTTACTTAAAAACCTGATTTTAAAAAAAGGCAGAGGGGCTGGAGGTCTTAGAAGTCTCAGGCACCCTGTCCTTTGTGAGGCTGGTCAGGTACCCACCAGAACTATAAGCCTGCCCTAGGCTGCCAGAGAAAACACAGCTCCCATTTTTCTTCTCAGGAAACACTTGAGAGAGAAAAATCTAAAACAGAACCTGGAATTTAAGTTCAGTTACAGTGCATCAGGGAAATGTAATTTTGACCTTTTTCAACTCTGTGACACAGAAAGGAGCATGTAAGTTGGGTAGGTGTGATGCAAGAAGCCAACACATTGGGGGACAAGATGGCGGGGAAGTAGGAGGAGGCGCCTTTTCAGCCTGTACCCTAAAGTGAACTGATTACCTACCAAAGAACTCCGTTCACCCATGAAATCAGCCTGAGATCAGAATTACACACGTCTGGATCTCTCCAGGGGCCGAAGACACCAGTGGGCAGGTAAAGCAGAGTGGGAATGGCAGACTGATATCAGAAGATAAACAAAAGGGGGAGGGAGCCACCAGAGGCGATGGGTTGGAAAGTAATACCCCAGTATGAGCTAGAGTGCTCTGCGTCTAGGGACCAGCATTAACTTGGAAACTGGCTGTAAGCACCCCAAAAGAGCAAAGGATCACGGGGGGAAATTGTGGGAATCGGGGTGGCTAGGGACAGGGGCTTAAGTACCCGGTCCCAGGACAGCCTCCCCAGCGCTGAGGCAGAGAAAGTGCGGCGGAGAAACCAGCTCTTGCTCCCTAAGCTGCCAGCGCACCTGAGAATGTGTGCCTTCTAGCTCCTGTGAGGGGATGGGAGCCACGCCGGTTGGCAGAACACGCGAGCCCTACTGCAAAGCCTGAGATACGCACGCACGCCCCTCATGCTCCCCTGAGAGAGTTACAAAGGCCCGGCTCGGGTTCTTTGACCTGCACCATTGTTTCAGAGCCTAAGCCACACACCCCAAACTCCACTGATAGAGGTGCGCAAAAGCCCAGCCTAGTGCTTTTGGACCTCCGCCCCGTTCTCAGTGCCTGAGATGCGCTCCCAACCCATAGCCACCCCTGAAAGAGGTGCCCACAAGCTGGGCACTCTTAAACCCAGCAAGACCAGGCACTCCCAGCCCGGGCCAGCGGGAAAATCTCAGTGTGCTATTGCTGCTTGGAACCTCTCTGGCGGTCGGGAACTCCCAGACAGCCGCTACTGCCTTGGCTTTGGATACAAGCAAAAGATCCTGCATTCCCAGGGTCTGCAACAAGCAAAAGATCCTGCATTCCCAGGGTCTGCAACTTGGAACCTGCTTTGCCAGGGCCAAGGGGGAACTTATTTAGGCTCTGCGCCCAGACTGAGGCTTCTCTCTGAGAGGGAGATCAGGGTGCGGTTTGTTTTCCTCTAAAACTACAAAAACCATCAAAAGCGGTCAAGGTGAGAGAAAAAAAAAAAGTTAACAAACATAAAAACCGCCAGAGAACAAAAGCCTGAAAAAAACCAGTTTCCTCAGAGCCCATCCCCTTGAGGGGGGCGGGAGGACTTAACTCAGGAAACATCATTGACTGACAACCCACGTGGCAGGCCCCTCCCCCAGAAAACAAACCAAGAAAGAAAAAAATAAGGAGAAAATAAAAACTATAAGAAAACAACCACTACTTCATAGGAAAACTTTTATTTTTCACTCGTTCCCACTATTCTGGTTCATTTTTTTTTTACACATAAGTAATTATTTTAACCTATTTACCATCACAGCGAGCTGTACAGTACATCAAATTCCATAATACCCTTCTAACCTGAACTTTTTGATACATACACCTATGTTTTCTTTCACATTTTTATTTTTTTAATTCCTTTAATTTTAGTTTAGTTTAGTCTAGTTTATTCCTTTTTATTTTTATCCTCTAATATTCATATAGAGTTAAACTTCAAAGTAATCCCCTTTCCCCAATCAATACTACCCATATAGGTAAACCAATTTTTAATCCCCTTTATCTTAGGAAAGTTGAGTCCTTCAGCAAAGATATCAAGATATAGCCAGGAAGAATCAAAACAACCTTCCTCGCACACACTGAGAATTTATAACCACTCTCCCATCTTCTTCTTCCACCAGTGTTTCTGTGTTTTGTGTTTGTTCTGATAGCATACAAATCTTACACTTGGGGTTCTTTTTGATGAGGTTCTTCCTTTATTTGCATATATATATATATATTTTTTTTTCTCTTGTCATATACTTGTATCAGTCTTTTTGTTTGTCTCTTTTTCTTTGCCTACTTCATAAATCTTACCTTGGGTCCCATCTGGGCTGAACCTTCTCTTTCATCTTCCCTTTCTTTCCTGTCTCTCTCTCTCTCTTTTTTTTTCTTTTCTTTTTCTTTTTCTTTTCTTTTGTCTCTTGTGTGGGTGGGGAATCCTGATTGCTCAGAAGTGTTCCAGGGTGCACCTTGACTGCAACACAGTTGATACATCCAGCTACATCTGTTCAGTCATCTCCCACCAAAATGATTAGGAGGAGATATGCCCAACAGAAGAAAAATACAGAGGATGGACATTCTGTAACAGAGCTAACAGCTAATCAGCATAGACAATATGTCGGAAAGAGAATTCAGGCTAACAATTATCCAGGCAATAGCTAGGTTGGAGAAAGCCATGGATGACCAAATGGAATTGATTAGGGCTGAACTGAAAGCGACCAGACAGGATGTTCACAATGTTAGGGCAGAGCTTAAAGCTACCAGGGAGGAGGTTCACAATGCTCTCAATGAGTTCCAATCTAATCTAACTCTCTCAAAGCAAGCGTAATTGAGATAGAAGATTAGTGATCTGGAGGACAAACAGATAGAGAAAAAAGGATCAGGAGGAAGCCTGGAACAAACAGCTTAGAAACCACAAAAACAGAATCAGGGAAATAAATGATGCCATGAAGCGTTCCAACGTCAGAATTATTGGAATCCCTTGAGGGGAGGAGAAAGAAAGAAGTCTAGAAGATATAGTGGAGCAAGCCCTTCATGAAAATTTTCCCAATCTTGCAAATGGAACCAGCATTCATGTACTAGAGGCTGAATGGTCTCCACCCAAGATTATCCATTCCAAAAAAACATCACGACACCTGATAGTCAAATTGAGGAATTATAATTGTAGGTATAATCTCTTGAAAGCTGCCAGGGCAAAGAGACTCCTTACTTACAGAGGGAAGCCCATCAGAATAACGTCAGACCTGTCCACAGAGACCTGGCAAGCCAGAAAAGCTGGCAAGATATATTCAGGGCACTAAATGAGAAGAACATGAAGCCAAGAATACTTTATCCAGCAAAACTGACATTCAAAATGGATGGAGAGATAAAGAGTTTCCAAGACCGGCAAGGCTTAAAAGACTATGCAACCACCAAGCCGACACTGCAGGAAATATTAAGGGGGGTTCTATGAAAGAGGAAAAATCCTAAGAATAGCATTGAACAGAAATATAGAGACAGTCTACAGAAAGAAAGACTTCAAAGGTAACTCGATGTCAATAAAAACGTATCTATCAATAATCACTCTCAATGTGAATGGCCTAAATACGCCTATAAAATGGCACAGGGTTGCAGACTGGATAAAACAACAGGACCCATCCATATGTTGTCTACAAGAGACTCATTTTGAACCTAAAGATACACCCAGACTGAACGTGAAGGGATGGAGAAGAATCTTTCATACCAATGGGCCTCAAAAGAAGGCTGGGGTAGCGATTCTCATATCAGATAAATTAGACTTTAAACTAAAGACTGTAGTCAGAGATACAGAAGGACACTACATAATCCTTAAAGGGACTATCCACCAAGATG
>NC_081565.1:39118724-39349698 GCF_022355385.1 Mustela nigripes | reverse complement strand
CCACGGAATGGGAGAAGACATTTGCAAATGACAATGCAGACAAAAGGTTGATATCCAGGATCTATAATGAACTCCTCAAACTCCACACACACAAAACAGGCAAATATATCAAAAAATGGGCAGAAGATATGAACAGACACTTTTCCAATCAAGACATACAAATGGCTATCAGACACATGAAAAAATGTTCATCATCACTAGCCCTCAGGGAGATTCAAATTAAAACCACATTGAGATATCACCTTACACCAGTTAGAATGGCCAAAATGAACAAAACAAGAAACAACATGTTTTGTAGAGGATGTGGAGAAAGGGGAACCCTCTTATACTGTTGGTGGGAATGCAAGTTGGTGCAGCCTCTTTGGAGAACAGTGTGGAGATTCCTCAAGAAATTAAAAATAGAACTTCCCTATGACCCTGCCATTGCACTCCTGGGTATTTACCCCAAAGATACAGATGTCGTGAAAAGAAGGGCCATCTGTACCCCAATGTTTATAGCAGCAATGGCCACGGTCGCCAAACTGTGGAAAGAACCAAGATGCCCTTCAACGGACGAATGGATAAGGAAGATGTGGTCCATATACACGATGGAGTCTTATGCCTCCATCAGAAAGGATGAATACCCAACTTTTGTAGCAACATGGACGGGACTGGAAGATATTATGCCAAGTGAAATAAGTCCAGCAGAGAGAGTCAATTATCATATGGTTTCACTTATTTGTGGAGCACAACAAATATCATGGAGGACAAAGGGTGTTAGAGAGGAGAAGGGAGTTGGGGTAAATTGGAAGGGGAGGTGAATCATGAGAGACTATGGACTCTGAAAAACAATCTGAGGGGTCTGAAGTGGTGGAGGGGTGGGACGTTGGGGTACCAGGTGGTGGGTAGTATGGAGGGCACAGATTGCATGGAGCCCTGTGTGTGGTGAAAAAATAGTGAATACTGTTTTTCTGAAAATAAATAAATCAATTTAATAAAAAAAAAAGAGGAAGCCAACACATTATCAAGCACTCTGGTCATTAATGCAATGGAGGATGGAGATTATAGCTTCTCGGAATGCCAGAATCCCCATTTCCAGTTTATAAAATAGAGCAATTAGTACTTAAATAATTGCAACTTCCAATTCTCAAATCAGCCCAAGACAAAGGAAAAAACATTTTCTTTCTAATAGGGTTAGCAAAAGTCAATTCTTGGTTTATAAATGTTAAAAACATGTAGCTTTTTAATTTCTAAAATCATGTTTCCTGGTTTCATAACCAGATGTCATACCCTATAGGACAAGAACCAAGATTCCATTGTTTCTGCTGGAAGCACTCTGTTTTGGACTTTCAAATACCAAATAAATGGGACATTGATCTGTTTCTCTCTGGGACTTACTACTCTAGTCTTGTGCCAACCTCCCTGGGCTCTTTCTCCTAGATCGAGTTCTGTCTCACTCTTTAGTGTCAGTGTATCTATCTGCTTTTCTACTTATCTTCTCAGAAACCTAATATTTTGTCTGTGAGCCATAGGGTTCCTGAGACTGCATAATTTCTCACAGTTTCTCCATTCCAAATCCCATGCAGTTTGCCAGTTCTTAGAACATTGCTAACTGCTTTGCAGAAGACTGGACTGTTATCCTCGAAGAGGTGAGGTTAACTTCTGATCTAGAATTCTGACAGGGTATAAGAATGGGAATTTGCAGTCTGCCCTGAGCTATGGGGTTCATGCAAAAGAGAAATAAAAGCCTACCTCCCAAGGAAAAGGAGGCTCAGGGAAAAAGGTTGTGCTCTTAAGGTCTGCAGATGAGATTGTACGAGACAACAGATGGAGCTGGTGGTAGAACATTGGAGACTACCTGATCTAGTAGGAGGCAGACAGGAGGTTTTGTCTAAAGTTTCCCAGTAAACCCAAGGGAGAGATACATTAGTGGGGAATTATCTGGCTAGGAGTGTTTATAGTATATAACCAATTGTCCGCATTTCCCATGCTTGGAAAAAAAATGCAGAATTTTGTAGAGTGGAAACATATTTGTAAGTATGCCAATCTGCTGGTGGGTGATTTATCTCTAATGCTTGCCTGTAACTCAGGTCATTTCTTGTATCATAACTTGTAGCATGACCAGACAACCATTTCCAAATTATCACTCTTCTTCTCAGGCTAATTCTGTAATAGCTCAAATTCCAGTTATAGCATAGAACTAGTTCTAATAGAATAAAAAATGAAGATTTTTCTAATTTATTGTACTGTTTGCTCCAATAATCTTGAAGGCAAAGTTAATACATCAAAGGCAAATTAAGTGCAAAATTCACAAGCAAAAAATGCAAAGGTAAAGTTAAGAAGAGCAGCATTTCTTTGAAATGGGTTGAATATGGAGATTTGTGTTAGAGTAACTGATTAGAAAGTCTCAAACCACCAATCATCATACTACCTAGTTTGGGAAATAAAACTATTTAAGATAACCCTTTAAATAGGCTTCAGTAAATCACTATGCTATAACCTTGTTAATTATATGCATATCTATACTGTAAAATCATATTCTTATTGGATCAGCATAGTTTTTATGCTATTGTTTTTAGTTTTACACTGCTTATTCTTTCAATTATCTATATTTTAAGGTCCTTATTTATTTTCTTAATCATTTTCATCACGGTCACCTACTTCTTCATCTTAAATTATTCTCTAATTCTTGCTATTTTAAATTTCTGGTTTAAATTTAAACACATAGGGTGCCTGGGTGGCTCAGTCAGTTAAGCTCCTACCTTCAGCTCAGGTCATGATCCTAGTGTCCTGGGATGAAGCCCCGCATCAGGCTCCCTGCTCTTCAGGGAGCCTGCTTCTCCCTCTCCTCCCTGCTCATGCTTCCTCTCACTATCTTTTTCTCTCATGTAAATAATAAGATAAAATTTTTAAAAAATAAATAAATTTAAACACATAATATTGATATTCTTCATTAACACTTTTTCCCCCCTCCAACCCTTTAGATCTTCTGGTTTTCTCTCTTTCCACTAGTTCTTATTCAATGTCAAAGCAGTGCTACACTAATCCTTATTTTCCCTGTGGGAGATTAAGGCACAATTCTCTGTGAATAACTATTTTAAATATAAACTTTGATACATATTTTTATCTGTATTGGACTATTTCATTGAGAGAGATCCTCTACTGAAGATTTTTCCTTTTCTTACCATCAGATGACATTCATTTGTAGTACTTAGTTTAATTTATCTGTGTCCACAAAGACACACAAATCACTTGATGCAGTTTCGCCTTTTTAAAGTAAATAATCCAATAGTTAGATACTCAGGTAAATTCAGAGGATGCAAAAAAGTTTACCAAGAGTTTCTAGTATAGATACTCTTACTTGAGTCAGGTAAGTCTGGTATAATGAAGTACTATAAAGAAGTCTGCATACTTAAGTCTCAAGGTCTTAGCATAACATTACTTTTGCCAAGATAACAATAATGAAGAAAAGAAGGTATGAAAATCTAGAATAAAAAAATTTAAAAAAATAATGAAAAGGAGCCTTTTTATATTTCTATCAGTTAAATCTCTGTTTGCCTAGGTGAACAGTGCAAGTAAAAAAAAGGAAAGACAGCATTTTTTCTTTTTTTTTTTCCGGAAAGACTGTAACATCTTTGGGTTATATAAACACGGAAATGTAATAGAAGCAGCTGTATTAGTAAGATACGGACACAACACTCAAATGTCATCTTTAGTCATCATACAGTCAGGTTTGCTTATTATAACACACATACATTTCATGCCTCACATTACTAAGATGAATGATGATAACTTTTCTTCTCCCAGATTTACACCCCTTCCACTTTCCTCCCCAATCCATTCTCCAGTTTGATGAAGGAACTCTTTGGAGCTTCCTGACAACTTCTAACTTGCTTGATTATGCTGGGCTCTTATTCAAGACTCATCCAAACTCAACTTACTTTACCATACCAACCCCTTACTGACTGGAATTGACTATGTTTCCTTAACCCATAAGAAGTAAGTGTTTGGGTGGTCACTGGTGGGGAAAAAGAATACAGTAATACAGAAAGGGAAATGCCTAGTTAAAAGTCTCCAGTATCAGTTGCAACAGATCACTGGTGGGTCACCACCATCATACTCTCATCTGGGTTGCCAGGGTAAAAGGAAAGCAGCATCTTTAGAACAAGAATATGAGATTTTAAAATACATTCTATATTTCTATGAACAGAATTCTCAGATGTAATATGTAACTTTATTGCTTTATTTTCAAACATGTTTTTAATAGCCCACTGCGGATGAAAGTATGGGCCCATCGGCCCTATAGCCACTGTAAGTCTAGAACATGGAAGGTAACTTTCTTTCCTACTAATCATAGTAAGGGGAACATTTTAAACACTGACTGAGGTCTTATGAGAAAAGGGAATTTTCAACTTCAGATTTCTTATGTGAAATCTTCTGTTAATTAAACTTCTCAATATAATTTTCTGCTCAAGAGTGGTGGCTATTTACGGTGTTTATGTAAAACAATCTAGGCTCTTGAGTAAAATAGATTCAATTCAAAACTTATTAGAGAATTATTGCAACTACTTTAAGATACACTGCAAGCATGTTCACGTTTCATTTTACATACACGTAGATACGACACACACATACATTTATATATATTCTATATATGTACATATATACAACATAAATCTTTCTCAATATATAGTCACTTATTGCTATTACTTGATCAAAGAATTAAAAAGGATCAGCTATCAGCTATTCCTAATTATTGTTTGCAAATTTACACTACTTCATATTCTAAATGTTAAATGTTAATCTTCCCAAAAAATTCATTGAATCCTTTAAATCCCTGAAGTATTTTCAATGCTCTTTAAGGAGTGATTTAAGAAACCTCTTTCAGAATTAAACATGATAAATTATAAGAAACAAAACCATCAGATCAAAACTAAATAAAACGCCTTAATTATTGCTGGATATCTTTAATTCCCAAGCTAGAAAAATATTCTGAATTTGCTATGTGCTAGATGTATCTACAGTATTTAAATGTCGGTGGACTTATTTGGGATTATAGTGAAAATGACAGGCCCAGCTACCAGTTGCAGAGAAAGAGTAAATGCTACTAAAAGCAGAATAAAGGTGCATACTGCTAAACACTATACTTCAATATATATGTAAACATAAAAGTCTAACAGTGAAGAGTAAATCTTCATTTTATTTCCTGAATTCATACTTAGTTGCCATGTTTACTTAGAGATGAATAAATATGCTACTACATATTCAATAAATACTGGGGGGTTTGGGGTTTTTGTTTTGTTTTGTTTTTTTTGTTTTTTTGTTTTTTTTTTTAATTTTATTTATGTGATAGAGAGATCACAAGTAGGCAGAGAGGCAGGCAGAGAGAGAGGAGGAAGCAGGCTCCCTGTTGAGCAGAGAGCCCGATGCAGGGCTCAATCCCAGGACCCTGGGATCATGACATGAGCTGAAGGCAGAGGCTTAACCCACTGAGCCACCCAGGTACCCCTTCAATAAATATTGCTAAAAAATGACTGATATATTGGTATTTTACTGAAATTGAAAAATAGGATCATGATCATTAATGATAACCTATATCTTCATACTGGGGAGACCAGGTGGCCAAACACATATTTCATACTTTCCATGAACATGCAATTCACTGAATGAAAAGAAAAACAATAGCAAAAACAAAACATAACAAAAAATTATAAAATATTCTTGAAGGAGGTAGGTTTTTAGAAGGGAAAATAATTTATTGAGATGAAATCCTGAAACCTTTGAACCTACGGGTAGTAGGTCTTAAAATGGGAAGTATTGTCTTAAAATCAATCTCTTACACCTCTACTCATAAATTATGATTGATACTCCAATGTGCAAAATTTATTGCTGAAAACCTCTGGAAAATGACTGGAGCCCTGTAACTTTCCATGGAGAACATTCAATTTACAGGAATTTCACAAATTTATTACAAGCCAAAGCAAGAAAGATACGGAGCACAAACCATTCCTTTTTTAGCCCACCTTTCTCCAATTCTCCATTTGCTCAATAATACAAAATTATAATACAAAAAATTATGAACACATATAATGCCTAATTAGATGCCCAATCCAAGAAAAAAATGCTAACCCATTCCTCTTTCAGATACTTCATCCAATTTTTGTGACTACTTCTCTCACTTGGTTTTGGCAAGGGGCATCATTTTTAGTTTCATCATCACATAGGAAGCTTTCATCACAAAGATGATCACTCAATTATCTCTCCCACCCTTGTCTAACATATATACAGAGAGGAGACTTAGAGGATAGGTAGGTTGAATCAGACATGACATAGTAAATGCCATATATGAAATTCTGGGAACTAATTGGTTGTTTTCTTGAAAATGTGAGGATATTCTTTCTCCTTTGTGCCTTAGCTACAATTTCAGAACAATAGGAACATTTTCAGTCAACATATTATTGCACTAATAATTATTTTCAAGTGTTCCATCCAAATAATCCCCAAGTATGTATTCTCCAAAATCACTAGTTCAAAACTTATTTCTATAATTAATATCAGAATATCTATATAGAAATTTTCAACATTCACAATTATTAGATTGCTCCCTGGCATACGGTTTTAAGTTGAATCATTCTGAATGGAAGTATCAATGTTCAACATAAATTTTCACCTCCCCATAAAAACAATTCAAACAAATATTTAAGAGTAATAAAAGGGGTAAATAAGAATCAACATAGTAAAATGATATAGTAGTGTCAGTGAAATTATGAGTAGCTACCATCTTGTTTTTTCTATGAAATCCTTAGTTAACTGTCTCCTAATTTGAAGGGGAAAAAAACTCCATATTTCTATTATAAACAAAAACACAAACAGAATTATACATGACTATTGCATCTATGACAGATGTAGATGACAGAAAAAAGAAGGTTGAAAACAATATGAAGGAATATCAGAGAAAAGCCGTAAATGAAGGGCTCAAAATGTGTGAGGAAAAAGCGCCTACTATTCTCACTTGGTTTCATGAAGACAATGTCTGTCTACATTTATGTCTAATCTCTGGTCTCATTCTCTTTTCTCACATCCTTACCCATCTAAGTAGATGGCTATGGACAGAATACATCTGATTACCCAAAAATTGTGACTACATATACTTTTAGAGCTCAGAACCCATAAGACCTGTTTTATCTTAGCCAAAAAAAAATTCTAACCTTTGGGAAGGAGGAATATGGCAGAGGAGTAGGAGACAGAGATATCATTAGGTCCCAGGAATTCAGCCAGAAAGCTATCAAACCATCCTAAACACCTATAAACTCAACAAGAGACAGAAGAGAAGAAGAGAAGCAATTCTAGAAACAGAAAATAGACCACTTTCCAGAAGGCAGAAAGTGGGGAGAAGTAAATCCAAACTGACAGAAAGATAGACCGCGGTGGGGGGAGGTGGGCTCCGGGCAAGTAAGAGAGCAAGAGAGAACAAAATTGGAACTTTTAGAATTCTGCTCCACTGAGGGATGTCACTCCAAAGGATAAGCAGGAGGTGGAATCCTTGATGCAAAAATGTGGTCTCAGGACCCACGGGGACCCAGAATGACCAAGGGTGTCTGAGGGTGGCAGAGTTCCCAGATATTGGAGCAGGGAAACCGGCTGTAAAGATGGAGCCAAGCACTGGGCTCTCACCTTGGGATTCCCTTGGGACCCCACAAGCAGCAGATCCAGGGAGACCCTTCCTTCCTCATCTGGGAGGAGTGGTGCAGGAGCACACAGCAGGTATCTGCTGGGTTTGGAGACTCCAAATGGAACCCTGCATCAAAGTTAGAAACACTAGGTCACAGGTCAGGTAAGCTTCGAGTGCAGTCAGAGACCAGAGAGATGGGAGGGATGACAGCTTCTCTCTGAGGGCATACTGAGGAGTGGGGCCCTGACCTCTCAGCTCCTACAGAGCCAGAGATTGGGAGGCCACCATTTTCATTCCTGTCCTCCAAAGCTGTAGGGAAAGTGTTCAAGGAACAGAAGTTACCAAGAGCAAACCCAAGCAAATTACTTAACCTGGACACTGGCAAGGGCGGGGCAATTCCACTTTGAGCAAAGACATTTGAAAATCACTACAAGAGGCACCTTCCCCAGAAGATGAGCAAGAATATCTAGCCATGAACAAGTTCACCACTCAATGAGAACTGCAGAACTTCCGAGCTAGGGGAAAGCAACACATAGAATTCATGGCTTTTTTCCCCCATGATCCTTTAGTCCTTCAAAGCTCAATATTTTAAAAATTTATTTTACCTTATTCTACTTTTTTAATTTCTCCTCTTCCCTATTTTAACTTTTTAAAACTATTTTACCTTATCAACACCTTTTTAAAAATCTTTCTTACTTTTCATTGTTATACTCAAATTTTATCCCTTCAATGTATTTAGCCTTACTTTTTCTATACATAGGTTTTTTTTTTTTTCTTTAAAATTTTGGGATGTAATTTCTTATAATAGTTCAAAATATACCCTAAATCTAGCACATACCTTTTTTCTAGTCTCCAACCTAATCACATTATTCACTTTCATTTCTTTTTCCAACCAACTTCTTATCTTAACAATTCCTATTTTAATCCTTTTTAACTTGCATCTTTACAGTCATATTCCATCCCTTCATTGTGTTTACCCTTATTTTTTGTATATATATATATTTCTTTAAATTTTTGGAATGTAGTTTCTTCTAATAGACCAAAATACACTAAAATAAAGTGCATGGCTCTGTTCTATTTGCCAGTCTAATTAATATATATTTTTTCCTTTCTCCCCCTAACCTCTCCCCCCAGTTTAGGGTCTCTTCTGATTTGGTTTAAGTGTATATTTTTCTGGGGTTGTTGCTACCTTTATAGTATTTTGTTCTCTCATTCATCTATTCTTATCTCGATGAACTGACAAGGTGGAAAAACTCACCTCAAAAAAACAAAGAAAGAAAAAGAACGAGACAGCACTGACAGCTAGGGACTTAATCAATATGGACAATAGTAAGATGTCAAAACCAGACTTCAGAATGACGGTTATCAATGTGCTAGCTGGGCTCAAAAAAAGCATAGAAGATACTAGAGAATCCCTTTCTGGAGATATAAAATCCCTTTCTGGGGTCTATCTTTCTGTCAGTTTGGATTTACTTCTCCCCACTTTCTGCCTTCTGGAAAGTGGTCTATTTTCTGTTTCTAGAATTGCTTCTCTTCTTCTCTTCTGTCTCTTGTTGAGTTTATAGGTGTTTAGGATGGTTTGATAGCTTTCTGGCTGAATTCCTGGGACCTAATGACATCCCTGCTCCAGAACTAAAATCTACCAACTTCAAATCAAAAAAGCTACTAATGAGGTGCAATAAAAAAAATGTAGGTTCTTACTTCTAGGATAAATGAGGCAGAAGAGAGAATTAGTGATATATAAGACCAACTGACAGAGAATCAACAAGCTGAGCAAAAGAGAAACAAACAACTACTGGGCCACGAGGGGAGAATTCAAGAGATCAGTAATACCATAAGATGAAATGATATAAGAATAACTGGGATCCCAGAAGAAGAAGAAAGAGAGAGAGAGAGGGAAAAAAGGTATATGAGAGCAAATTATAGCAGAGAATCTCCCTAATTTGGAAAAGGGAACAAGCATCCAAATCCAGGAGGCATGGAGAACCCCCTCAAAATCAATAAAAATAGATCCACATCCATCATCTAATAGTAAAACTTACAAGTATCAGAGACAAAGAGAAAATCCTGAGAAAGCAGCTCGGGACAAGAGGTCTATAACATATAATGGTAGAAATATAGATTGGTAGCAGACCTATCCACAGAGACCTGGCAGGTCAGAAAAGACTAGCATGATACATTCAGAGCACTAAATGAGAAAAACATGCATCCAAGAATACTATATCCAGCTAGGCTGTCACTGAAAATAGAAGGAGAGATAAAAAGCTTCCAGGACAAACAAAAACTAAAAGAATTTGCAAATAACAAATCAGCTCTATAGGAATTATTGAAAGGGGTCTTTTAAGTAGAGAACCTAAAAGTAACACACCAGAAAGGAACAGAGACAATATACAAAAACAGTCACCTTAGAGGCAATACAGTGATACTAAATTCATATCTTTTGACAGTTACCCTGAATGTAAAGGGACTAAATGCCCCAGTCAAAAGACATAGGGAATCAGAATGGATGATAAAAAACAAACAAACAAACAAACAAACCAAGACCTATCAATATGCTGTCTGCTAGAAACTCATTTGAGACCCAAAGACACCTCCAGATTTAAAGTGAGGGGGTAGAAAAAACTTTACCATGCTAATGGACATCAAAAGAAAGCTGGGGTGGCAATCCATATTATAGAAAAATTTATTTTAAACGAAAGACTATAAGAGATGAGGAAGAACACTATATCGTCATACTCAAAGGGTCTATCCAACAAGAAGATCTAACAATTATAATATCTATGCCCCTAACATGGGAGCAGTCAATTATATAAAACAATTAATAACAAAATAAAAGAAGCACATCAACAATAATACAATAATAGTAGGGAACTTGAACTACCCCTTACTGAAATGGACAGATTATCTAAGCTAAAGATCAACAAGGAAATAAAGGTTTTAAATGGCACACTGGACCAGATGGACATCACAGATATATTTAGAACATTCCATCCCAAAACAACAGAATACACATTCTTCTCTCGTGCACATGGGACATTCTCCAGAATAGATCATATCCTGCGTCACAAATCAGGTCTCAACTGGTACCAAAAGATCAGAATCATTCTCTACATATTTTTAGACCACATTGTTCTGAAGCAAGAACTCAATCACAAGAGGAAAGTTGGAAAGAACTCAAATACATGAAGGCTAAAGAGCATTCTACTAAGGAATGAATGGGCCAACCAGGAAATTAAAGAAGAATTTTTAAAATTCATAGAAACAAATGAAAAGGAAAACACAACTACTCAAAATCTGTGAGACACAGCAAAGGCAGTTCTGAGAGGAAAGTATATAGCAATACAAGCCTTTCTCAAAAAACAAAAAGGGTCTCAAGTACTCAACCTAAACCTACACCTAAGGGAACTAGAGAAAGAACAGCAAAGAATGCCTAAACCCAGCAAAAAAGAAATAATAAAGACCAGAGCAGAAATCAATGAAATAGAAACCAAAGAACAGTAGAATAAATCAATGAAACTAGGAGCTGGCTCTTAGAAAAAATTAGTAAGATTGATAAACCCCTGGCCAGACTTAACAAAAAGAAAAGAGAAAGGACCCAAATTAATAAAATCATGAATGGAAGAGGAAAGATCACATCCAACACCAATGAAATACAAATAATTATAAGAACATATTATCAGCAACTATGTGCCAGAAAATTTGATAATCTAGAAGAAATGGATGCATTCCTAGAGACATATAAACTACCAAAACTGAACCAGGAAGAAATAGAAAACCTGAACAAACCCATAACCAGGAAGAAGATTAAAGCAGTCATCAAAAATCTCCCAACAAATAAGAACCCCAGGGCCAGATGGCTTCCCAGGGGAATTCTACCAAACATTTAAAAAAGAATTAATACCTATTCTCCTGAAACTGTTCCAAAAAATAGAAATGGAAGGAAAACTGCCAAACTCTTTTTTATGAGGCCAGCATTACCTAAATCCCAAAACCAGACAGTGACCACACAAAAAAAGGAGAATTTACAGACTAGTATCCTTGATGAACACAGATGTGAAAATTCTCACCAAAGTATAAGCCAATAAGATCCAACCGTACATTAAAAGGATCATTCAACACAACCAAGTGGGATATATTCATAGGCTGCAAGATTGGTTCAACATCTGCAAATCAATCAATGGGATACAATACATTAATAAAAGAAAGAACAAGAACCATATGATACTCTCAATAGACGCTGAAAAAGCATTTGACAAAGTACAGAATCCTTTCTTGATCAAAACTCTTTGTAGTGTAGACACAGAGGGTACATACCTCACTATCATCAAAGCCATCTACGAAAAACCCACAGCGAGAATCATTCTCAATGGGAAAAAACTGAGAGCTTTTCCACTAAGATCAAAAACACGGCAGGGATGTCCACTATCACCACTGCTATTCAACATGGTACTAGAAGTCCTAGCCTCAGCAGTCAGACAACATGAAGAATTAAAAGATGTCCAAATCGGCAAAGAAGAAGTCAAACTCTCATTCTTTGCAGATGATATGGTACTTTAGGTGGAAAAACCAAAAGACTCCACTCCAAAACTGCTAGAACTCAGACAGGAATTCAGTAAAGTGTCAGGATATAAAATCTATGCACAGAAATCAGTTGCATTTCTATACACCAAGAAGAAGACAGAATAAAGATAAATTAAGGAGTCAATCCCATTTACAATTGCACCCAAAATTGTAAGATCCTAGGAATAAACCTAACCAAAGAGGCAAAGAATCTGTACTCAGAAAATATTATAAAATACTCATGAAAGAAACTAAGGAAGACACAAAGAAATGGAAAAAAATTCCATGCTCATGGACTGTAAGTACAAATACTGTGAAAATGTCTATGCTACAGAAAGCAATCTACACATTTAATGCAATTCCTATCAAAATCCCACCCATGAGGTGCCTGGGTAGCTCAGTGGGTTAAAGCCTCTGCCTTCAGCTCAAGTCATGATCCCAGGGTCCTGGGATCGAGCCCTACATGAGGCTCTCTGCTCAGTGGGGAGCCTGCTTCCTCCTCTCTCTCTCTCTCTCTGCCTACTGGTAATCTCTGTCTGTCAAATAAATACATAAATAAATCTTTTAAAAAAATCACATTCATCTTTTTTCAAAGAAATAAAGCAAATAATACTAAAATTTATATGGAACCAGAAAAGACCCCGAATAGCCAGAGAAATGTAGAAAAGGAAAACCAAAGTTGGCAGCATCACAATTCCAGACTTCAAGTTCTATTACAAAGCTGTCATCATCAAGACAGTATGGTACTGGCACAAAAACTGACACATAGATCAATGGAACAGAATGGAGAGTCCAGAAACAGACCCTCAACTCTATGGTCAACTAATCTTTGACAAAGCAGGAAAGAATGCCCAATGGAAAAAAAGACAGTCTCTTCAACAAATGATGTAGGGAAAATTGAACAGCCACATGCAGAAGAATGAAACCGGACCATTTCCTTATACCGCACACAAAAATAGACTCAAAATGGATAAAAGTCCTCAATGTGAGACAGGAATCCATCAAAATCCTTGAAGAGAATAAAGGCAAACTCTTTGACCTCAGCCACAGCAACTTCTTCCTAGAATCATGGCCAAGGGCAAGGGAAGCAAGGGCAAAAATGAACTATTGGGACTTCATCGCGATCAAAAGATTTTGCACAGCAAAGGAAACAGTCAACAAAACCAAAAGATAATTGACAGAATGGAGAAGATATTCACAAATGAATATAAGATACAGGGCTAGTATTCCAAATCTATAAAGAACTTATCAAACTCAACACCCAAAGAACAAAGAATCCAATCAAGAAATGGGCATAGGACATGAATAGACATTTCTGAAAAGAAGAAATCCAGATGGACAACAGACACATGAAAAAGTGCTCCACATCTCTTGGCATCAGGGAAATACAAATCAAAACCACAGTGAAATACCACCTCACATCAGTCAGAATGGCTAAAATTAACAAATCAGGAAATGAAAGATGTAGGGGAAGATGCAAAGAAACAGGATCCCTCCTACATTGCTGGTGAGAATGCAAGCTGGTACAGCCACTCTGGAAAACAGCATGGAGGTTCCTCAAAAAGTTGAAAATAGAGCTACCCCTCCGAACCAGCAATTTCACTACTGGGTATTTACCCTAAAGATACAAACGTAGTGATCCAAAGGGGCACGTGCACCCAAATGTTTATAGCAGCAATGTCCACAATAGTCAAACTATGGAAAGAACCTAGATGTCATCAACAGATGAATGGATAAAGAAGATATTTATATGTATATAAATATGTATACACACACACACATACACACACAATGGAATACTATGCAGCTATCAAAAGAAATGACATCTTGCCTTTTGCAACGACACGGATGGAACTAGAGGGTATTATACTGAGTGAAAAAAGTCAATCAGAGAAAGACAATCACCATATGATCCCTCTGATAATAGGAATTTGAGAGGCAGGGCTGCGGGTTGTTGGGGGAAGGGAGGGAAAAAAATAAACAAGTTGGGATTGGGAGGGAGACAAACCATAAGAGACTCTTAATCTCACAAAACAAACTGAGGGTTCCTGGAGGATGGGGGAGTTAGGGAGAAGTGGCTGGGTTATGGACATTGGGGAGGGTATATGCCATGTTGAGTGCTGTGAAATGTATAAGCCTGATGATTCACAGACCTGTACCTCTGGGGTAAATAATACGTTATATGTTAATTTAAAAAAAAATCTAACTTTTGGATTAACTTTTCATTAAATCTTATCAAACTGAGGGTTTGCCAGGGGAGGTGGGTGGGGGGTGGTTGAGCCTGGTGGTGGGTATTATGGAAACCAAGTATTGCATGGAGCACTGGGTGTGATGCATAAACCATAAATCATGGAACACTGGAAAAATAAAATAAAGTTTAAATTTTAAAAAATCTTACCTATTCTCATATTTGTGTTTTTAGTTTATCAGAGTATCTTTTCCCCTTCAAACCCTTTCTAATACTGTTTCTAATAGAAGGAGCATTAACTTTAAAATTCCTTTTTTAAGATACTGAGGATGGATTCTTCCAAAGAGTTACCTGTGTATGTATAATCAGAGAACTGCCAGATGCTTTCAGGTGCATATAAATGAATATGTAATGGCTGCTTTTACTGTAGTTATCTTTCTTGATTTGTACTGCCTAACTACCATTCAGGGCTCTTAGTTGTGTGCAACAAAAATGAACTTTGCTTGATTAATGTATAAAAATATTTTACCATAATAATTGGGGAAAAAATCAGTAAATTATGATTTTGAGAAAATTATCTCAGAAAAAAAAATCAGAGGAACACAGTCTACTTAGACAAAACTATCAGCAAAGCCATGCCAGAAAGTGAGTATCGTGAAGACTGGGTTTCTGCTGCTGCAGCTCTTAAACCATCTGCCCCAGAGTATAGCCCAGTCACCTCCAGCTTGGCCTACAGCCACGGTTCCATGCAGCTTTGCCACTGCTGCTTCTAGAAACTGGCAGTGCCTGCTGGCACTGCCTTCAAAAAAATAAATTCTGCTGTTAGGAACTTGCTCCAGATTAGAAATCCAATTCAGGTGCCCCAGTTATCACCCAATTATCACTTGATGGCTAAGAAAGCATTTTCAATGTCTGCGGTACAAGGTATATCCCGTCACTGTGAGACAAAGGCTGCAAAATGCAAAAAAAAATTTATTCTTCATTATGGTACTTAGATAAAATTTGCTATAGATCAATTTATTTAGATAAAAACATCTTCATTTATAAAATATAAGTAATTATTATGGTATCATACCAATATGGCAATATTTATAAATGGTATGGAAATGCTTGGATTTTGAGTAAAACGGATATAGTACTCTGGCCCTCAGTGCTTTCCTGTCTACTACTAAGTCTATCAGGAATATAGGGTTTTGGTTTCATGCTTATAGTGACTGCACTCCTCTTAACTCTTCTTTTAATTTCTCCTCTGCAGGTTAATCTGACCCAGATAAAATGGTTAATCTGAAGAATTCTGGGTTCTATATCTTTAAACCTAAAAAGCATTTGGTAAATTGCATATTTGTGGCATTAAAAGCTATTTTAGTCACTGGTAAAAGGCACGATAATGGATGGGATTAAAAGGATTTCATAGCTTTAAAATATATGTAATGTTGGGGGCGCCTGGGTGGCTCAGTGGGTTAAGCCTCTGCCTTCAGCTCAGGTCATGATCCCAGGGTCCTGGAAGCCCCGCATCGGGCTCTCTGCTCAGCAGGGAACCTGCTTCCCTTCCTCTCTCTGCCTGCCTCTCTGCCTACCTGTGATCTCTGTCTGTCAAATAAATTAAAAAAAAAAAATGTAATGTTGAACATTCAATGCTAAACTAACACTTAATTTTCATAATTACTCAGTGAGTGTAAGTAACCAGAGAAGTATCAAATGCATAAAAATAAACAGAAAAATCTATGTGGTTTGCCTTAATTTTCATTGTGGATGGAAAAATCATTCATACCAAGTGTAATTTAAAGGATAGTGGAAGACAAAAACAAAGGTTTACATTTGTACATAAACACAAATAGTGTTCATTCAAGTCACCAGTTAAGAATTGAAAAACAGGGACGCCTGGGTGGCTCAGTTGGTTAAGCAGCTGCCTTCAGCTCAGGTCATGATCCCAGAGTTCTGGGATCAAGTCCCACATCAGGATCCTTGCTCAGCAGGGAGCCTGCTTCTCCCTCTGCCTCTGCCTGCCTCTCTGTCTGCCTGTGCTCACTCGCTCTCTCTCCCTCTGTCTCTGACAAATAAATAAATAAAATCTTTCAAAAAAAAAAAAAAAAGAATTGAAAAACACACAAGAATTTCAGAGATGGAAACTGATTATCAGTTTCATTCCTGAAAAGGCTCTTGGTTCTGTGAGTACAATTAAGTTTTAATCTACGATATCCTAATATACCCGATATCCCTCCCAAGTACCAACTGGGAATAGTCTTCCAGTAGACCCTAATCTAATCAGTTGCAAGAGTTGCTACTTCACCCCCAAATTCCCCAACTAGTGAATCAGTTAGAGATATATCTCCTGACATGTGTCTGGATATCCATTCTGCACCAAGTGTGCATATGGCATGCAAGCAAGAGGAGGAGGAGGGAGAGTATCTTTATCCTGTAGGCAGCCACCCTAAAAAGATAAGTAAATAGTTAAGATTTTATATTCACAGAATTTGTTTTCAGTATTATTAATGAGATCAGTGTAACTGCTTCTAGTTATGTAAAATAGAAAAAAGAAGCAAAAACATAACTCATATTTTTCTATGAAAGCAGCAAACCCCTTCCAGAATTAGGGAGGACAAGACCATAGTATTCTTTTTATCACTGACTGGATTTGGTTCTCAATCCATTAGGCGTAGCAGTTCAGGTTACTGTTAATCCTAAAGTTATCCCCTTGGAGGAAAAGTGCAAAAATGTTTAATGCAAACTTGCTCTCATATTTATGAGAACACCCCCAAAAGCCAACCACAGTTCCTTTATGTATCTTCCAGAAAACATTGTTGAGCAGTACAATTTTTGCCCTAGAAGACTCTGATACATTATACCAATTAAATTCACTTTAAGGCCAAGCTTCCCTGTGGGCCAAATCTTCACTTCTTCTTCTATTACTCATTTTAGATTATACTCAACCAAAATGTCCAATACAGCTCCCCAGACATTACATAGTACAAAAATCAGCAATATAAACCTGATAGAATTCGTTCAATAAAACCTCTTGCTATTTTCAAATGCCTAGGGTGGCACTGAAGTTCAATAAGAATTAGCCTTTTCCTTGTATAATAAGACCAAAATAAATAAAGTCTATATTTATTTCCAACCTACTTTCTTAACTCATATCAATCTTGGCCATCATTAGTTACCTGGGTAGAACTGGGCTATGGATAAATTTTGGCTTAAGATTTTTAGAGTTAATTCAGAATCTTCAATATGTTCACTCTTCAAAGTGGCCCAAATAGTGATAATGCATATAGGATTATCATTCACAAAATTATAAATATCCAAGAAAATTCCCAGCCCTCTAACAATTACCCTAAGAAATAACAATGCTTCCATATCTTAAGAGACTCACATTGCTTACTATTGTCAAAAAAAAAAAAAAAGAAAGAAAGAAAGAAAAAAAACAGAGATAAAGATTCAGAAGTTTCTAAGAGATAGAAGAGAGTACTAAAAATCTTGAAGGAAATATATATATTTTCTTGCATTTGGTTTCACTAAGATTTTAGTCTATTACAATCATCAAAAAGTCAATGAATCTAAACACAATTGTGAAAAAACCCCCACCAAGAGTTGATCATGTTATTATTAAACAACACTGCAGGAAAATCTGCCTTTGCTTCCTGCTTTACTTCATAGAGAATAACATCCAACAAATTTGCCTTCCTACAAAATGCTAGAAAAGTGCAATGTAACCCCCTTTGTCAACTGCTTAAGGGTCAAATCATCCCTATTCCATAGACATAAAATCTTTTTATTCATCTTCTTTCTTGGATCTATTTTTTGGACATTCCCATGTTTTATGAAATGTGGCCTTCATTTGAAGTCACTTCCTTTCTCTCTAGTAAGCAGACTTTTTTTTTTTTTTTTTTTTTTTTTTGTACTCTGGACATTAGTTTTTGCTATGTCCTGCCTCTTGTTTCTAAATGTTTTAAAAAACTAAGAAGTTTTTTCGTATAGATTTTCCCATCATGCTCCCATTTCCTTCTGGTGTTCAAATACCTTTCATAGAATCCTTAGCTGAAGCTTCTCTTAGGATTTCTGAAGAAGGGGGTGGTTCTAGTTAAAACAAATGTCTCGGGGTACCTGGGTGGCTCAGTGGGTTAAAGCCTCTGCCTTCGGCTCAGGTCATGATCTCAGGGTCCTGGGATCAAGCCCCACATTGGGCTCTCTGTTCTGCAGGGAGCCTGCTTCCCCCTCTCTCTCTGCCTGCCTCTCTGTCTGTCAAATAAATAAATAAAATCTTAAAAAAAAAGTCTCTACTGCATACTTCTCCCCAATACCCCCCCAAAAAATAAGTTTCCCTAAGATCTTCAATATTCCCATGAGTAACTTTTGTTAACTTCAATGACAGCGGAAGCATTTTGCTGTCCAAAATGCATCACCCACCAGTGCTCCATTTTTCTACTGTTCTACTCACATTGCTTTCAAGAAATCTCAGCTGAGTTTCTTAATTCACTCCCTTTTCTTTTCCACTAAGTGTGAAGCTATAACTTCTTACTGCTTGTTTGATTTCATTTTCCTTTTATTTACAATCCAGAGTTTTCTCCTAGCATGCTTTCCTAGAAGTCAAAGAGCTTAGAATTTACAAAATTTTTCATTTTTCAAATGTATTAAACTCCTCTGCTTTGTACAGCCTAAATGAGGAATCATATCAGATCCACACCACACATCAGAGAGTAAATCCAGATTTACTCTAAATCCAGTATTTAATGTATTAACATCATCTCTGGATCCTCCACAATGTCTCATCATGCCCGGGCTTCCCCTCAGCATTCAGCCCCACATGGTTTCTAGTCAGGGTTTTGTCATACCAGCATCATCTTCTGAAATAAATGTGTTATCTTGAAACTCAGGTAATAATGCTCTCAAATGTTTCCTCAATTCTTTTTTTTTTTTTTTTTAAGATTTTTTTTTATTTATTTGACAGAGACCACAAGTAGGCAGAGAAGCAGGCAGAGAGAGAGAAGAAAGCAGGCTCCCTGCTGAGCAGAGAGCCTGATTCAGGGCTCAATCCCAGGACCTGAGGCCAAACCCACTGAGCCACCCAGGTGCCCCTAAACCTTCCTGGTTCTTCCTGTCAGGGAATAGAACCCTTGTCTCCTGTGTGACAGGCAGGGATACTCACCACTATTCAATTCTGTCTACATTTTTTATCTGTATTTCACAAAGTTCTTGAATATTTAAAGGGTGAATTCTTCAGCTGCTCATATTGCCTATCTGTAGTGCCATTATAATTTTCTCCTTTCTGATTTCTTTCTAGGTTGTTTAAATTCAAAACCATGAACAAAACCTACACGTGACAAACCCAGCATATGCTGGCTAGATATAGAGGAGGTAATGAACAACGATAGGACATATAGCCTCCACCCCCACCCTTTAAAACTAACAAAAAAAATTCATATTCTCTTAGTCCCAGACAGAGTTTGAAATAATATAAAGAAGAACATAATTTGAGACTGTCAGTAATATACCATCCATGAATGCTTACCACTAAAAATCTATAGCTAAATGTATCATATACTATTAATCTCTATCTCCTGTATAAGTCAACTAGCTTCTACAGTTTAACTTCCAGACTGCAACCCAAGTGAAAAGCATAACACAACACAGAGAATGATTAAGGATTAAAAGATAATTCTTTGCAGACTATTTAACTCTGTGCCACTCCTAAAGAGGCCAACGCCAACAGCTATGACTCGGTTGTTAAGTACCAAGGCCTAAAAACATCAAACCAGTTAAAAAAATAACCACATGATGATGTAGAACAGCCTTGGTAAAAGTGTCTTTACCCTGCCAAAGAAAGGCTTGCATCTCTTATTAATGTCTCTTTCATTAATGGCTACACTTTGATCTAATAGACTCACATTGCATCAATCTGTTTGCACCAGTTACTAAATGTCAGTCCCACTCTGTTTTTCATTGCTTTCCAGACAAAGCATAATTTGTGGTGGATAATTAACCATATCCTTTCAACCACTAATATTGCTGGTACTAATGGAGGAAGACATGTGCACACACACACAAAGGGAAATCAACATATTAGCTTTAGTATTATATACACTGAATTGATAAAAAGTAATTAAATCTGTGATTACAGTTGGTTTTCTTACTGTTGTCTCCATTCTCTGTGGAAGGGTGTTTCAATACATCACCTGAACGATACAATTATCTTGCAAGAGAGCATAATCCAAAGAACATAATGGGCCATGCTCACCAAGCTCCAGTAATCAAGAATACAGACAGAGAGACCTCAATCCCAACTAAATGCGTTTATCGTGTAGACTCAGAGAAGGGAGAGAAATTACCTCCATCTTGTGTTCAGCCTGGACAGAGAGAGAGAAAATGGAGCTTAGTGCAAGCAGTAATAACCTTTAATCCCACTGCACCAATTAGAAAAATCCTTTCTCTTTGTGAAGAAAGAGGATTGGGTGGATGTATTGGGTCAAAAGTGTTAATTTAATGACAACATGGGAACAGGTTGTGTGGCTGTGTATCTACTTTCTTCTAAGTGTGAAGACCAGACAGGAAAGACTGACCTTTAACTTCCTTTGCTGTTTCTTATATGCTGCTTAAAAAAAACTCAGGACAGTAGCATCATCCAAAAATGATAGAGTAGGGAACTCCATGGCTTTGTCCCTCCACAAAGGAACTCATGAGCTGGTGAAAGAGCGAAAGTCAACTTTCACCGATTTATAGAATCAGCCAAAAACTGACACCAACCAGCCAAAGACTAGGTGAAAAAAGAGACTGATGCTTTGCAGTAAGAGAGCATTGTTGCATTTCAAATAGCCCACCTGCCATCACTCAATCTCATTGTGCAAGGGCCATCAGATGGCAGCCCACACTCCTGATACCAGCTGGTTCCAGAGCTAACAACTGTACCTTATTTTCAAGGCAATGCTGTTGTTCATTTTGACCTGTCTAGTGGCTGCCCAGGAATTTGTGCTTTATTTAGGAATTTTTGTAGGAATTTGCCTTTATTTAGACCATCCCAGAGAATTCTCAGGGCAGGGGTGGCATCCTGGGTATCATATGCAATAAGCCCTGAAGGCACGAGTATTAGCAGCAGCAGAGTGAGACAGAGAGCAACAATGTGGATGAGAATGTAAGGAAAAATCTGAATTTAGTTCAGAAAAGGGATATAACTGACCAAAATCACATCCTTTTGGGGACATGTTGTATGATTAGGATCTACAGGTTAGTGTGCTCCATTTAGTTGTAATTTCAAATGCAGTAGCTGCCCAATGGCTGTGTAAGTGATGAATGAATGGGTCTCTACAAGAACGTCTGGGTAGATGAATGAAAATGGTCTATATACTACTTCCCATTTATTATAAATTGATTCTTATTTATCCTTTGTCTTTATTTCGGTGTTTAATACATATTTCCATACTAGACCCTCTTCTATTACTTCTGCAGTAGCCAATGTTATATATATGTATACATAAATAGCATTTTTTAAATTGCTGTCTACTTAAGTTGTGACTTCATACTGCTTTCTGTTTTTCTAAGTAATGGGGTAAAGTCATTAAAATGTGCAGTTGAATAAAGATTATTAGTAGTAAATAGGCTAGAAATTTCATTTAACCAGACTAAACCTTCATAATGACCTGTGATGTATGCATTGATTAGACATGTGCTACAGATGTGGAAGCTAAAGTTCAGAAAGTTTAAGAGACAACAACCAGGATCACACATAAACTGGCTTTATCTAAATTTCAAAGTATTTCTATTGGAAATTGAAACCAGGTCTGTCTTTCATCAAAGGCAGGATATTTCTATACATTATCTCCATGTAGAATAAAATAACTGAGAGAATTATGAACAAATCTAGTATTGGCATTAATACTTAGAATTTTAAATAAAAGGCTTTTGATTGCATTATGTTTTCATGCCAGTTTTACTCATGTGCAAGATTTAAGATTAAGTAAAAATTAAAAAAAAAAAAAAAAAAACTTGATGGGGTGCCAGGGTGGCTCAGTTGGTTGGGCATCAGACTCTTGATTTTGCCCTAGGTCATTATCTCACGATTGTGAGTTCAAGTCCCATGTTGGCTCCACACTGGGCGTGGGGTGTGCTTAGATTCTCTCTACCCCTCTGCCTTCCTTCTTTATCTCTAACAAAAAATAAAAAAACCAAAAACCAAAAAAAGAAAAATAAAAAAAAAGAAAGAAAAAAGGAAAAAACCTTGGAATAATAGATACATCTAGGAAGTTTGTTTCTTGTGCAACAAAGTGGGTACTTAAATGTGAACAATAAGAACTAATTAAATAGCATTTATCTAGTTCCTATGCTCTTTCACATACTTCATTATTTTAGATTAAAACTGTAGACTGCAGATATCCAAACTCTTAAATGGTAAAACCAAATTCCAGAGAGTATAAACAGAGAGGACAAGATGACATTCAAACTCAGAACACTTCCAACCCAGAGATTATTTTTTCCTTTCAACTGCAGATCCGGAATCTGCTCCAACTTTTAAGTAATACTTTTTTTTAATAATGCATTAGTAACAAATACAGTAAATTCAGTGTTGCTCCTAAATATAAAGATAAATTAGCCAAAAAAAGAAGTGCTAGAATTATAGCCTATCATTTTAAAATAGATTAAGATCTATTTTAGAGGTGCCTGGGTGGCTCAGTCAAGTAAGCATCTGCCTTCAGCTCAGGTCATGATCCCAGAGTCCTGGGATCGAGTCCAGTGTTGGTCTCCTTGCTCAGTGAGGAGCCTGCTGCCCCCTCGGCCTGCACTTCCCACCCCTTGGGCACACCCTCTGACAAATAAAATCTTTTTAGAAAAAATCCTATTTTCAAATGAAACCAGAGTATTCCTGATCACTTGGATTATGCCATTACCTGCCTAATATTGCATATTACGTTTTACAAATATGCCAATATATTTTACTTGTCATTATTTATTCCTGAATAGTAAGAGTGTGCTTCTACCTAAGGTTTGTGACACAACCAAGGAGAAAGGAGAGGTTAATAACACACATCATGAATGAGTGAGGTCCTACACATGACATCTGATTTTATCCTCATTATAACCCTATGATGTAGATATTTTAAATTATATTTAATTGGAAAATACTGATCACTGAGAAATAGAAACATTCTAAATCTATTAGTATGCAGCCCACTTTTTCCTAGGTGTTCAAAATCACACCCACACAATATACTGTAAAACATCAAAGTTTCCCTTCCTATCATCAATCTCTGCCTAAACCTGCACTCCCTGACACCCTAAGGGCTACAGGGATTTGGGAGCTGTGAAGCCTCAGGGGACTATAGAGACTGCATGTCAGGAGTTGGCAAGATAAAGATAAGAACTTGCTGGTACCAATGCCCATGCGCTGGAAAAGACTGTAACCAATGTTTCCACTTGCTTCTGTGCCTATTTTTAAATGCAATATGTGTGCACAAATACGACAAAATATTTTATGCCCACCTTTACAAATAATGCTTGTAAAAGCAAATAATCACTTGAAAATTATCTATGAGGAAAGACTGGAAAATATACATTGTCAGGAGCTAGTCTACAAAAATTTTCGTGAAAAATACCCTCTTGAGGCAAGCTTAAAGTTGTTCTATTTTTTTTTTTTAGATTTTTTTCACTTAATATCAAATCATCTAAAATGTGTATATTATTTTATTTCATTTATTTCTTTTCAGTGCTCCAAAATTCATTGTTGATGCACCACACCCAGTGCTCCATGCAATACATGCCCTCCATAGTATCCACCACCAGGCTTACCCATGCCCCCAACCCCGCCCTCCAAAACCCTCAGTTTGTTTCTCAGAGTCCACAATCTCTCATGGTTTGTCTTTCCCTCCGATTTCCCCCATCTTACTTTTCCTCTCCATCTCCCAATGTCCTCCACGTTACTCCTTATGCTCCACAAGTGAAACCATATGATCTTACCTCTGTTACTAGACAGCTTCATGAGGATAATAAAATCTGTTAAGTCACTGCTACGTGGGTTGCTGTTTGCCCTCATTATGTTACTGTAAGTCTCTACAGAGATTTGACCAGAAAAGGGTACTGTATGGTGATTTATTTTATTAATCTTATAAACTATCACATTGTACTAAATCTACATGTTCACATGTCTGACACTACCACTAACTGATAGATTTTAAGTTCCTTTAAAGCAGGAGACATTTCTTATTTTGTTTCATAGCACTTAACCCAGTTCTTGTTACAAAGAACTTATTCAAGAGTTTATTGACCTAAACTACACAGAATTCTTTAGTGAGAAAATAACTTTGTCTTAGAAATAATGAACCAATTTTCTTTTAAACTACTTTGGTGCTTTAATATTCCCTCAGGAAGCTGATGTTCAGATGAGGAATAATTCTGAATCCATAGAGGACTAACATTGACACACACCCTGTAATGGAGGTCAACCTTTTGACTTTCCCCAAATAGAACACAATTTCTTTCTTGCCAAGGGGATCTATTTCACTTATCATTAGATCCAGGGGAAATCCAGAAGGTGGTAATAATTTCACAGAAGTATCAAGTTTAAATTTAAACATACATGGGAAGAACACTGTCTTATTTGAAATACACACTTATATTCACTAAGATAATTTTACTGGGATAGATTGATACACAGAGTCTCTCTGGACATAGAATCTCTATCTATGCTTTAAGAGATTAGAAGTATTTTTCTTCCAACAAAGGAATTATCTTGTAGATATACTGCCCTGATAGAATGGATCTATTAATATTTTAAAGTAACTGAATCAAGATTGGGCAAGTAGTTAGGATATAAAAAATTAATAATGATATATTGGATACAACTATCCACAACCAGTCTCAATTCTAAAATAAGTGTTAAAAAAAAAAGGTGGATTCAAGCAGAGTCACATGTCATAATTCGTAGTTTCTTATATATTATAATGCATGAATGGAATGTCCATTTTGTTGGGAGAAGGCAGGAGTTCCTTCTGAGGAAGATGGATTCTGCAGTTAAATATTGTTATTACATCTTTGGATAAACAGCTATGAGAGGACAATGTTTCTCAATAATTCTTGCTGAGAACTAAAAAAAGTGTATGCCTGGTTTCTAGAAATGTTTCATGAATAAATAATAAAATCTGTTCCACATACAGAAACATACAAAACTACAAAAAGTTGGAAGAAAATTTTTACTTAGTCTTTTCAAAGGATTCTTAACACTTATTCAATTCACCTTGGATCAAATAGTTGGACAAATTTACAGTAAATATACATTGAATAAATGAATCCTTATCAAACACTATGGGTGAAACTCTGTCCTGGAATCTCAGAATACAGACATAAATAAAACCAAGACCTACTATCATGGAATTTAATTTCAGTGTAGGGAAGAGGAGATAATTTTAAAAGGAGATTAATGAATAGTTTATTTAATTTCCACTTGTAATAAATTCTATAAAAAAATAAAGGCAGGTAAAAGAGTGAGGAGTAACGGGGTATCTGGGTGGCTCCGTGGGTTAAAGCCTCTGTCTTTAGCTCAGGTCATGATCCCAGGGTCCTAGGATGGAGCCCTGCATCGGGCTCTCTGCTCAGCGGGGAGCCTGCTTCCCACTCTCTCTCTCTGGCTGCCTCTCTGCCTACTTGTGATCTCTGTCTGTCAAATAAATAAATAAAATCTTAAAAAAAAAAAAAGAGTGATGAGTAACAAGGTTTTACACATAGTGATTAGAGAAGGCCTACTTGAAGGGGGTAACATGTGAAAAGAGACCTAAAATATATAATACTATCACAGGTTGCTAGAGACCTCTGAGAAAAATTATGAGAGTAGAAACTACAGTAGCAAAGACATAGCAGGAGGGCCAATGTGGAAAAGTACACACAAAGGAAATAATCGAACATGAGATGGGGAAGGTAGTCAGGTTTCAGATCATAGATATTCTCCCAGGTTATGGTAAGTGTTTATAGTTTAAACAGGGAAATTAAGCAATCGATTTCACTTGAGAATACCTCTCTAGATATAGTGTGGGTAAAAGAACAGGTGTAAGAGAAGAGGCTGGGAAATTAATGAGGATAATATTATACTGTTAGGGGAAACTAATGATGATGATGATTTGAAGTGAGTTTATAGCAGTCATATTTGATAAATATTTTGTACATAGAGAGAGCATGGCTTATGGCTGAACTGGATGTGAGGGAAGGAATAAAGAAAAGGATTGAAGATGACTCTATGAGACCTCAAAGCATGGGGTTTAAAAGGCAGTTAAAGATATGAATTTGAAGTTCAGTTGAGAAGAATACCTAATCTCAAATTTAGTTGTATATCTGCAATATTTAAAGTTTCACATCTGATGAAATCATATGGTAATTGATGTAAATAGATAAAACAAGAGAGCAGAGGGATCGTCCCAAGAACAAGCAAATGTTTTAGAAGACAGTTCAGAAAAAGAGATTGAGAGGGAGTAGCTATGAGGTAAGATGAAAATATGAAAACATCAAGAGTAAGATGAAAATATTAAAAGCCAAAAGAAAAGAGTTAAGATGCAGATACTACTAAAAGAACAATGTGACAAAATAATATAATAATAATAATAATACAAAATAAGATTTGATTTTGTAGTTATCAAAGGGAGGGCCTGGATAACCTTGGTCAAAATAATTTCAGTGGTCAAAATAAAAGCTTATTAGAATGAATTGTGAAAAGTGGGAAGCAGACACACTTACTATAGACACAACTTTGGATGAACTATCTTGTAAAGGTTGGCAGAGAATTGAGCAGTAGCTAGAAGAGAATTTGAAGGCAGGATAATTTTTAGTTTTATGGTGAGAGATGGAATACATTTTCATTATGACAATAATTAACCAAAGGAAAGAAAATATTTGTAATACAGATTTTTTAAAAAGATGATTGCACAGGCAAAGTATGAATAAAAGAGAGAGGGCTAGAATCTAGAGCACAGTTGAGAGAGTTGGACTTAAAGAGGCATAGAAACTAATATTTCATTGTAAAAAGATTTTCAACATCTATTTGCAGTATTTTGAGGTAGATAATAATAGTGAGATGTTTACATATCGAGATTTCAGATGTGGTATTAACAGCTGTAAGGACTGGATGATTAAATCCAGTGGATTATTGAATGAGAAGGAAAAAACAACTTTGGAGGTGAGGTAGTCAAGGACAGCGGATAAGGATACGGACAATGTATGTCAATACGAAAGCCTTGAGCAATACCAGGAAGAGTAATAGAGAGAAAGATGGTATATTAAGGGTTAAGACAGTCAAAAAAAAAAAAAAAAAAAAAGAGGGTATGAAACTATGAAGTCAGTAAAACAGCAACAAAGACAGGCAGCAATTACAGAAATCCAATGTACACATTTCAAATAGGGTTTCTGAGAAAGAAACAATGAATTATGACTTAGAAACTGCAATAAGGAGCAAAGTAGATACCACCAAGACCCAGGGCATAAAGGATGTGAGAATGAAAACATACACTCTTTGGGAAGACTGCAGAAATCACTTCCCACAGGGAAAAAACTTTTAAGATACTCTTTTGGGGGGGGGGAGCTAAGTAAGTTATAAATCAGAATTATTATTTCACCTTAAACTCTTATATTTAGAAATACTATGATGATACGCATATAAAAAAAGTCTGTTAGGGGCGCCTGGGTGGCTCAGTGGGTTAAAGCCTCTGCCTTTAGCTCGGGTCATAATCTCAGGGTCGTGGGAAGGATCCCCACATCAGGCTCTGCTCAGCAGGGAGCCTGCTTCCACCTCTCTCTCTGCCTACTTGTGATCTCTGTCAAATAAATAAATAAAATCCTTTAAAAAAAAAAAGTCTTAAATGAATGGGTCAACTTCCTGGGTTAACTGATCTACTCTTTTGAGCATATTTGAAAGATGACTGGGTGACAATTCACAAGATGCTACAAAATTTATTTCTCACTTTCTTAAGGTTTCCTATTAGCCCGTAGTCTGTGGTGTATCTGAAGAAACATATGAGGTATGCTGTTAATATTCTACTGACTTACTGAAAGAATGGAAATGCATTCTAAAGCTCTAAGATGAGATAAATGCAATTAATACAGAAATACAATTAATACAGTTAATACAGAAATCAAAAGGTAACTTGATCTGCCCACTGGAAAAACAAAAGCTGATCAGGAAAAAGTCCACACGACTTAAATCAAAAGAAAAATTTCAACTCTGTGAGCCTTGAGACAACTATAAATGCAGCAGCCCCATCAGGCCCTGATGCTAACCATAAATCAAAAGCAAGATGCAGACAAGAATGAAATATACTATATACCATAATATATATATTTTTCCTTCAGTTTGTTCTATAATCTTTGATTTTGGTCAAGTAGCCTGATTGCCTTCTTTAGACTGGGAATAAAATTTGATCTTTTGCAATATTAGACGTGTAGCCCAAGAAAGTTAAAAGAACTCAAATTTAGTTCTAATTAGGCTCGAGCATGCTGGTGAACTCTCTGACTTCTGATCACCACCTCAAAAATGTCAAGTATGTTCTAGCTCCCAGAATTAAATAAAACAAAGAACTAAAATATAATATTTTTACTCAAAACTTTCTCCACTGAGTGAGGAATATAATAGATAAAGACAAATGAGCTTCAGGAAATAAGTTTTGCTTGAATCACTATTTCATCTCCTATTTTCTGTCTACAGTACTGATACAAAGAACTAAATGGTTTCATAATGCTTTTATTTTTCTTACTTAGAATTTGAAATTTAGATTACAAATATAGCTATGGGAAAAAGGGAAATACAAGTGCAAGTTGTCAAGCTGGTCCCTGCAGAGTTGTTTAATTTCATTTGAGGACATACATGATTTGGCATCTGGGTTTTCTATTAAATATATGACTTTGTTCTAAGAAATATAACTGGATATTTTGCTGGTTTGTGTTATGAATTTTAATGTGCAACTAGAATCTATGGGTGATTTATAAAACTAACAAAGAACTGAAGTAAAATGAATTGAAGTCAAAGAACATGAGAGGAATGTTACACTGGTCTATTATTGCAGTTCATTTGGCAAGATTCTTCATAGCTTTTAAATGCAATACTTTCTCAGGATAATTCAAAGAAACAACTACAGTAGGCAATGGTTTCAATAACAAAATAATTACCCTAATCCCAATGAACATAATTTCTATACCCATTATAAGAAGGACTATAAAATGTTTCACTCTCCCAAACCTAAATTAGTATCCTGCCTAGAAAAAATATTTAGAATTCTGTAGGTCTTATCTAATTTATCTACCTACTTATGGTTCTTCATGTGAATTGCTTTTGTTTCAAAAGTTTTAGTTTCTAGCAGTTTTGAACTTTATAGACTATTTTTATTTCCCTGATTAAAAATAAAAATTAAAAAACAAAATACAGGCCAAAGGTATAAGGTAAAATGATTTACTTCCACCTCCAGCCCCCATCCAGCCTTTCAGAGGGAACTACTAATTTTCAAATAGTCCCCAATTTATGTATGTAAAAACCAACATTATTTCCACCCTGTAAACACTTCCCACCATAGCTCATATCAAGCTACCAGCACAACACCATAAATGGAATTGAGAAGAGATGAGTAGTAGTGCACCATAATACAGAGAATTTCCCCTATGCTGAAACAAGACCGTAAATGCGATAACTTTCAGCATATACAGTAAAATACTGAGGACCTATTCAGAACTCATGAGTTTCAAGTATTAAATTATTTTTAATACAATTCAATTCTAAATTTGTATAATTTAATTTTTAAAAATGACTTATTTTATAAACCAACTCTCAAAATTCCTGAAAATTTAACAGCTGGCTTTGTGAGCTGATATAACCCAGTTCCAGCACACCATTTCATTAAATCCTTATACCTTAGGGTAAGGTAGTAAGATTGGTGTCATAAAAAATTATTTCAAATGTTGATAGCTATTGACACTTTGTCTCAAAAAGTTTATTCAGTTAAAATTTCCATCAGAGGGGAGATGGCTGGGCGTATAGGTGAAATAGGTGATGAGGATTTGGTTCTCTAGAGTAAAAATCCATTTTTTTGTTATAAAATCTCCATTAGTTGAATCTGTTTATCAGCGCTCTCTATAAAATAATGCTGTTTAAATTTTTCACTCTTAGAAATGACATTCCATTGTTATACTTTTGTATTACTTTACTAATTCATAAGATTTATGGTTATTAGTCCTTTGTTTTTACTTCTGAAAATATCAAATTATAGCCTTAAAATTTTTTCATAACAATGGTCTTATTTTTATATGAAATGTTAATAGTCATTAATTTGTTCTATCTTTTCAATTAATTGTGGTGAATTATAGAGCAATAAGATAAAATCTGTCAACACTAACCATTAAGGCTTTCCATTTTCACATCAGGTATGGAGAAAACCGTACCCATCCACTAGATTCAACAATCATTCTCTCCTATATAATTTCTTATTATTTTATGTTTATGTTATTATTTTGGCATTTATATGCATGTATTATAAAAATGGATCTAATTTAATTTCTCCTAAAGTGATAGTTTTAGTATTTTATTATTTTTATATCAAGAATGCCTAGATACTACCTTCTGATAAAAAAAAAAAAGTAGGTACCTTCTAAAGTGAAATTTTGACCATAGTTAGTGATATTTATACCATAAAAATACTGGATTATCCAATATATTGGATATTGATAAAGGCAAAATACTGAGGAACATTTACATTGCTTTTTCTGAGGGTGAAGAAATCAGTGGAAAAATGAAAGCTAAGACTTGATCACTTCAAGGACAGTAACATACTATAACTACCCATCAGATATTTATGTATTCCTCAGAGATAATTAAAGGTGGATACTGGACATATATGCAAGTGGATAAACAAAAATAGATGGAATGTAATTGTAGGACTTTTTACCCAAGTAAAATTGATAATATAAAACGTATTTTGCATTTAAGTATTTATTATACCAGTCATATTTCTATTTTCTAATGAAATCTCTTCTTGATGACAAGATTACTAAAGGCTCTCCCAGAGTAGTAAGGCATCCCACCTTTGGGTAGAGGGTTTAAGATGGCCTCACTCACATGTCTGGATCTGGTTGAACTGTCAGTTACGTTCTGTGTAGATATAGTCTTCTCCATGTTGCACTCTAATCAAGGGGCTCCTTACTGTTACAGGAATGTTTCAGTTGGGAAAACCCCAATGCTCAGGAGCTTCTTAAACTTCTTTTTTAGTGTGTGTCATATTTTCTAATGCAGAACACAAAGCAAAAGACACAGAGCAAAGCACAGTCATATGAGTAAAATCTGCATAAAAGCCTGGATACTGGAAGTTTAAAGTAACAATCTATAACAGTGTTCTTCATAGTATAAAAGATATAGTTTATCTTTCATAAAAGATATAGTTTAACTTTCTACATTGCCTGATTTGAGGTAAATTCTGTTATCTAACATTATAGAAAAGGCTGAACTGTGCTCACGTATTTCATGCCGTTAAGTTTCCACAGTTATTCATTACTTTAATTATTTGAAGATGTCAGTGGATATTAAGGTCCAAACCATTATAATAGTGCCTAAAAGGTCAAAACTATCATTATAAAAACAATTCACATCCTTAGATTTAAAAGTCAATAGCTAACAATTTTCACAGATTCTGTGAAATTAAAAAAATATAATAATCCAAATACTTCTGTAGTGTTTGTAGAGCTATCACTAGGGAAAAATGATAAAAGCAAAAAGAACAAAAATAGCCATGTGGTTTTTCATTTGTGCAGCTGCATCTGGAATCATGGGAATAAATCTAGACTCTACTATGATATTTGTTAAAACACCTGCTTTACCACTAAATGGAAGTTAATGATTTGTGATATATATTGGTCCAAAATGAGTCATGGGGCTAAAATCCAGGGCTGGTACATTCTGGAGGCTCCAGGGGGAAATCTTTTTCTTTTCTCTTCCAGCTTCTAGTGGCTGCCAACATTCCTTGGCTTGTATCCACACATCTCCAATCTCTGGTTCAGTAATTAGGAACCACATTACCTTCTCTTCTATTGTCAAATCTTCCTCTCCTCTCTCTTATAAGGATGCTTGTGATTATATTTAGAATACATCCAGACAGCCAGTATAATATGCATCTCAAGATCTTTAATCACTTCTGAAGTCTCTTTTGCCATATCAGGTAACATGTACAGCTCTAGGGATTAGAATGTAGATATATTTGGGGACCTACTATAACCCTACTATAACCCCATAATCGTATGAAAACAGTCAAAATACAAACATTGTCCAAATCACAAAAATGACCAAACATCCCCACTGGGTAATATTAGTGACTGATACTTCTTTATCAATTACAGTGTTAGCCTCATACTTTATCTTCCCCACTTCCAGAGTAGTATTTCTCTAGTACCCAATCATAGAATTACCTCCACTTCTTGACAGAATCCAATCTTAAACTAAGCCTTATTTTCTTATATTCTCCCCAAAATCACCTAACAAAAATCCAAATCTTTCTGACATGTCCATCATTCCCATGGTTTGTGTTCCCCTTCCCTGCAGTGAGCAATAAACAAGCCAACTTGTTCAACTACTACTGTGTCCTGGAGGTCTTTGGCTAGAAGGCTTTGATAAATGAAAACCTACAAAACTTAAGTACATATTTGAAATTCATATAATTGAAAAAGATTAGAATTAGAATATTGCCACAATACAATAAAAAAAAGAAAAACAATCCTAATATAAGCATTGACAAAGGACATTGACTTCACAAATGAAAAACACTAATTGGTGAAAATAATAAGAAGAGATATTTGATGTCATTAGTAATTAGGGAAATAAAATTAAAACCACAAAAATAAGTTATAAAATACCACCACCTTGACCAGAGGAACAAAATTTGAAATTTATATAAATCAATACTAAGCTTGCCTGGTGGTAGATATTAAAGAGGGCACGTATTGCATGGAGCACTGAGTGTTACACGGAAACAATGAATCATGGAAGACTACATCAAAAACTAATGATGTGCTGTATGGTGACTAACATAACACAATAAAATAAAAAAAAAAAAGAACGAAACTTGTATATTGCAGATAGCAATGTAAATTGGCTAGTCACATCACATCATAATGGCAACAGGTTGAAATTACGTTCTAAACCTCACAAGTAGTTTTCCCTGTAAAATTTAAAAAAACAAAAACAAAAAAACAAACAAACAAACAAACCAATGTTCATTAGAGTACAAAATTTTTTTAAAGAATTAGAGTCCATTTTACAGATTATAGTGAAAATGAAAGCAATAGCTGTAATATGAATATGAATGAAGAAACAATTATTAGTAGATACAAAGTAACATCATTTTTATAAATTTCACATTGCAAAACTAAGTGTGTTAATTTAAACTATTCTTTTTTTTTTTTAAGATTTTATTTACGTATTTGACAGAGGGAGACACAGCCAGAGAGAGAACACAAGGAGGGAGAGTGGGAGAGGAAAAAGTAGGCTTCCCGCTGGGCAGGAAGCCCAATATGGGGCTTGATCCCAGGACCCTGGGATCATGACCTGAGCTGAAAGCAGAGGCTTAACCCACTGAGCCACCCAGGCCCCCCTAAACTATTCTTATATGTGGTAAAATTATATGTAAAAAAGAAGAAATACAATAATAAAATTCAGAGTAAGGAAGGGCACACAGATTTTTTTCAATTGTGATTATATTCCATTTGTAGTGGGTATGGGGGATGCCTAGCCAACTATGTATTATTTATACATATACATATGTATGTATATGTAAATACATATAAATGACATATATTCAATTATATGGATTAATATCAGACATTTTTTTAAAAATACTCTAATTTGAACCCAGACTTCTCCTTAGCTAAATGTTAAGTAATGTCAATGCTGAGAAGCCTTTCCTTAACTCCAATTCTTCCCTGCTCAAAATCTAAAACCGACATTAATTCAGTTTCACCTTTCCCTGATCTCTCCAAATTTCCCCCATAGGCTGAATCCTTTGCAAAAGTACCACATCATTTGTCTAGCTACTCTTATATTTATTTTAGCCTTTCTCTCCTCTGTGACCTACTTGATTAAGGAACTGTGGCCTCAAACATAAGCAATGTGACTAAGATAATTTGCCAGATTCCCTAACCCTCAGGCTTATGAATTATTTTACTCTTATGGGAGGCTATCTGGGAAACACTCCTAGCTCACAACATTTACTTTTACTCTTTCTTCCCCACATTACCAAGGGTCCATATGTTTTAGGATGGGTGTTTTGATAATAAGAATTATCTTTTTAAAAAACCTCCTGATTTTAAGTATAATTTAATTATGATGCTCTTATCTTAAATTATTTTATTTTTTTTTGAAATTTTAATATAATTTTTTATTTTTTATAAACATATATTTTTATCCCCAGGGGTACAGGTCTGTGAATCACCAGGTTTACCTCACACCAGTCAGAATGGCTAAAATCAACAAGTCAGGAAATGACAGATGCTGGCGAGGATGCGGAGAAAGGGGAACCCTCCTACACTGTTGGTGGGAATGCAAGCTGGTGCAACCTCTCTGGAAAACAGCATGGAGGTTCCTCAAAATATTTTATTTTATTTTTTAAAGATTTTATTTATTTGACAGAGAGAGAAAGAGCACAGGCACACGGAGTAGGAGGGAGAGGAAGAAGCAGGTTCCCCACTGAGCAGAAGGGACTCAGGCTCAATCTCAGGACCCTGGGATCATGACCTGAGGCAGATGTTTAACTGGCTGTACCACCCAGGCACCCCTGTGATGCTCTTATCTTGAATTATAGGATTATTCTGATCTGTATCTCCTACTTGGATATTACCTCCCTGATAACACCTGTACCTTTATGATGTGGCCCTCAGGTTATCAATAAACATTTAATTTTTGATGCATGTTATCAGCATGTAATGATAATTTGTTTAATTCAGCCCAAAACAATTTTACTTTCAACACTATTATCTCCCTAAATTAAGCAAATTATTTACCTGATTTTAAAATTATTAAGATTTAAATTAAGTGTCAATGCACGGAACCGATATAAATCTGACCATAAGTGAATCTATTAAATGCTTTTGCAATATATTGAGAGATTTTTCACAGACGCTCTATTTTAAAATATGAAACATACATTGCCTGAGGGTATGAGTGAGGAAAAAATCAAAATAGCGGCCTTCATTTAAATTGTCCTCTGGCACATAACAGCTGATGTATGTATATTAGAATACTGATTTTCAAACTCTCATAATCAAAAGACCTCTTAACCTTATCACTATTTGTTTGACAATTGAATCATTTTAGTGAGTAGAAAATGAACAGACTTAATAGGCTTAATGAAATGCTATATTAATCAGAAGTAATTTAAAGAATTAACATCCAATTCAAAAGGTCTATGGAAATATATAAAAAGAAAAACAAGCATAGAAAAAATGTAAAAGCAAAAAAATTGAAGAGGAAATGGCACACAAATGGGCATCATTGCTGCAGTTTTACTGTACCCAAACTGCTTTAGAGAATGGCCATATTTGGTTCTGACATAGTACTTTTTAAAAATGAAAAAAATATATTTTTTTTTTCAAAAAAAAAATATGATGCCTCCATCAGAAAGGATGAGTACCCAACTTTTGTATCAACACGGACAGGACTGGAGGAGACTATGCTGAGTGAAGTAAGTCAAGCAGAGAGAGTCAGTTATCATATGGTTCCACTTACTTGTGGAGCATAAGAAATAACATGAAAGACATTAGGAGAAGGAAAGGAAACATGAATTGGGGGAAATCAGAGGAGGAGATGAACCATGAGAGACTGTGGACTCTGAAAAACAAACTGAGGGTTTTGGAGGGGAGGAGGCTGGGGGGTTGGGTGAGCCTAGTGGGTGGGTATCAAGGAGGGCATGTATTGCATGGAGCACTGAGTGTGGTGCATAAACAATGAATCTTGGAACACTGAAAAAAAAATAAAAATAAAGAAATAAAAATTAAAAAGGAGATGAAACAGACCAAGCATTTAGAAAAATATGCAACAGAAAACTCACTCACGATACTCAGAGAATCAAGAAAATCAAGATCCCAAACCCAAGAATCTACTCTGAAGGTCTGTGCTTATAGCAACCAGTAAGACGCTGCTCTGCTCTTTCAGTGCACACCAGAACTGTTCTGCACGATTACCCAGGACAACGTGCTCTTCCCTTCCACACTATTCCTTTGCCTCATGTTTCTGTTTTGTGTTTTTTTTTTTTTTTAATTTATTGAGTATCCTTTTTTAGAGAATTCTATATTTTTGAGACATGGTATTCTCTTTTCTCTTATAACTGTGAATAGAACATGTGAGTAAATGAAGACAGGATTTTAAATATCTCCTTGATTTAAAAGTAACACCAAATGCAGTTGTACTAAGTTTGCTTTTTTGGACAACCTTTTCTCACTCCAAACACTCTCCCTGGGTAATTTTATTCATTCCATATGGGCAATTGTATCTGCATATTGATGAATCTCAAATCTTTATCATATCCTTCTCCTAAACTTCAGATCCATGTATCTGAGTAGGTACTGGAATTTTTTATTCAGACACCTAGAGGTACCTAAATTTCACATCTATCCAAAATCAAACTGGCCACCTTTCCCCACATACCAGATTGTTCTTAATGATTATCTTAGCATTTAGAAAGGCCATTCCCTGTATTGCTGAGTCCATTAAGCAGGACATAATCTTAACATCTCTTTCCCTTCACCTTCCAACCTTTTCAGAGATTCTTCTACTCCGGATATTGTAATGCACCACACAATTTGATCTTCAGTACTGAAGGATCTAGAATCTAGAAAAGCTGCATGCTGACAGTTACTAGAGGTCAGTTCTCCTCAAGGATTGCTCTCAGATGAAGAGATCTCCCCATGCTCACCACCTTCTTGGGGCCAGCCTGCTACCTAATAACTCCTCCATGCAGATACAGAAAGGCCAACCACATTGATCCAGAGTTGATCCTGCCCAGAACAACTCTGAACGCTCAGCTTAGCTGAAGCTAAATCATGTCTTGATGCTGAACTGCAGTTTAACTTTAACCCTCTGCTCAATCCACTTCTTTCTATGCCCCCACAGATGTTATTTATTCTCAACAGCACTGACCCACTAATCCTCTTCCCGAAAGTTCCTTGCCACCTGAGTCAGTCTCCTGAGAAAACCAATCTGCAATACCTTCCAACTCAATGTCCCAACTATATTTTGAGTGTATCCAAAATATCCACTTCCTCATCCAAGTACCTCACATTCATCTGCCACCTGGATCTCTGCTACCTCTCCAATCAGTATTCCTTTCTTTTTTTTTTAATATAATTTTTTTATTTTTTATAAACATATATTTTTATCCCCAGGGGTACAGGTCTGTGAATCACCAGGTTTACACACTTCACAGCACTCACCAAAACACATACCCTCCCCAATGTCCATAATACCACCCCCTTCTCCCAAACCCCCTCCCCCCAGCAACCCTCAGTTTGTTTTGTGAGATTAAGAGTCACTTATGGTTTGTCTCCCTCCCAATCCCATTTTCTTTCATTTATTCTTCTCGTACCCACTTAAGCCCCCATGTTGTATTCCTTTCTTCAGACAAAAAGCACCTTCAAAAATGTTAATCTAATCGCATTGGGTCCATTAAAACTTTTTAGTAGTCCATGGAATTTAAGATAATGTCCAATATCTGTTCTCTGATTACCTCACAAGGCTATGCTTAATCTTCTCATCCCATATGTCCTCAGACCCTCCTTTCAATCCTCTTCTTTGCTCCAGATACCATAAATTTCTTCTATTTTATCAAGTGATATCATATAGAGACATAAAATAGTGTAATGTTTAAGGACCCTGACTCAGGAGGCTATCAGATCTGGGCTTCACACGTAACTAAACAACTGCATCTGTAAGACCACCAGCAAGTTATTTTCCTACCCTTATCACATGATCTGTATGTCTAAAATGACATAATAAAAGTTACTTCAAAGAGTCATTGATGATTAGATCTAATTAGAAAGTAACTAGAGGGGCGCCTGGGTGGCTCAGTAGGTTAAGCCTCTGCCTTCGGCTCAGGTCATGATCCCAGTATCCTGGGATCGAGCCCTGCATCAGGCTCTCTGCTCAGTGGGGAGCCTGCTTCCTCTTCTCTCTCTGCCTGCCTCTCTGCCTACTGGTAATTTCTGTCTGTTGAATAAATAAATAAAAATCTTAAAAAAGAAAGAAAGAAAGTAGAAAGTACTAAAAATTAGATCTGATGCCTAAGTGCTTGGCAAACTTCCCAGCGCAAACCCAGTAACAAATACGTTACCCTCATCATCATCATTGTCAGGCATTGTCTTTCCCTACTCAAAGGCTCATGACTTTGGATGCCAGGTTCTTTTCACCCACTAAACCTCAGGTCATGCAGTAACTCTCTGGGAACACTTTGTTGGCCCACTTAGGTTAGCTGTAATTAATATGTGGTCACATTCCTTGCTATACTTTCCTTATGTTGATATTTAAAGTTACTCATTAAGAATCTTAGCTAGATTGTTAACGTTGTTTGTTTTTGCTTTGTATATAAGGGCCTAGCATAGTACCTGTTTTATTGACTTCACTGCATAACTGACACAATGTATTATTCCATAAATACTTTCTTTTCAAAGGCCTTTTTGACACTTTTAATGTTTTAGAATGAATCTCATCTAATGATATAATTCCTTGGGAAATACTATAATTACAATCACATTCATAATATGTAATAGATGAAGTTCATTATAAAATTACAATGCTGGTTTTTAAATTGAAAATAAAATTCAGATTGGAAAAATCACAAGTACAAGAATACATTATCTATTGAATTAGATAAGGAGATAAATACTTCATAATCAAGATCACTGAGACCCTAGTTCTCAACTGGGGAGCAGCAGAGGTTGCCAACTAGAGGACACTTATTAAAGTCTACAGACATGGTTGCCATAGCTTCGAGTGGGGAGCAAGGGCTACTGGCATCTCTAGGGTAGAGGTCAACAGCCTACAATATGCAGGACAGTCTCTATCAACACTAATAGTACTAAAGTTGAGTAACTGTGGTTAGAGTAAAGAAGACAGCATTTAAAGAAAGACAGGATAAAAATTCAAAATGTCTAGAGTGTGTTGTAAAGTCACAGACTTTGTAATGAGATATATTAAGAACAAGAATGGTGATCTTTCCAACTAGCTGAAGAACTTGATTATGGATGTTACTTACTGACCCTTATAAAAGACATTCCAATAGCTAATTTAAAATTAAATTAAATGTGAAAATTAATGTGTACACATGAATTTAAAAGAGGAAAAAAGGAAAGAGACATAAATAAAATTATGAAATTATAACAGCTGACAAGGCAAATGAATAAATGTGGTCATATTAGATATTACTCATCTTACAAGACACAGTCACAAGCACCAACAAATGTCTTAACCAGTTTTACGCTAGAAGATTAAAGCGAACCGTTGCCACCACAAAGTGATACAACTGCAGGACAATTTTTTCAATAAAGTAATTATAAAGAGGATTTTAAAATATAAAGAAGTGAGTTCATTTTATTTTTTAGGAAGCTCTTTAATGAAAGTACCTATAGTCAAATTGAACAAATACCTGTGTAGATAGACAGCTGCCATGAAATACCATGTTAGGTAGCAAAAGCACTGTATCAATAGAATGTTTCCTCACTCATCCTAATGAATAATTCACATAAAGCTCTTTTCTCATCATTGACAGCTAACATGGCTTAGCTAAGTCCAAATGAATGGTGAGTTAATGAAAAAATAGAGCCATGTGCAAACTGAGCTAAGCCAGATTTTTGCTATCAAAGCAAAGTGAAAATTTGAGACAATTATGAGAATTCATGTGTGTGTGTGTGTGTGTGTGTGTATAGTGTAACTATGTAGAACCAAATTACCATATATATTTTTCTGCATTCAACTTACTTAATGTCTTCTAATATTTGTTTTCTCAAATATGAAATATGGATACTAATATATTTTATGGTCATTGGTAGTTTTGCTTAAAATGTAAGGATATTCAGTGCTTCCTAATGATGTAGATATCTAATAAAAGTTAAAATTTATAGCACATAGTAGAGCATTCTCAAAAGTTTAAAGTTAAAAGCTGACACTTCTGTTTTGCTTGTTTTTTTTTTTTTTTTCACTTACATACCATGTTTCTGTAAATGATGAACAATGTCTCCTACTTAATCAGGAAAAAAATGTAACTTCTTAGAAAACAGGGAACAGACCATTTTTAGTCAGACACAGAGATCTGTTGCCACTTCCTTTAAGAGAACCATCCAATCCAGTTCACCTTTTTTTTTTTTTTTTAACATATGAGGGCTCTTTTATGTTGCCTTAGTCCATTTGAGCTGCTATAACAAAATATCATAAACTGTGTGGCTTACAAATAACAGAAGTCCAACATCAGGTCATTAGCAGATACAATGTCTAGTGAGGTCCCACTTTCTGGTTCATAGATGGTAACTTCCCACTATGTCCTCACATGGAGAAAGGGGGCTAGATCCTACTGGATTCTCTTTTATAAAGAAACTACTTCCATTAATGAGGACTTCACCCTCATGACTTAAGCACTTCCCAAATGGCCCATCTCTTAATACCATCATTTTGGGGGTTAAAATTTTAACCTATGAATTTGGAAGGCACATAAGTCTTCATACCACAGTATATGCACAGAGTCTAAACAGCATCCTTCTTAATAGAATATTAAGAATAACAGGGCCATTGTATTTTTTTTTTTAATTTATGAAGGATTCAGCTGAAAAGGGGAACTGTACTTTGGGGAAGCAGCTAGAAGTAGGATATTGTGGACTTCATGCCACAGACACATTATCATATTCTCATAAAGTCAAGTCTACCACAGAATCTTCACTGTTGGTTGTAGTGGTACCATATAGTCTCCCCAACCTAATTTCTGCTTCAGTTGACCTCTGCTTTTCAGATTGTAACATACCACACTCCCCAGTTACCACCATCCCCACAGCTGGACACTTCTATTGCTTTCACTGGATGCTGAAGTTCCTGCAAGACACAAATACTTCTGCAAGGTACCATTACTGTTTCTCAATTTACCTCATCCATTTAAGTCTCACAGCTTATTCTCAGTAATGTAACTTTCTTAAGTAATACTGTCTCACCCAGGTCCTTCTGCCAAGCATCCTTTCTGCTATGCTGCTGCTTACAGTTCGTCTCCTATATCCAGCATAGTAAACTTATATTTCCTATATTTGCAAATGAGTCCTTCCAATCCTAGCTGCTTCACAAGACACAGACACAGGTTCACTATAAGTTAAACATGAGGTTCATGGGTGTGAGATGTCCATAGGTGACCCAGTATACATGGTAACTGAAGCATGCAAATAAAGGCAAAGCTTGCCTCTACTGCCGGCTCCTCAGGACTCTTTGTCAGGCAGGGCAGTTCAGCTGAACTGCTCTTTGCTATGTCTTCAGAAATGAATCATAGGACCTTCTAATTTCAGGAAAATACTGCACTTGCTTTTTTCAAACACTGTAAAAGCTGATTTAGACAGACAATCGTGTGTTACTTTGATTCTGAATTTTTCAATATTCAAATCCAACAACTACGCTGACCTTACCTCCTTGGCTAGACCACGTGACTGAGTTCTTTTTTTACTTTCAGCTCCAGGAAGTAAGCAGATCCAGAAAACCACCTGCCTAGAATTGGGTGTGGCTGAGAGTCATCATTCTGTCTCTCTACCAATACATTGTTGGTGGGGAAAATGACACAATTAGACACCTAGGCTTTTGATATTTAACAACATCAAGTTTCCCAGAATTGTGGCAGAGTCTTAAAGGTAAGTGGCCTTCATAGTTTGATTGCCATAGCAAAAAGAAACATTTTTTTGGTTAATATGGAACAATCCAGGAATCTGTACATCATCTTTGCACAAGGCCCATGCTAAACTTCTCTGCATCATTCCAACTTTTACATATGTGCTGCCAAAGGAAGCACCCTCCAGTAAAAATCCTTGGGTTCCTTCCAAGAGCAAAGTTTGAGTACTGGGTCAAGCTGATCAACAGACTCTTCTTTTTCAGATATATTTTTTTCCAGGTTTTTTAAGGATATTTTTATTTCCAAGTTCCATGTCTATCTCTGAGATATACTGAAGCTGGAATCTTTTTTCACATTATGCCCATCAAGCTAAAGATGAATACTTGCTTTACTGCTGCTTATGTTTCCCCACTTTTGTAACAGAAAAGAATAAATACCATCTGTAAGTTTGATTCAGAGCTTTTCGAGTTGACTAGAAGATGGACTTCTTCAGAATGACTTATCCCTTCAGTAAACCAACTTAGAGAGGAAGATCATACAAGAGCTGAAATATCAATTCAGTTGGGATATGTGATAGAGAACAATATAGTGGTGAGATTAGCTGCATTTTCAAATAGAAAAACTAAGCTGCAGGGTATTATATACTGCTTTTACTTAAAACTGAAAGCAACCTAGAAAAACTTATGCATTTTTAAAATGACTTTAATTGGTTCATTTCACACCAGGAAGTCAATGTTTGTTAGATTATTAAGAAAAGATATCATATAATGATAGAGGTCAAGTTCTTTTACAAAATGTCTTTACAATGAAAAATTTACTACAATGAGTATATTTTCAAGGCACAAGTTAGTGAACTATAATGCTTTGGGCGTCTGGTAATTCAGTATGACAAATGCTTCTCTTTTTAACAGACTGCTAAAAATTCTCATCATATTTCATTTTTATTCTCTTATTAGCCCTCATTCAAATGTAAAAGTATGGTGTGGGAAACAAACCTTAAATGGAATGGAATACTCTTAGCTTTCTGGAAAATTATACTAATCATATTATCTTATTGTCCAATTAAATAATCATCTTTCCTGGTAGTAGTATAATGACATTACCACCTTTTAATATCTCAAGAACAGCTCAAACACTTCCTCCAAACAAAAGAATATCAGCCCAAGCCCAAAAATGTCTAGTCCTGCATACCTATGATACTCTACAAATAAGCTTGCAGAAGATCAAAAATAAATTTGAGAAATTAGGTATGTTAAAAGCTCTTCACCTTAAATCAAGAATTTTTACTTGATGTCCATTTATAACCTTGAAATGGCACATATTTTGTGTGCCTGTGTGCATTTGAAATTTTTGATGGAAAGAATTCCTAACTTCAATCAAATTATCAAAGTAATCACACAAAATGCTTAAAAATTATTCTCTCAATCATTTCTGGATTGAAGCACTACAATGCCTACTTCTATCAAATATCAGCTAAAGTTGAGACTTCAAATAAGCTGATGACAAGGATTTCAAGAAGCATCAGTTTTAGTCAATACAGCATAGATGACACAGACATAGCAGTGGTCTCGTGACTCCTGGGTACAATTTCTGACATCGTAGCCCCTCTGCACGAAAGAAAGGTGGTCATAGGAGATGGGACTAAGTCAACATGGACCACCTCAGCTCAGAAGAGTTTTCAATTCAGAGGTACCTCAAGAAAACATGACTAGTTCCCATTCTCTACTATACTGCAACAATCCTGGTTACTCTTAACTTGATAAATAACATCTACAATAACAATGCTGCGGGCTCAGTACATGGTCTTTAGCCAGGTTCTCATTATCTTGAAGTCCATGTACTCTCATAAATGTCTCGAGATGGGATTATAAGGAGGGCACACCAAGTTATTGGTCCACTAGCCAGCAGAATAGATGTAACAGATCTTGTAAGATAATGATGCCTTGTTGCAACAAACTCTATCACTGTTAAGCTTCTATCATTGTCAAAGAGCACTAGGCTTACCAAAAAAGAGTGGGCCACTTCTGCTTTCTCAGAGACTTAAAGTGATATGGATTTAAAGACTTTCTGGTGAATAAACCCAAATATCCTTATCACATGTAGAGAGTTCTTTTCTTCCCTAATCAAGGTTCTTCCCTGACGATTACAGAGCTGTCTAGGCTTAAAATGTAAAGTTTGTTGAAGCTTTTTTATGCTTATGGTTAAGTTCTGGACCTGACTCTCAACTTTTCCTCACCTAAAGCTACAGGAATGCCGTGACCTATTTATATGACCCCAGAAGGTCCACTGGCTTTTACTCTGAGCTTTTAATTGATGACTTTTCACCTGCCATCTTTTATTATCTTTCTTCAGAACATTAATGACCCCCATCAACAAGTATTTACTTTTCAATTACTTTATCTCCTTAATATCTCACAGATACTAAATGTGTTCCCAAGTGGAATATTCAGTTCTCCACCAGTTAAAGTTTGAGCAACAACATTCCTACCTTGGGCTACTGTCTATTCATACCCAAACCAACTACCAGGGATTCTCCTTGCCAGACCCTGGCTGCTGATGGTTCCAAAATTCCTTCACATCTTCTTTCTGGACCTATACCTAGCACTGCCTACAACAAAATTTCCTGGTATGCAGACTCTGAAGTGGATTTGAGTACAGTGAGCTTACTGGACTGTCTTCTTGAAGGACAACAGGAGGAAATAAAATCAGGCTGAGGAAGACACTGGACAACAGTGAGGTCACACAAGGCCTCCTCCATTCCCACGAGGGGTTATAAAGCAAGAATGGCCCTTCAGAGCTGCCCCATGTGGGGACATGGAGCCAGGTTTATATACTCTCACACCAAGCAGTAACAGGTTTCAGAAGAAAGCATTACCCCAGGAAAAGTGGCTCTCTCTGGCTGAAGGCAACTCCCAGAGAATTGCCACATGAGGCTGTCCTATCATCTGAATATTTAAAGACACTCCCCGCAAATTCATATGTCAAAATTCTACCTGTGAAAGTGGTGATTTTAGGAGGTGGAGCCTTTGGGAGGTGATCGGGTCATAAGGACAGAGGTCTCATGATTGGGATTTGTCCTCTTGTAAAGGAGACCCCGGAGAGCTAGTTTCTCTCTTCCACTACATGAAGACACAGCACCATCTATAAACCAAGAAATGGACTCTCACCAGCCACCACACTGAATCTGCTGGTGCCAAGATCTTTGCTTTTATTTTCCAGCATCCAGAACTGTGAGAAGTAAGTGTTTGTTACTTATAAGCCACCCAACATATGCTAATTTTGTTACAGCCCAAATGGACTGAGTTAGGCTGTCACCCTGCAGTACTCCAGCAACTGGTGGAATCATTCCTTTAGTTATGTAAAGTAGTAGGAGGATACAACACCACATACATTAAAATGGCGCAATTAAATTGAATAACTAGTACAGTCATCAGTGACCAAATGTTTGATAGTTCTGCTCATTGATACCTGGCTAAATCAGACCTAAGGATCCTTTTATTTCCCCAAGAGTATAAGAAAATAACTATTTAGTTAAGAAAGTTGATAAATCGTTCAGCTGGTAAGAAACAGAAACAACATATATGTGAAAAATAAATGAAAACAAATCAAAACAAATGTCTATTATGATCCTGATTATCGAAAGATAGTCAATACTCCTTGCTTTATACAATTCTTGGGCACAATTAACTAACATTCAAATTATACCACCTTATACATATTCAGGGAGCTTGTTTCTATTTCCTTCTGTCCTATCCCTCCACATAGGGCAAGTGGGAGGCATGAGGGCAGAGTAAGTGGCTGAGGGCAAGCTTTAGAAAGGATTCATGCACGGGAAATAAGGTAGCATGAGGAGCCAAATTTGAATTTGAATCTTAGCAGGCAAAAGGACACATAAGCATTGAAAAGTATAAAGAAAAGAGTTAGGTTGGACACCTCCCATGAAGGTCAGGGGGTTAGTATCAGGAATAAACTCATCAACTTCATGCTGTTAAGGCCAATAGGATATTGCATAAGAGAGATATTACATGAGAAGGATATTAGAATTCATATAGACAATCATCTGAAGTTCTTGTTACACCTTATTAAAAATTAAACTTTATTTTCTAGAACTGTTTAAGATTAACAGGAAGATTCTGAAAATAGTGAAGAAAGTTCCCATATAACCCACATCCAGTTTGTCCTATTATCACCTTTTGTTAGTATGGTAACTATTACAGTTACTCAACCAATACTGATACATTTTTATTATTATATATACTCAACCAATATTGATACATTATTATTATATACATTAATATATGATATATAATTAATATATAGTTACTATATATTAATTATATATCATATAGTAATAAATATTAATTATATATTATATATTAATTATAATTGATCATATTGTATTATAATATAAATATATATTATAATATATTGTAATTCATATTGCCCTAGTTTTTGCCTTATGTCTTTCTTCTCTTCCAGAACTCCAATCAAGGTAACACATTCCATCTAGCTGTCACATCTATTTAGACTCCTCTTGGCTATATCAGTTTCTCAGGCTTTGTTTCTGAAGACCATCAGTTTTGAAGGGTACTGGTCAAATATTTGGTAGCATGTCTTTCTACAGGGATTTTTCTGATGTTTTCTTCATTATTAAAATGGGGTTATGTGATTTGAAGAAGAAAATCACAGAGTAAAAGTACCCTTCTCATAACATCGTATCAGGAGTAAATAATAATGTGATTTATCACTGTTGATACTAACCTTGCTCACCTAACTAAGGTAGTGATTATTGGATTTCTCCACTGTAAAGTAACTCTTCCCCCATTCCTTTTCCATACTGTATTCTTTTGAATTCACCATGCACAGCCCACATGTAAGAAGTGGGAAGCAAAACTCCACCTCCTCGTAGGCAGAGTGTTTAAATAAATTACTTTGAATTCTTCTGCATGGGAATTTTGTCTAGTCTCTGTATTTATTTATTTATCCATTCATTTCTTCACATCGTTATAGACTCATACATTTTTTACTTCTAGTTACAAATCAGTGTATTACTTTATTTATTTTGTTGGTCAGCTTATTCCTGCTTTGACCACTGGGAACTTCATTCCGCTTGTTCCTATATTCCACTGACATACCTCCCCACAGTGTTTTCATTTTTTGTGTTTTGTTTTGTTTGCTTTTGTTTTGAGCACATCCTTCCTTTCTTTACTGTAAAATGCTACAGTCTCATCTTATATATTCCCTGCCACTTTCTTAGAATCAAACATTTCTCCAGGAAGCCCAACTCACTTTACTGGAGAATGGTATTAGAAAGCAAGATTTAAGGGCCAGGTGTGTTCATAGTTAATCAGGTGTTATTTTTTAAGTTCTTTTAAGCTGATGAACAAATATATGCATGTGTACTAATCTATGTATATCTACAAATATAACTGTCAGAATATCCATGTAATTATGAATTAGTGTGATCTCTGACTCTAAGCAATTGCCACATGTATCATTGTAGCTTGCTTCATTCCTTTATCTGCAAAGGCCCACTTCAACGCTTAGAAAACTGATCTTTCATCTAACATCATTTATTATAGTTTAATTCTGGTGTACGTGTATAGAAGCTTCCACAAGAAGTATACATGTACAGGATACATGTATAGAAGAATTATTAACTGGCACTTATTCATAGGAAATAATTTCATTAACTACCATTTAGCCTATGTTCCTTCTCTTAGTTTTTAGGCTCAATTTATTTCCAAAGTTTTAAGATCAATATCTTTCCCCCCAGGTTGTTTCACACATTTATAAGACAGACTGTTTTCATATTATGCCTTCCATTCTTTGATTCCCATGAGCTCCTAAATTATTTTATAAAATGTGCATACAATAAGGTTTACTCCTTCTGTTGCAAAGTTCAATAGATTTAAATGAACATTGTCTTAAAGTTAAAATTACAGTATCAAACAGAATATTTTCATCACTCAAAAAATCCCCACTTCATCTATTCAGCCCTGGTCTTCCCTTTCTAAACCACTGGCAATCACTGATATTTTTACTGTCCCTATAATTTCTTGTTTGTAGACTGTCATACCTTAGAATCATTCATTATCAGGCCTCTTCAGACTTGCTTATTTCACCAAGCATTATGCATTTAAGGTCCATCTCAAAATGTTCATCTCTCAGCACTTCATTTTTATTTCTAATATTCTATTTTATTGATTTATCACAACTTTTTTATGCATTCATCTATTGAAAGATAACATGGTTGCTTCCCAGTTTTTGGGTGAGAATGAAAAAAGCCATTATAAACATTCATGTGTATATTTTTGTCCAGAAATAGTTTCAAATTCATTAGGTACTTATTTAGGAACATGACTGCTGGATTGTATTCTAATACTACATTTAGATTTATTAGACACTGCCATACTGTCCAATGTGTGCCATTTTGCATGCCCACCCAGCATTGAATGAAAATCTCTGTTGCTCCACATCCTCACCAGAAATTGACAATGTAACTATTTTTATTTTAGCCAATCTAAACAAAATAATCTAATGCTATCTAGCATAGTGTTACTATTTGCTGTTTTAATCTTCTATCCCCTAAAGATTAAAAATGCTTACTATCTTGGGGCGCCTGGGTGGCTCAGTGGGTTAAAGCCTCTGCCTTCAGCTCGGGTCATAGTCCCAAGGTCCTGGGATCAAGCCCCACGGAGCAGAGAGCCTGCTTCCTCCTCGCTCTCTGCCTGCCTCTCTGCCTACTTGTGATCTTTGTCTGTCAAATAAATAAATAAAATCTTTAAAAAAAAATGCTTACTATCTTGTCGTATACATATCTACTTTTGAGGTGCCTGTTCACATCTTTGTTCTTTTTTTAAAAATTAGGTTGCTTGTTTAATGTTTAACATTAAGATTTTGTATATTTTAGATATTGCAGCACTTTTTGTACAACCTTAACTTTAAATCCTATGGAAAGCATTTTCTTACAAATTTTAATCTCTAGCAAAATTAATTTGTTGAAAATTCCATCACCCTAAAAGACTATTGAGAAGTTTCTCATACCAGAAACGTCACAAAAAGAAAGATTAATCATCTCCTAAAAACAAAATCATCTTGGTTAACAATAGCAGTGTAGTATGCACTACAGAAGTTGGTGAAACAAAGAAGCATGTTATAGTAATGACCCAAATAGTTCCACCAATGTGTGGAAATTTAAGTGACATTAATAGTATTAAATATTTCTATTCGCAACACCTCCAATTCCTTCTTTTTCTCCATATATTCTTTTCCCCCAACATCTTTTTCCACAGAATTAACAAAAATGCTATATAACTGCAACTGTAATATTTTAAAAATTCTTCCTTAGTCCCTCTAGGTTTGTTTATGCCAGATTTCCTACTCTGTTTCATTATTTTAGTGTTCTTCCACAGTAGGAATAACTGTCTTGAATTCTAAAGAACACTTCTGATTACCAAATATCCCCAGAAGCATCCATGGTTTGATTTTCTGATTAAGCATTCAAGTCAGAAATACCAACAAAGATTAACTGCTGCTTAGAAGACAGGTCAAGCAAGAGGTCCTGATCAGACAGAAAAACTATATATGTTTGGAATATTTGTAATGGGCCTAGATATTATTTTAAGAGATGTGTAAAAGAAACTGCATGTCTTATATAATTGGATTTCTAGACCAGTAGTTATTTCTACAAATAACAAAGTATATCGAACTGTCAAAGACTGCAAGTTGGAATTAAAAATGATTGAAAAAGTATACACTTGGAACTAAGCTGAAATTAAAATAAAATCCACCTATTATTATGCAAAGTTTTGCTTAGTAAGTTGAAGACCCTCATACAGGAAAAATAATAGAGTATTAGCTTGTCAACAGGCATTGCATATGGCCCAGAAATGCACCCATTTATTATCAAGTGAGAAATAAAGAATAATCATATCAAATAAGTAGATTTATGATGATACTGAAATAAATCATTATAGTTTAATATTTGTTGAGGCTTATGAACAACTTAAACTATACCTTTAAAAATAAATTTCAAAAAGTGTTATATGAATCACTGCTGTAAGTCAGTATACAGTTGCATGTAGTTTATCATTCTTACAACGACAACCGAAGAACAAGTAAACATGTTTTACGAAAACATTTCATTGAAGCACAGATTTACTGAACATTACAAGTTGCTATGAGATTGAGTATTGATTTAACTATTTTAAAAATACATCAATACATAAGTAGGATTTGTGAAGACCAAAGAATTATTGAGTATCTTGTTATATTTGATATTGAAAATCAATTAAAAACATTTCTGGGGCACCTGAATGGCTTGGTGGGTTAAACCTCTGCCTTCGGCTCAGGTCATGGTCTCAGGGTCCTAGGATCAAGCCCAGCATCAGGCTCTCTGCTCAGGAGGGAGCCTGCTTCCCCCTCTCTCTCTACCTGCCTCTCTGCCTACTTGTGATCTCTCTCTGTCAAATAAATAAATAAAATCTTAAAAAAAAAATTCTAATCGTGTGATACCACTGAGTAGTTTTAAAATGTAAAATAGACTTCTGCTTCTAAGAACAGACCGACTTTTCTCTATTCCTCTCACTAAATACAACTAAAAACCCTTGATATTGTGTATAAGACAACATAAGTAGACTCTGAAACATGGTAAGAGGGCAGAGTGGCTACAGACTTTGAAACCCAAGGAACAGAACAGTGGCGAGCTCCCCATGTGTTCTGTTTTACCTCACAAATCTCAGACATATTGCTTAAGCAGACAGTAACCTGGCAACAGTAAATGGCATATCAAAAAAAAAACCCACAATAAAGGTTTCCTCTCTCTAGCCAAAGACCAGGAAAAATATGGTTTAGAACAGAAAAGTTTTAGACAGTAACGGCTCTATTTTAGCCAAACACTAAAGAAAAAACTGTGGTTCCAACCTTCCCATGTTAGTAAGGCTAATGGAGACATCCACAACTGCCAGGTTTTATCTAGGCATAACAAACCCAACTTTCTACTAAGATAACCTGAGAAGGCTAACTAGGGAGTCAGAACTTAGTTTGGGTTAGTTAGCAACAAGCCCAATCCCATCTGCCCTGTCAATGGACAGGGCATGGGGAGTCTGAACTTAAAGCTCCAGCCAGCAATAATGAGACCATAAATCATGCACATTAATGTAAAATATAAAACAATAAACATTTTAGGAAAAAACCCATAGAAGAAATTCTTTGGGATCTCAGACAAGGCAAAGGTTTCCTAGACGTAACACCAAAAGCACCACTTACAAAATGAAAAAATATAAATTGCACTTCATCAAAATTAAAAAGTTCTGGCCTATGAAATGCTCAATTAAGGATGAAATATAAGCTAAACACTTGGAGAAAATATTTCTAAACTACATATCTAAAAAAAAAAAAACCAAACAAACAAAAAACAAGCAAGCAAAACCTGTATCTAGAATATATTAAGAATTCTCCGAACTCTACAGAAAAAATAAAAATAAAAATCCAGTCAGAGGATTGGCAAAAGGTATTTCACAGAAGAGTACATCCAAGTGGGAAATAACCAATAGAAGATATGTGCAAACATATTTTTTTTCCTTTAGGGAAATATGAATTAAAATGAAAGTAACATACCACTATATGTCATAATGGCTAAAATTAAATAATGATAAAATCAAATGCTGGCAAAAATGTAGAGAAACTGTATTCTCACCTTCCTGGTGGGAATGTTAAATGGTGCAGACACTGTGGGTAAGTGCACAGAAGTGTGCTTACCATTATGACCCAGAGATTGTACTATTGAGCATTTATAAGAGAAATAAAAACTTATCACACAAAAACTTGTACATATATGTTTATAGTAGTCTTTTTAAAAAGATTTCTTTCTTTATTTGGCAGAGAGCCAGCGAGAGAGGGAACACAAGCAGGCAGAGAGGGAGAAGCAGGCCTCCTGCTGAACAGGGGAGCCTGATGTGAGGCTCAGCCCCAGGGTCCTGGGATCATGACCAGGGTGGAAGGCAGCTGCTGAACGACCCGGCCACCCAGGTGCCCCGGTTTATAGTAGTTTTGACTGTAACAGGCAAAAGCTGGAAACAATCTTGTCTACAGCAACAGGCAGTGTTAAAACAAACTATGGCATATTCACAACACATAATGCTACTCCATAATAGAGAGGGCAAACTCTACTAGATATACACAGTGACTTGACAGATCTCCAGGGAATTACGCTTCATGGAAAAAGTCAGTCTCACAAGGTTCCATACTACAGGATTCCATTTATATAGAAATTCTTGAAATGACAACACTCAAGCAATGAAGAATAACCTCGGGGTTGGTGGAGTTTAAGAACTCAGGAGGGGTTCCAATCACAAGGAGGACCCCGAACTCAGCTCCTCCCACAGGCAGGCCAAATCTGCATCAGCCACGATGGGACAAGGACCCCAGGAAAACTGGCTGGACGTGCTTTACACACGGGACAAAGCAGAGAAGGCCCACATCCACGCAGGCGGAGACTCGGCCGCACGGTCTCCCCGGAAAGCTCACCAAGGGCACAGCGACCCCAGATGGGGAGGGAACACCAAAGCACGGCTGCTCCCGGAGGAGCAAGGGGTTTGAACCCCACAACTGGGCACCCCGAGTTTTAAGACATGCAAGTGACAGAAGAGCACTCAAAACACCTAGCTCTGACGCACGACAGGGCCGGGGCCCAAGAGAAGCACAAGGCTGGGCGGACCCGGAGAAACGCTCTTCAAGGGCTTGCACCCAGACTCACCGCCCTCCGGGCTCACTGGAGGCAGCCCACGGAGAAGTGTCCACGCTCCACGGGAAGGAGGCTGCCTTGCCGGGGTTACAGCCCCCGCCTGAAGGGCAGGCATCTGGTTTGGCCCACACCTAGAAGCCAACTGCCTGCGGGGCTCCATCTTGGTGCTCTCCCTCTGCCTGGCCCCACCCACCAGATTACGGCGCCTGTTGTTGTTGTTGTTGTTGTTGTTGTTGTTGTTGTTTGCCCTTTTGGTTACGGTGGGTGTTTAGAGGGAGGAGAGAATCTTAAGCAGATTCTAGGCCATGCAGACTCCGTCTCATGACGCTGAGATGGTGACCTGAACCAAAATCAAGAGGACAGGTTTAAGCGGCTGAGCCACCCAGGCACTCCCAGGGTGAGTTATTTTAAACACCTCTTTTTATGGAAGCGTTTTTCAGGGGCGACTGGGAGGCACAGACGGTTAAGCATCTGCCTTCAGCTCAGGTCATAATCTCCAGGTCCTGGGAGAGAGGCTCCAGCCAGGCACCCAGTCTCTCCCTCTGCCTCTCCCACTGCTTGTGTTCTCTCTCTCTCTCTCTCTCTCTCTCTTTCTTAAATGAATAAATAAAATCTTAAAAAAAAAAAAGTTAAAAAGAAAGTGTTGTGTTCTCTCTCTTAAATGAATAAAGTCTTTTTAAAAAAAAGGAAAAAAGAAAGTGTTTCTCAACTAGAAAATGCTAAGCAACACATGAACACGTGATTTTAATCCCATTTTCATCCTCCTTTAATCAATTGATGAGAAGCCTCAATAATATAATAAAAAATGAAACATACATAACAAAATTTAATTTCAAAAAATGGTTGAATTTTTATAATACCTGTGGCTTGACTCAGAGGTATATAAGCATCTGAGATTTTATGAATACATAATTTAATTTTTTTCTTTTAATAAACATAGAGATGTTCTTGAAAAGAAGATACTTCCTAATTTTATAGAAACCAGAAGGAAGTAACTTATCACAGAGAAATGGACAAAGGTATCCTTCATCAGCCTCATAGTACAGAGGCTTTTAATCTTTGTCTCTTGTGATAGGCTTACCAGAATGATAAATCATGAGGAGAGTGTTCATTAGTCTCCCAATTCATTTGAACCCACCTGTGAGTTGACTGTGAAGTAGAAAAACAATTGAGTGAAGTTGGATAGTCCTCTGAGCAGTAGTTTTAGTCTGGTCCAAAGCAGAACCTATAGATTTATAGATCTTAAGCTGAACAAATAAACAGAACAAAACAAACAAAAACAGTTTCAGTGATAATCTCAGAAGCACACACATTAAAATTATGGTTCTTTCTAATTAGGATGTAAAATATCAGAGATGGAATGAGTTAAAAACTAATGGAAAGTTGATGGAGACATATCAAAAATTAACCAAATAATTCTTTTACCTATTGTGATTGTGATTTTTTTTTAACTGGAATTTATACAATTTGGGGGAAAAAACTGCTGAAATTAAAAACATACATTTGTAAGCATGGCGACAGATAGAAATATAATCCAACGTGATGAATCATATTCTTTTTCTAAAACAACAAAATTTTGAAACCTACTATAAAAAAGAAAGTTTCTCTTTATCTTTTCTGACTCCTTCAAATAAGATGTGCTTCATTCTCTTTGCTTCCAACTGATTTACTAATTAGAAAACCACACGTGTGTTTGTTTTTCCCAGAACTCCATGTATTAATTCAATAAGCCTATCTGTCTACCAACACCACTTAAGGGGTTTGTTAAAAATGCAGATTCTCATATACACAACTGTATTTCCTGAATCAAAATAATAGACATGGAACCTAGAAATCTGAAATTTTAAAAAGTCTCCCCAGGTTACATAGCAAATGTAGAAATACAGATCAAAGACAAAATTTTCAATTGGAGACATTTTTGTTTGTTGCTGATCTGCTTGCAACTAAATGAGAAGAGAGATGCATACAGCAGGAACTCACCTCCCCAGTCTTCACAGAAACTGGTTTTTATACTTCTTTATGTGGAATTGTTTAGGTGTGTGCTGATGGAGGTTTTCTTTTTCCTGACAGTTACTCTCTTTCATCGTCTTTTCTTCAAGAGTATCTTTCCCAAAGAATGTTCACAGACAGAAATAACCTGTGGACATGCAGTGACAGCTCTGGGCACTTCTGGGGTGGGATTACTTGATACATTTAGATACCAGTATATAGATGAGAATCTGCTAATTATTGGCTTGGATTATTTTTCTTTTACTTAAGTTATCTAGGTACATAGTCTCAGTGTTCACTTAGCTTCACCTCCCCTTTAAAGGCACTAGGACATATGAACATGTACTTAGAGACTTGCATACAGCCATCCTCATTTAATGTGTCTATTCCTGGGTACAGTGTTTGAGCATAGGCTAATCTACCCCTTTAGACAGACCTCAGATGCAAAAATTTTCTTCAGGTTGTGTCCTCTGCTAACCTCTCCCACCCCCAACTTAGCAAATGTTCCTCATATATTTTTTTTGAAACCTATACATTTGCACATACAGACACATAGATATTTATCACATCATGTAGGGCTGAAGAGTATGAAGAATATTATAGGTGGAAAAGGGTATGTATTCATTTTTTCCCTTGTAAATCCACTGCATAAAGTTCATACATACACATGCCTGTGCGTACACATAAAAACTTCCTTATTCATGTACTTCTGCACTCCATTATACTAATATACACTAACTGCATAACTTGGTATAAAACAAGGACAGGAAACTAAGACATGCTTATCATAGTCCATAAAGGTGAAAATACCGCATACCAGAGCTCTATCAAGCTCTAGCATGACAGATCTAGGCAACTTATTATGGACATCATCAAACATCCCATCAGCATGAACTTCTGCTCCCACACTCCCACCAAGACAAGACACATTTGTATTCCTTCACCCCTCCACTTCAGTGCCCATTCCAGCTGCCTCTCTGATGGCTATTAACTTATTTCCTGCTAGGAGGAGACAGATTACTAACTGTTAGCATTCAAGAATATACATAACGTGAATGGAGACAATTTAAGAGCCATGTGTGGTTTTGGAAGGAAGCCACACTAGAAGTTTCCAAGGCAATGCACTTGGCCCAGCCAATTTTTGTAGTGGTTTCTTCTTTAGGCATGAGTATGCTGTCTCATGTGTGTATCCCCCTAACTAGCTTCATCCTCTAACACAAAATGAGTGTTCACCTCTCCTGTGCTCATGAAATTGTGAATATACACACCTTTCAAACTTTGCTATGGTCTGGTACATATGCAGGCCACTGTTAAAATAGTAGCTATCTGGTGTAATGAACACAAATACTGGTATAGATGCTGGTTGTGATCTAACAGATGAGACATGTCAGTTATATTAAGACTGCTTTGCCAGTGATGGAAAACCCAACTCAAACTGATCTATGTCAAATTGAATTTATGTACTCAACTGAAATTTACAAGGCTATCTACTTTTGTCTTTAGCTTATTTAAATTTATATAATCGGGAATTAGTTGTGTTCTGTTTTTTACTCCTATTACCCCTTGGCTTTATTTTAGGATTCCATGGATCGTTTTTTGTAGTGATAGACTCACATTCTAACAAATTCACTTTAGCCAGACAATAAGCCTCTCTTTTAAAAGACCCAGCCCAAAATGAATTCTTATGTCATTGAGTAGGTCAAATGCTCACCTGGGAATCCAATACCTACCTCGAGAAGAAATAATTTTTGTCTGATTAAGCCCGTGGTCTTTGGCTATTCCTAGAGTTTGGAGGCTATTCCTAGAGTCAACTCTACCTAAAATTCATGAATTAAAATTGGAGAATGAGGGTGGCCACAGAAGAAATCGACATACTGTTTACCAGAGGAAGTGTTTGAGTGTTGAACAGAAAAGTTAGATACACCTTATGCCAGCCATGGCCATAAACTGGCATCCCTGCCAGCACTACACCACATCATCCATGGCACACATTTTTATTAATCTTGGCCTCATTCCTATGGTACTCACCACCTGTCTCATAATTCTCTCCAGTGCACTCTCCAGGAAACAACTAGCAGTTCTTCTGAACAAATTTAATATGACATCCTTTGTTATGCTACACAGGATAATATATTCGATGACTGTGGGTAAAATCCTCAATATGTGTTGATAATTCATTGTTGATCTTTTAGCCTCAAATGTATCTAAATCCTTTTTGAGTCTACTTATAATTTTGACTTTTCCACCTCACCTCTCCGGATAATTATCTTCATACTTCTATTTCTAAAGGCTTATCAAGTAGTCAGTCTATTGCCTATTATATCTGGCTTTACATCTTCAATTTAAGATTGAATTTTTGTTTAAATAATAGAAGCATTCAGATGTTAAAGAGCCAAATATCAGAAAGATGCAGGCAAAAATGGAAACTTAATTTTGATCTCCAATGATATGTAACTAATCAAAAGAACACAAAGTTGATGTATGTTTAGATGCACATATAAAGGAACAAAAATTTATCTCACATTATAGAAAATGACTTACAGATAATATTTGAATTGCTGCACAACTCTTAAAACTGTATAAAGACTTACATTATGATGCCCATCCATATAATTGAACTAACTCTAACATGTTAAAATGTCATCCATTGACTTAGAAGAATGTATTTGAAAATTGAAATTTCTATACTTTGTTCCTACTCTAACACCTGAGAAGATAACAAGTGACAGGTATGAATGCATCTCTATAGCCATTTAAATTGTCATGATTACATTGAACATCACACTTTGCTCTGAAATTATACAAATCTATGTATTAAAATACATTCCAAGTAAAATACAAATCAAAGGAATTCCAATGTTGGTGATGGAAAAATTCATAAAATGATTTCCCCTCACAAACTACAGATTTTTTCCAAGTATATAAATATTTGGTTACTGTGGGTGTGTATTTATATGTACTCTTGCTTACAGAGCATGCAAGAAAGAAACTTAACGGCTGGATTTCTTATGTCTGTCTGTAAATGACATATGAAGATAGTAATAGTGTTGTAAAGGTGGGAAGAATCATTTCATGATAATGTTTGGCATTATAGTGTAACTAGTAACAACCGTAAATACATTGTGAACCTCTAATAAAATGTTATGACTTCCCTTGGAAAGTTACAGTTGGCTTCCCTTTTATATATCTTTAAATTGAGGATTATTAATGTCATCTAATTAGTTGACTTTGCTTAACTACATGTAATATCATGTACCTCTATAATATTACTTGTTTTTTAAAATTGCCTATCATATTCAAGGTCACAAACCACAGCTATTATGAGAAGAATGAGCAGCTTGATAGTTATTATTAGTAAATACACAAAACAGTATTTTATTTCTTTGAGGCAAGGGGAAATTATTCTTATTAATAATTTTGTCAAAAGTAATAAGTATTCAAAGGACAAATAAAGGATTTGAATTCTCTGTACAAATGCCAGCTCTTTTCTGATGCCCCTGGATGGAATCGATAGCACCAACACTGTCATTCCTATAACAACTTACCCAAAAATCTCATATGACATTAACTAGATTATATGGCAAATGTACACATTTATGTACATTTATCTTACAATATTTTATCTTACAGTTCAGAGATCATTTTATCCTTTTCTGTATTCTCAGCATTATTCAACATATAACAAGTATTCAAACATTTTTTAACAATATAAAATAAAAAGGACATGTAGGGTGATAAAATTTCCAAATCAAACTGACCATTTACCATCAGATTTCATCCTCAAAAAGTCAAAATTCTGGCACACAGCAGCATAAGCTCAGTTTTCCAGGCATAAAAGCTTAGCATTAGCTTTCAATTATATCATCCTCTCTTTCCATTCCCAATATGTCACTATGTTCTTTTGTACTTCCCTTCATGATATTTGTCATATCCAACCTCCTGATTTTATTTTTAGGCTCCCTAATTCACTATCAATTCTACCACATTACCTGGTTTCATCTAAATGTTAACCTACAAACTTACATGATCACACACCATATTATTAAATTTTACATTGATCATCCATTTCATGTATATATATTTATTTATAAAAAATAAACATGTATGAAACAACTTTGGTTGACCCATGAACAACTGCAGAGATTAGAGGCACTGACCCTCTGTGCAGCTGAAAATCTGAATATAATTTCTGATTTCCCAAAACCTTAACAACTAGTAGTCTACTGTTGATTGGAAGACTTACAAAATAACATAAATAGTCTATTAATACATATTTTGTATGTTATATGTATTATATGCTATATTCTTTTTTTAGAATATGTGCTGCCAAAGCAAGCACTATTATATGCTATATTCTTAACAATAAAATAGGCTACAGAAAAGAAAATGTTATAAAGAAAATCATAAGGAAGAGAAAATACATTTACAGTACCTTACTATAAAAAAATTTACTTATAAGTGGGCCTATACGGTTCAAACCTAATTGTTTAAGGGTCAATTGTAACATATAACACATTTTCAAAATAAAAGTAATTATTCAAAGTATAAAAATATAACAAATAGCATGGAGGACAAGGGGAGTTAGAGAGGAGAAGGGAGTTGGAAATTGGAAGGGGAGGTGAACCATGAGAAACTATGGACTCTGAAAAACAATCTGAGGGGTTTGAAGGGGTGGAAGGTTGGGGGAACCAGGTGGTGAGTATTAGAGAGGGCACGGATTGCATAGAGCACTGGGTGTGGTACAAAAACAATGAATACTGTTACGCTGAAAAATTTTAAAAACTTTTTTATAAAATTAAAAAATAAAATAAATTCAAATAAAGTTCTTTCTGCAACCTAATGAATTGAAATATGTACCTTATGGCAATGTAACATAGTTTATAATATAATTGATTTAAGCTATCTTATATGATGACTTTTAAGTTATCTTATGACAGATATCTTGTTTTTAATTTTTCCCAGTCTCCTGTGCTTCCAGCATTCAATATCCTTTTAAAACACTACTTTCTGCATAATAGTGTCTTGATCAGAAATCTGTAAATGGGGGGCGCCTGGGTGGCTCAGTTGGTTAAGCGGCTGCCTTCGGCTCAGGTTATAATCCCAAGGTCCTGGGATCGAGCCCTCCATAGGGCTCCCTGCTCAGTGGAGTGCCTGCATCACCCTCTTCTTCTGCCTGCCACTCTGCCTACTTGTACTCTCTCTCTTTGGGTCAAATAAATACATAAAATCTTTAAAAAAAAATCTACAGTGGTTAAGCTCAACTTAGATTCTTTGGTATGGATTTAAACATTTCTATATCTAGGTCCTTCATCACTAATCCAAATTTATTTCCTGCTCTGTCCTCTTAAGCAACACACACATGTTATTTCTTCTGTGTTATGTGGACCACTTATCTTTCTGACGTAGCTTGCTCATTTTCTCCACTGTGTTCTTACCTATACCATTTATCTTGCCTATGTTACAATAGCACAATAGTCCTAATAGCCAACCCTACACCATGTACCCTTCTGATCCAGTATTACCCATTCTCGAAGCCTAACTGTAAAAGCAGTTGCTCAGTGAAGTTTTCCTCATGGCCATGCTTTTAAAATAAGGGTACATTAGGTATCTATTCCCTCCCAGACAGATATATCTTGTTTCTTTTTCATGAGTACCTCTACCAAAGTCGAACACCTCCTCTTTTTAATGTTCTGAGGCTGAATTTCCAATGTTGGTGGTGGTTGACACCAAACAATGCTCAGGACACCAGCTGGGTTTCCTAGAATTCAAATCCATTCAGATTTTACAGTTTTAAAGTTCAGTCCTACAAGAACACTGACCCCACCGCTCCACCCCCACTTCGGATGCCAGTCACAACCCCAGGTTCTTACCTGTACTTCTAACAGACTGCCTATAAATTAGGTTTCCAGGACCTCCTTCTTGGGTTTGATTCATTTGTTAGAGCAGCTCACAGAACCCAGAGAAATATTTTACTTACTAGATCACCAGTTTATTATAAAAAGATGGAAGTCATGAACAACCATATAGAAGACATGAATAGGGCAAGGACATGGAGCTCCCAAGGCTTCCAAGAGTATCTTTCTCTAAGCCTTTCAAGTGACCAACCCTGAAGTTCTCTGAACCTGGTCCTTTTGGGTTTTTATGGAAGCTTCATTATATAGGCATGACTTATTAAATCATTGGCCATCTGTGATTGATTCAACCTCCAGGATCTTGGAGGGCACCTTGAAGGGCAGGAGATGGGACTGAAAAATTCCAACCCTCTCATCAAACGGTTAGCTTCATTGGTAATCCGCTCCCATGGTTAGGTGTGGCCAAAAGTCATCTCATTAATATAACAAAAGATACTTTTAGCATTCTCAACAATTAAGAAATTCCAAGGGCGTTAGGAGCTGTGAGTCAGAAACTGTGGACTGAGACCAAATATATATGAGAAATACATTTTAGTTATATGAATGACCAAATATATATTCCTTATAAATCACAACATTGCACCTACCAAGCATTAAACACACACACACACACACACACACACACACACTTTAGCCTATGTGTGTCAGGTAGTGGTGATATCAAACACACAGTAAGTAGATCTTTCATAAATGCTTACTTTTACTGATTATAATCTTCTTAGGATATATATCCCTGATCCCAACTTCAACAACTCTAGTGAGGTCTTAAACAAGCACCCTCAAACTAGTAACAGTTATTCTCAATAATATTTAAATGCCAGTCAAATCTCTAATCATAGGATAAACAAATAAAATTGTAGAGTATCTGATCATTTTTATGCAGACAAATGTTATCTGGGAATATTTTAATGCCTTGTAGGGACTCTAGACTTTCTGAAATACTCTTAGACACATTTTGTTATCTGAAGGAATCTCATTGTTTTTGTGATGTTTGTGGACAAATACAGAATTAGCCAAAATCTTCTTCTGAATACCAATGACAACAATCAAAGGCCCAATCTTTCTGGTAACAAAACACAATAATCTTATTCTGGAATTTAATGAATAATTTTCTGTCAAGTTGGGACAGATGGATAAAACAGAGCAAACAGATTCCTCTGGCTAATAATTACATGTTAAGTAGATAAATTTTTCTTCATTCTTTTGAATTTTATTTTTACTGAGAATATCATGCCAGTTGGCATGACATTCTAGTTTTTATTTTTAAAAGATTGGTGTTGTTGGCAAATGTAATTATTAGTCTGCCTGCTTTCAAAAATGTAAAAGAAAATAACACTTCAGAAATTTCTAAAACATTCTGTTAAATGATTAGTTCTGCTAATCTCATCTATCTACCTATTCAAATGTCAACATATCAGAGCCTGTCCCTGAATTCCAGCACTTTTGGAAAATTTTCCAAGATCTCAGCTTCCTAACAATGCTCCTAATCATATTTGCTCAAAAGAGACATCCCTACAGGAACCACTGGGATGTCTTTTGCCTTCATTCACACCTTTATTTGGCCTCTGTGATTGAGATTATTATCCACTTCCACTCGGAATCTCAGATTTGACCTCATTGCTGGACACTAGTTTTGTTTTGTTTTGTTTTGTTTCTAATAGAATTTCTTAATTTATTTAGATTTTTTTTTTTAATTTTTTATTTTTTATAAACATATATTTTTATCCCCAGGGGTACAGGTCTGTGAATCACCAGGTTTACACACTTCACAGCACTCACCAAATCACATACCCTCCCCAATGTCCATAATCCCACCCCCTTCTCCCAAACCCCCTCCCCCCGGCAACCCTCAGTTTGTTGTGAGATTAAGAGTCACTTATGGTTTGTCTCCCTCCCAATCCCATCTTGTTTCATTTATTCTTCTACCCTCAGCCAATGCCATAAAACTACTTTTTGTGAGACTATCTTCTTGGATCTTAGCTCACAGAGAGATTTTTAGGTTTCTGTTCAAGAATAGACTTGGGTCTTTAATCCAGAGAGTTTTCCATTAGATAAAGTTAACAATTAGCATGATTACTTTGTTTATATTATAGTACTGTTCTCTTCATTTTAGTTCTTCTTTTTCAGCATTATAAGCAAAACTTATAGCATATTTCTTCTACATCTATTAGTTTTCAAGCTCCATTTGATGGACCTACAGTTCAGTGGTCTTCAAAGTGTGGCTTGGACCCCTTCCAAGGTGTTAATGAGGTTAGATCTATTCTTCATAATTATACTAAAACAATATCTTCTGTTTTTATTCTCATTCTTTCACAACTATACAGACAAACTTTCCAAAATGTAGATGATTTATAATATCACAACAGACTGAATGCAGAAGTAGAAATAATAAAGAAAATTGAAAAAATAAACAATGCCACTCTATTTAGTAATTTACTTACTTAAAAATATATTTTACAGAAGGTGTTATTTGTATTAATATGTAATGTTTATAATGTTATTGAAAATAAGTATTATAAATATTTACATTTTCTTCCAGTTATAACTATTAGCAAATAATAGATATAATAGCAAATAATAGATATAATACATATAAACAAAAGTTCTTGCAGCCCTTATTAATTTTTAAAATTGTGAAAATGGAGGCACAAAGGGGGTTCAATTGGTTAAGTGTCTGCCTTCAGCTCATGTCATGATCCCAGAGTCTTGGGATCAAGTCCCACACCAGGCTCCCTGCTCAGATGGAAGTCTGCTTCTCTTTCTGCCCCAGGCCACTCATGAGCATGCTCTCTCTCTCTCTCTCTCAAAAATAAATAAAATCTTGAAAAAAATAATTAAAATAAAATTGTGGAGATGTTCTGGGAACAAAATATAAGCACTATTTTTCTTGTCCATAAACAACATAAGTTTCATCCCAAATAGATAAATACATCTAAGTAAAATTTATTTCTTGCCACTGAAACAACAGATGGAGTGTTTAAGTCCTCAAAACTGACTAGTGTTCAGGTGACAACAGAACCCAGAAAATCTAATTCTAACTGAGCACTTTGCTCCAGTAAATTACAATGGATTATTAATAGAGAACACACTATGGTTTAAAACAGAGTGACATGAAGAAGTAGGCTAATTAAGTACTCATGGAAGATTCTACTGGCCAACAAATGATAAAGATGAGTTGGAATCAATAAATCCTTTTCTGTGTCATTTGTGTTAGCAAATGAAATCAATACACATGACTACACCCAGTTCTTTAAGAAATAAACAGGTCTAGATTTAAGCAACCTAGGACTACATAGTCATCCAAAGTAAATGTATTCTCTTTTGCCCTGATAGAGTGCTTAGTTTCTGAACATGCTCTTTAAGAAGTCCACTAATTCAGATAACTCATTGTTTTCCAGTCAGGTTTATTTAGAGAGCATAGCAAAATTACTACCTAAAACTTGAGCAAATTTCATTTATTTCATTTATTTCTAACTTAGCATCTAGAAAATGTAGTCGACAAATCAACTTCTTCTGAATTTGTTAGTCTGTTATTTCCTGACAGTCTCATCCAGTTTCTGGACTAGAAGAAATCCAGGCTATAAAAAGTATAAGCTGCCAGACATCTATATGTCATTATCATGTTTGGAATAGCCTCTTACAAAGCTAAAATAAAATTTCTGGATGTGAGGGGGCCCAGGTGGCTCAGTGGGCTAAGCCTCTGCCTTTGGCTCAGGTGATGATCTCAGAGTCATGGGATTGAGCTCTGCATCGGGCTCTCTGCTCAGCGGGGAGCCTCCTTGTCCCTCTCTCTCTGACTACCTCTCTGCCTGCTTGTGATCCCTCTCTGTCAAATAAATAAATAAAATCTTAAAAAAAATTTCTGGATGTATAAAAATCAAGCAATTGACAAGAAAATACATGATTCCTAGAGAACAGAGAGGAGTATATTTACATAAAATGTCCCATATTTTTATTTTCCAGAGAGAAATTACCATTTTGTGTATATTGATTCCCATGTGAATAATGCAGTAGACATTCTGTGAGAGGTTTGCATGGGTCATCGTTTTTTTTTTTTTTTTTTTTAGGAAATCAGTTATTCAGTAAGAGTAGAAAATATTATTGTAACTTTTTAAAAAATATTTTATTTATTCATTTGAGAGAGAGAGAGAAAGAGCACAAGAGGGGAAGGGTCTGAGAGAGAAGCAGAAACCCCGCTGAGCTGGGAACCTGATGCAGGACTCAATCCTGGGGCTCCAGAATCATGACCTGAGCTAAAGGCAGTCACTTAACCAACTGAGCCACCCAGGTGCCCCTATTGTGAATTTTTATTTTATTAATTTATTTGTCAGAGAGAGAGAAAGTGTACAAGTAGGGGAGTGGCAGGCAGAGGGAGAAGCAGTCTCCCTGCTGAGCAAGGAACCCAATGGATACCAGGACCTGAGCCAAAGGCAGACACTTAACCAACTGAGCTACCAAAGCATCCTGCTGTGAAATTTTTTTTAAAGTTAAATAAAAATGCTTATATATGACATGGCCATCATTAAATATGATTAATGTGAAAAGGAATATGAAAGCAGTAGTGGGACTCATTTAGAAAGACCAAATAAGTTCTGAGGCATTGGTGAAAAATCAAACTTAGCAATATGTTTAGAAAGAAATAGAGTTTTGGAAGCATTCCGTCAAGCCCAGAGCTTAACGCTTTGGATTGCATATATTTTGGAATTAGATTGTTTGAGGTGAAGCTCTCAGTCAGTCATGCGTACAGCTTGGGCAACCTATCATATTACCATGATTATTTTCCTTTGTTCCGCCATTCCTTCCTCAACCCAGTTCTCTCTCTCTCTCTCCCTCTCCCTCTTTTTTTCCGAGTATACTGGGTACACTGAGATTGTGGAACTGAATCAGTCATGAAGTGAATGACTGAAAGTATCAAGTACTTTCATTACTGGTTGAGGCAAACCTCCATTCTCTCCCTCTCTCCATTCTTTCCTTCCTTCCCCTGTTTTTTTCTCTCTCTGATAGTGTAATATTGACTATTTTACCCTTCTTACCTTCATTTCCTTGATTTATTAAAATCAAAATAGGAACATCTATCTACCTTATCAAAATGCTGTGAATATTGCACTTGCTGAGTAAACTCTGTCTTTTGCCTTCCAGTGAACTGGTTGATGTGACAGGGACATGTGGCGGAGTTGGCCCAGTAGGTGCAGTGCATGAGATTATAGTCCTCAAGGACACCTTTGCATTGGGTCCCTGGGTGTTCACTGAGCAAGTCCTCATAGCCTTTCAGTTTAGTCTTTTACAATTCAATATAAAAATACTTACTAGGGCACCTGGGTGGCTCAGAGGGTTAAGCCTCTGCCTTCAGCTCAGGTCATGATCTCAGGGTCCTGGGATTGAGCCTCATGTTGGGTTCTCTGCTCAGCAGGGAGCCTGCTTCCCCATCTCTCTCTGCCTGCCTCTCTGCCTACTTGTGATCTCTCTGTTAAATAAGCAAAATCTTAAAAAAAAAAAAAAGAAAGAAAGAAAAACACTTACCTTTGGGCTGGGGGGAGTCAGAGTAAAATGTAGATTAAGAATTTATATATTTTTTGCCCAGCTAGACATGTGTTTCCTATTAGCCACTGACAACCATGATATAAAGCAGTCACTTGATGTCATTCTCTAAATTATCACAAAATTCAGCTTATCATGGCCTATATTATTATTATTACAACTGCATATACTATGCATGCATAAAAAGGGGAAATCACCATAAAAATTCAAAGAACATCACATATGCATAAATGCATAAATGCAACTTTTAAAAAATAACATCCTGGGATAATATTTAAAATATACAATAAATAAATGGTAAGTATCTTTAATGTATAAAGTCAAGAAAACATATGCTATAGCCAAGATATAAATTATATGCAGAAATGACATCAAAACAGTCATCTTTGAACTCCAAGGGGGCACGAAGTTTTCAAACTTTGTTTCTTCTTTCTCCTTTTCCTCCACCCCATTTCTCAGCTAGGCAACACCAACATGACAAGAAGTCAACTACATTTATCAAATCCCCTTATGTATCAGACCTTATTCTAGAGGCTCAGGATAGAATAAGGACCAAAATATAAAAAGACATTCATGTTTTGTTTATTGTCAACAGATACAATAAATAGATTGATACATGAGTAAAGAAGAAAATTTCAAATATTAACTGATGCTATGAAAGTCAAATAGGAAAATGCTATGAAAAATCACAGATGTATTGCTTTTAACCAGAGTGGTTATAAAATACCTTGATGGAAGGTAGTGTGTGTGTGTGTGTGTGTGTGTGTGTGTATACATATATATGTACACTTTATACTAAAACAATGGATTTAAATTAAATTATATTATGCACACACTAGACTATTTTGGGCCTATATGGCGTTCATCTTCTTATGCTGAATGCTAAGTACATTGGCCCTCCCACCTTTTGCTGCTTCCAGCACTCCTAATGGCCCTTAGAGATTTCGCTTAAGCACTTCCTCCTACAAGATGCTTTCCTTCATATCCTTGCCTCAACAAACATTTGTTATAGGGCTCACTTACCACATTGAAAACATCTGGTTATCACTCCATCTTAAAAAACAGCAACTTTTTGACCCAGCAATTGCACTACTGGGTATTTACCCTAAAGATACAAACTTAGTGATCTGAAGGGGCACGTGCACCTGAATGTTTATAGCAGCAATGTCCACAATAGCCAAACTATGGAAAGAACCTAGATGTCCATCAACAGATGCCTGGATAAAGAGGATTTAATATATATATATCACATCTTCTTTATCTATTCATCTGTTGTTGGACTTCTTTATCCATTCATCTGTTGTTGTATGGATATATATATATATATATATATCTCCATATATATAATGGAATACTATGCAGCCATCAAAAGAAATGAAGTCTTGCCATTTGCAACGACATGGATGGAACTAGAGGGTATTATACTTAGCAAAATACGGCAATCGGAGAAACTACAACTATCATATGATCTCCCTGATATGAGGAAGTGGAGATGCAACATGGGGGGTTTGAGGGGTAGAAAAAGAATAAATGAAACAAGATGGGATCAGGAGGGAGACAAACCGTAAGAGACTCGTAATCTCAGAAAACAAACTGAGGGTTGTGGGGGGAGTGGGGTAGGGAGATGGTGGCTGGGTTATGGACACTGGGGAGGGTATGTGCTATGGTGAGTGCTGTGAGGTGTGTAAACCTGGTGATTCACAGACCTGTAGCCCTGGGGCTAATAATACATTGTATGTTTATAAAATAAATAAATAATTAATTAATTAAAAAAAAAACCACAGCAACTCTTTCCTCTTTGCATTCCCAGCTTCCTGCTCCAATTCCTGGTACACAGGAGCTGCCTCCCCATTGTCTGATCTATGAACAAATGAAGGAATGCATAAGGGGATCAATGATTCTAGAGCATGGGTAGATCCATAAGCAGTGAGAAATCACATCTCTATATGAAAGGAGGAAAGCAACTTGAAATCTCAAATGGAAACCAAATGTTTTTTGATTTGTATTTATGTCCTGAGAAAGTCATTTACATGGGCACCTGGGTGGCTCAGTGGGTTAAGCCGCTGCTTTCGGCTCAGGTCATGATCTCAGGGTCCTGGGATCGAGTCCCGCATCGGGCTCTCTGCTCAGCAGGGAGCCTGCTTCCTTCTCTCTCTCTCTCTCTGCTTGCCTCTCTCTCTGTCTACTTGTGATCTCTTTCTGTCAAATAAATAAATAAAATCTTAAAAAAAAAAAAGTCATTTACATTCCATGTTGTGGACATAAGAAAATTAGTGAAAGGCTCTGAAAGAGAATTCTGTGCCATCACAAATGCATTCTAGCTCATTTACAAACTTTTTTCTCTCATGCCTTTGTTAGATTTATTTCATATGGGTATAACAATAATAAATACAAATATTTAGGGGGACTCAAAATGCAAATGCTTGCATTTTCAGGGTTTATTTCCTTGTTAGTTGGGTCAAATAAAATTGGATAGTTCCTGCATCTTTCAAGAGGAAAGAAAAAACTCATTTTACCAACTATTTTATTTAATATGTCTTCCCATATCAAAAATTACTAACACTTAGTGATGAAGAGAAAAAAAAAGTAACAAAAGAAAGACAACCTACCATAACATTTTCTAATTTGAATCTCTAGCTATTAAGTTAGGCTCATTGGGAGTTCTTCAACAATAAAATAGTAAAAAAAATCAGTAAAATTATAAATAATAAAAAGAATAGCAGTATTATGATCTATTAATTTTATTGCATATCCATTACAGTTCTTAGCACAGCTATGGGGAAATCATTTTTATAGATGTTCTCTGAGGTGTATAAAGGCAACACCCCTTTTTATTTAATCAATAAACATTTCTACAATTTTTAATATTTGAAGCAATTCATTCATAGAATACTAACCATGGAATGCAATAATTAAATATGCCTTAAATATAACATTTTAACCTTTTAGACTCAATGTTGCATTTTGCATTAAATATTAAGTTTGTAATGCCAGAATTACTTAAGCAATAGAATTATAAATTTGCACGTACATGTGGATACACTATTTTTATTTCTTTGTGGCCTCTCTTTATCTCATCAAGTTCTCTGAATTTTCCATGCCCATGAATTACTATAGCAAGTCAGATTCTGGATATGTTAGATGATAACTATATGAATTTAGAAAATCTATACTTCTAACATAAAGCATCTGCTTCAAACTCTTTTCTTCTTATGAGCTATAGTCATGTTTTCTCTCACAATGCCAGACAGAAATCGTCCTGAAATATCTGAGATTAAAAACTGATCAAAGATGAATTTGTTCTACTTAGAAGTACTTATACTTGCTATATTTTTTTTAAGATTTTATTTATTTATTTATTTGACAGGCAGAGATCACCAGAGAGAGGCAGGCAGGGAGAGAGGGAAGCAGGCTCCCTGCTGAGCAGAAAACCCCATGCGGGACTCAATCCCAGGACCCCGAGATCATGACCCGAGCTGAAAGCAGTGGCTTAACCCACTGAGCCACCCAGGCGCCTCTGATACTTGCTATATTAATAAGACTCATGGCTTGTCTTTGAATGTAAAAGGCTCAAAGAAACATGATTTCAGTGAGAAATAGAAATACATCTTAAATCCTGGTTGTCCATTAAGATATGTTACATTTATCAATGTTAATGGTTTCCAAGTGATACAATGTGAAAATTCAGAAAAATACAACTCGATAAAAGATAGCATCTATTTGAATCTATGGTTTGGAAATAGCTTCGTCTGACTTACTGTTCTTTTCCCTTCCATCTACCATAGGCCCAAAGAGATATTTCTAATATTCACAGAGAGAACTGTGACATAAACTCACACAAGGCTGGAGACTCATTATAACCAGATTTCCCTAGAGTTTTTAGCTCTCAGAGATGCCCACGGTGAGCCTCCAGTTACAGTTCAGACTTCTTTCTCATAACACAGGGTTCCTACCCATGTTTCTGCTTGGGATGTCTTTATTCCTGCCAGTAGTGATTCTCTGTATTCACCTGCTGTTTTCTCCGAGTGGGACGTACCTGTTCACCCAGTGACATCACTTCACTTATGAATCTATGAGGAGTTTTAATGTTTCCGTTTGTTTGTTTGTTTGTTTGTTTATTTATTTATTTATTTTTACTTATTAGGACAGATTGTGGACTTCCAAGGTGCTTACACACTGGACCAGAAACTGTTCGTCCTTTTGTCCTGCTTTTCACTTTAAAAAATTTACCAAAAATGTTCCAGATGCTATTCCAGTCATCCATTCTCACCTATTTCCTAGAGTTTCTCCTGAGATATTTTAATCCTACTCTTTTGTATATTTATCTTGTGCCTCTTGCCTGGCATTTTTATACACATACACACATATTCTAAATATTTGAGAAAAATATATATGTTTGCCTTACTAACTCAATCAAGTAGTAAAGTACAATGAAGATATTTTGTTATGTTTTCAAAGAATATGCCTGACACAAAACTTATTTCAGGATGCTATCAGAGAATATGCTCCATCAGAAGGATGAAGTAAACCTAGAGAGAAGAGGATTCCAGAAACAATAAAGTAACACATAATATAGCTTGATTGAATACTGAGATTGCCTATTATATAATAACTATAAAGAGTTATCAGTCCAAAGTTTAGCAGAAAGAAGCAGGAAAACAAGGAATCAGTAGACTGTCTCATTTCTCCATCTAGAAAACTATATGGAGATCTTTTAAGAAAAGAGAAAACTGAGTTCAAAGAAATACGAATCTGAAGAAAAATGGAGATGAATGGCATCTATTAAAAACAGAAAATATAAACAAAAGAAAGCATAATCATAAAAATATCTTTCTTTTAAAAGTGATCAATATTTATCAAATCATGATATTTACTTATCAAATAGCTGTGATATATAGAGAGGATGAAGAGGAAAAAGAGAAGGGGAAAATGCAAAAAAAATTGGTTTAAGGGAGTTAAAATTCTCATCTACTGTAAGATAAACTAAAAACATATGTCTAAAACTGAAAACTTCAGTATATGCAGAAATATGGAGAAAATGGAGATATGGAAAAATATGAGCATATGGAGAAAAACTGTTAAAAAATTAATAGCTAACTTTATGATAAGGCTTGGCTCTAGGGAGCAGGGGTGAGTTGATTTTTAGAAGCCTGCTGAATTTGGTTTAGCCTTGTAGTGGTAGTAATATGTGAATTTTGTGAAGTATATATGTATATTGATTAAAATAATCATTAAAAATAGTCCCCAGATAGCAAATGGAGGAATCCCTCACCATAGCCTAAATCAAATACTTTATCCCAGCAAAGATGCTGGCATATTTCTCCTGCTGAAACTTGATCCCCATAACTTCTCCACCCCACAGATCATTTTTTACTTTTATCTATGCTTATGCATTTTCCTCAGTGTTTTTGTTCACACAATTGGACAGTATGTAAATTGCCATGTAGGAGCATTCCAGAGTCAATCTTTTTCTATGTAAAGAGTAACTAAGATTTATTTGACTGTGAATCTGACTGTGAACTAACATTTGACTGTGAATGTTCATTATATATTACTTCACCTAAAAATGTGCTTTTCTTTTGTTTTCCCGTGCTTTCAAAGTGCTGCAATTAGCAATTTCATTCCTCTCTCTCATACATCACAAATATGTGTCAATATTAAAATTTTCTGGAAGTGGAATTGTTGGTCAAAGGAAATGTGAATTTTTAAATTAGATCATGTTTTCTAAACGTCTTTTATAAATAATTGTAACAAGGCACTCTTTAAGCAACATTGCATAAGAATGCCAGCCTATTTCCTCATACAGTCACTGTTACTACAAAACATGTACATATATGGCCATCTGAGAACTGAAAATAGCATCTGATTTATTTTGTATTTACTTAATTTTGAGTAAATTTGAGATCTTTTAGGTATGTTTTTAGCTATTTTTATTCCTATGAACAAATTCATAGCATTATTAGGTTGTATGAGTTTTGTTAATTTCAATGCCAGCCTTATCAGATATCAAAGCATCATATATAATGTGGTTTCAACCTCATAGTTCTATATTACTTTTTTTACATCGTTTCTGTGCCAATTTTTGCTTCAATTACATGCAACTTTAATCTGTTTGTTTGGGGCTTTTTTTTATGTATATCATAATATCAAGTGGCACAAATTTCCTTTCATTTTTCTTCTTTGCTATCATTGTCTGGAAATCTTTCAGGAAATCATTAACATTGTGATTAAACTAATTATTTTTAAACTCAAGGTATGTGGCATTTCTTTTTAAGCAGTTATTTTCCTCTATACCTTTCAGACTCATCTGCATTAGTTCATTATTACCTGCACGTTTCAGGAAGAGTATAAAGAAGTTGAGAAAAATCCAACATTATTTTAATAATTGAACAAACATAAATATCTCATATTGCCAAACCAAACTAACAGACCTTTGCTTCTTTCTTTTGAGTCAGACAAACATGGGTTTAAATTCCATTTGTACCATATAATAACATAGCAACAAAGAGAAAATGAAATCATTTCTTAGGATTCAGGTTACCTTATTTATGAAAGGTAGATAAAATATCTTGCTCGAAAACAAATACATATTTGAGGGCACTGTCAAATACCGGTTAAGAGCTCGTATTTTGAAGACAGAATCAGTGGGTTAAATTCTTGTTCTAATTGTTTAGGGTAAGAAAGACTGTGTAAGTCTCCAGGTCAACATTTTGTCTCTAATGACTTTTAACCTTGTGATCAAAGTAAGGAACTTGTTTTCTAATACCTTAATTTCCTCATTTGTAACTAAATGATTTAATAACTAAAAGTACATAGAGTGGGACATAATGCAAGTACTCAATGAATATGAACTCTATTACTACTTGGACTTATTTGACATTTTATGTGGGTCTTAAATAAAAAATCAACAAGTTAAAATATGTTGAAAAGAAGGGCTTTACTGACTCTTTCGTGATCCTTACTTGTGAGTTCACCATGAACACTTTGTGCTAATACCTGGAAAGAAGATGTATATATGATTTACACACACCTCTTTCACCTTGAAGCCCAAGGCATCCTATATGAGCAAAATTCAGTGACCTAGACTCCTCTGTGTTGTGCATCTAAGAACTGCAGGAGAAACCCACTTACTGCATTTTCTTCCCAATATATGAGGGAGGAAGATGAGCATGGCACATATAATAATTTGCTCTCCTCTTTCCAAAGCCATGATAAAGAAAACTGTGTATATATATTGTACTGTGTGTGGGGGGGGGCGGTGTTTAACAGAAAAAGAATACATGACTGATTTCTGCATTTGGTCAGAGTCAGTATGTATAAAAATATAGGGAAGAATGATAATTTGGAATCATTTCAAATTTGTTTTGATTCTGGCTTACTCTTAGAGCAGCTAATAAGCACAAAGTCACAAAAGCAAAAGTTGCACGGTTGGTCTTGGCTATCATTTCCTAACTTGTGTCTCATGGAGCTCTGTCAAATTGTGGTGGTCTCCACAACTTGGTTGTAGTGGTCTCGCTCCATTAAGTCAGAAAATCTGTGGACTTATATCAGGAAAGCACTAATCTGTGGATCATCTCAGCACATGGAAATTACTTACTTATAACTGTAAAAATAAACATTTTACCAACATGTATACCAGATTTAACAATAGGGTTACAGGCCTCAAATAGCTGGCTTTGTCTGTACAGGGTCACTGTCTCCTTATCTGCATATGTGTACGTGACTAGAAGTTTCTCCTTTATGTTTACCTGTGGATTTTCAGGCCTGACCACAGCTCACCACAAGCTCAAGCTCAATTTTTCTACTCCAGCACACAGTTAGTCAATGTGTTGCTTCACAGCAAGAATCCAAATCAAATGTCTATGAACAAAGCTTGTTGTGTAGGAGGCTCCTCTACTTGCTTTTGAGCATTAAAAGAGAAAAGAAAAAAATATTGCTGAATGTGCCTCCCACAGTTTTTCATAGCACTGACCTCCAAACCTGACCCATTGGAAATGAAACATCCATTACCTTTTGTCTAAAGGTTTCAGATCCCTATGTGACTGAACAGGGAGCTTTGTGAGAATTGATTTTGCCACAGCACTCACACCTGGGTATTGCTTAGTATTATTCTCAAATAACTAGAGGCTTAAATCATTTAGGGAATATTTACTATGGGATTTGGTTAACAGTGTAACTGAACAAAGAACATATAAACATAGTTAAAACAAGACTATTCTTTTTTTTTTTCATTTGCTTACATTTCATTTTTCCACTCTAAATGAAATTTCCACATTAAATCTGATCTTTGTTTTATTTAAGATTTCAGAGGTTTCATATTTTAAAATATTTTACATGAAAATATTATAATAGTATCATATCAGCTCCAAAAGAGATGCTATCATCAGCTGGACTGTAATACTGACTTAAAATTTAGAATAAACTATAGCCTGCAAGTACTATCACATAACAATTTTCTGATCAGTTGAATAGATAAAAATATAGATATAGATGGCAGATATTAAGGGTATAAAAAATGTTATCCACTTATTTTGAAAGAAGTCGCTCTGTAATGTGAATGTAAAGTTTAAAATCTTATTATAAGTGATCCAAAAACATTCTTGAAATAGGACATTAAAAAATCAGAAATTTGTATAAGGATATCAAAATGTCTTATAGAAATTAAGGGCAAGAATCCAGACAGGTGGGCATGAGAAATGACTCCAACTCTAAAAAGAACTTGCTTTCTATCACTGGACTCCTTCCCATTCTACATGTCCACCCTATTCTCTGTTTCCGCACCTGCTTTATTTTTCCAGACCACATGGCCAGGGATGGTCACTTCAGGATCTTAATAATGCCAGTTACACAAAATAATAATTGGCTAAATGTGAGTCAGAGACATGCTCCCCTCAAATCCAGTCAACTGTGTGAATGGATTGTATACTATTAAAAAAAGAAGAAGAGAAGTTATGGTAAGTAATGATTAATAGAAAGACCAAATAACAGACATACACCATTGTATCATTTAGTCATTACCTCTTCCCTTACCTGTCACCTCTACCACTTCTTCCAGGCAATCCATAGCTCCCAAACAAAAACCTAACCTACTTTCTATATTTTAAAACCAAACATAAGGAGGACTTAATACACCCATTGTGTTGGATCTTTTAGAACACAAGTTTTATTTTATCAGAAGTAACCCCCTCCTTTTTTTTTTTTCTCTAGGCAGAGTGTCCCAGAAGATACTAAAACATCACTGACACAGTGGCATGGTCTTGACCCAGGGACTCTTACAGCACAAAGTCAATACTGTCTTTTAAATAAAACAAAGCAGACACTTCCTAGATTTCACATAAGTTCTTACTTTCTGAGCTCATCATCTAAATATACTGGAAAGGGAACCAAAACTTAGATTTCATGCTTTGCAAACCTTCATGTATGTTTATACAGTCTTTCTGGTGTCTATTACCACTGTTCTGAATATCTCCTTCTTTGAGGATCCAGAATCATCCTTTTTTATGCAAAACCCCTTCACATATTTAAAACATGAAGGCAATTGCTTTCTAGGTTTGCAAAACTCAGTCATTTAATATGTCTCGAATATAGAAGGACTGTTTCAGTGTAAGAACTAGAGAGGTGTCAGAAGAGTAGAGAGGGTTTCCAAAGGGCTGACGAACAGAGAGTCAGAAGGCAATCTAATTGGATATGTTGGTATTTATCAAGACTAAACCTATTCATGCTTCATTAATCACATTTACACAAATAAAAGCAATTATTTTAGAACTTCTATTAAAACTTCACGAAGAATAGTATGTCAAACCCATAAAATTTCCCAGGCTACTAAATTCACTCTTTTAAGTGTCAGAAGCTATCAACATAAATAAATTCAATAAGACTAGTTACCAAGTCTGTTGTGAACATCACTATATCCTCAACACTTAGCCTATACTCTGGTAAATAAGTAGACACTTGATAAAAACCTTTTGAATGAATAAATAAGCAAACACAAGCTATAAGGTAGTTAAAACAAACATGAGGGAGAACAGCGACTCTGAAGAATTCACTCATTCTATCAGGAGCTGTGTTATAATAATGGTTCCCAGAGCTAGCCTGCCGAAGAGTAGTTTCCTGAGCTGGGAAGCAGAAACAAATATGACTTATTTGACATCGCAAATCTATCTTTTCTATGACTTTCTGAGGCATGCAGGAGTGACACAGGGAACATTCTGGACTGAGATTTCAGCAACTATCTTTTGGCTCCCCCTAGGGTATGAACTAGAGATGTAAAATGCCAGAAGTTTTGAGTTTTGAAAAAATATGTATACTGAGGTGTAAAATAAAAAGTATGAATGTAATATGATGGTTGAGTCATGAATGGGTTGTTAATAAAACCCAGGGCTGCTGTGGTGAGGAAGGGTGTTTGATAATATCATGAAGACAGTGCCATGCGTGATGGCCTGAAATTCTCCACAGAAAAGGTTTGTAAATGTGACTAATTGGGAAGCTATTTGTTCTCTACCAACCCCATAGTAGCAGATGAGAGTGAGGAGTCAGACACAATAAAAGCTTCTTTAGAAGAATCATATAAAAAACAATGAACTAGGAAGAAAGGCCATGAATTAATTAAATGCCATTAGCCCTTTTAATTTCTAATTCTGGCTGAAAGTAGGTTTTAACACAAGTAAGTAATTGAATTACTCTTAGTTTTTGAGGACCTACATATTATCAGCGTTGTTTGCTAAGTTTGTTTTATCACGTAGTCTTTACAACAACTCTGCTCACCAAGTATTAATATCTATAGCAGCGTAGTTCAATATGTTTTAACCTATACTTGTTTTTATATTATAAAATAATGATTGAGAGTTTTGAACCCAGATCTCTTATTACAGAGTCAGTGCTTACTCTCACATTGTTGTTGGGATGTATAGTTGTTACCATGACAACTTAGCGACCTCCTTGAGGAAAACCATCTTTTCATAAATAGGTCTCTGATGGATCATGAGGCACTTTCTAAACTCAATTAGTCAAAGACTACATTCTGCTTTATTTATGTTATAAATACATTATAACTCAAAGAGCTTATACAAAAGAAGATGAAGAAAATTAACTACTTGCCAATTTAATTTGCATGGTCTCTAGGTAACCTGGCCTTTTATTTTTTTTAAAGAAAAAAGTTTGGGGATGGCAGCTACATAATACTTACAGTCTGTTCTCAGGGCTACTTATTGTCACTTTAGTTTCGATAGGGAATTAATTTTTAACAATATTGGTATGAAATATCATCTGGGTACTAAGGAAAAGAGCTAAATATTATTTTTAAAACATATATAAATTCAGAATGATTTATGGGGATAATTAAATATGTTGGTTGAATTCTAAGCTTCCACGTCCCCTTCCCTCTTCTCAAGATGTAACTAATTTTCATCAGGACTCTATCTAAAAACTGATTGTCCTCAAGCTCCAGATTCTAGTTCATGTGAATTTGGCTAAGTCTGTCAGCAAATTCCATTTTCATGGCCGAAGTGATTTATTTAGGGGCTGGAAATGTGATTTTCGCCAGTGCAATAAGAGTGAATGTCAGGGCTTTGTGTAGGAGTTATAAGATCTACCTAAGAAACCTCTATTTATCTGAGCCATCCATTACTTGCAAGCTAAAGTATCTGAACTGATTCAGAATTTAGTATAGGGAAATAGGGACTGGCAGTAACAGACCCAACTAAAATGAGATAGAACAAAAGGAGGTAAAGACCCCTCCTCTCCCTCCTCAACAACAGAAGTGGGTAACTTTTTGTGTTAGTAAAATCGCTGTGAATCTGGGACTATGTGCAGTGGGACCCAGATCTTGTGTCTCCTAAGCCTGCAAAATTAGGGTTGGGACAGAAAAATGTCCTACTGTCTGAGTGTGTTGACTCATTCTGCAGCTTTAAGTAAAGTCCTGAAATATACAAGCTATTCCTGACATCAGCCCATCTGAAAGCAGGGGAAAAAAAACCCAAAAACCAAACCAAACCAAAACAAACAAACAAACAAACAACAAAAACAAAACAAAACAAAACAGAGCTCAGCTAAAAGCTTTGCCTATGGACTAAAATAAAGAATGACCAAATTCTAAACAGTTTAGAATATGTCGAAATAGGCAAATTCTCTATATAAAACTAAAGTTAGGGCAAAGTTATATAAGATAGCTTTTGATAGGTAGGACATTTGTCAGGCAATCAGATTGGAGCCTAAAGGAAACCTGACACTACCTCCTACCTCCAAACCCACAGCCTTATTGGGAAACTTCAACCTGATTATTAAAAAGAAGAGGGGGGAGAAAGGGAGGGAAGAGAAGGAGGGAGGAAGAGAGGAATAAGAAAGAACATTACTTTTGGGGTGTGTACTGAGAGCAGGGACTACTGTGCAGGCGACCTGCTACCCACGGTGTTGAATGAAGAGAGATTATGAGATTATGAATGGCAGGTACGGAGCATGCACAAGATTTATTAGCTTCACAACATTCACAGCCCTGAATCCAGGCTCCAACGTTATAATTAAATAATGTCTTTCTAGTTTAGTTTTCTAGCACACATAATTGCCTCAAATCAGGGAGATCTAAAGCCTGTTAATGTTTGAAGGGAGTGTTTTCAAAAGGAGACTCCAGTGCTGGTAAATTAAATACCTGTGATTGTGTATCTTTCTAAGCGAGGGTTGAGGGTCACACAGAGAGGAGGAGGATAGTTAGGGCAGATTGGTTCCTAACAAGTGTAGTCTCTACTCAGTGCACCTTTCAGATTTAAAAGGAAGGACAATGTGTAAGGGAGAGCTTCCTGAAACAAACCAACCCTGTGGCAGGCAACCCCTCTGCATAGGTAAGAAAAGCTCTGGTATTTCCAACAAGCAGACCATGAGAAGGAAGGTCCACAGAGGAGAGGCTGGAGGGCATTGTTTCCACCTCTCATGTTTGAATGGAAACTTCCGCCCTCATTGACTGCCAAATGTATCCTAACTGCTCCATAAATGTAATAAAATCAGTTCATTCAGAAGGTCTTTGTGGGGTAACGAAATCCTTAAATTCCCGAGGGACAGAACTGGGACATATTTATTGAAGATATGAAGGATGGTTTGAAACTTCAATGCAAAACACTTTAGATCACTGTCTTGGTACCAAAGACTGTATGTGCATAAACACTTTTCCATCTTTTCACATGTGGCAGTTTATATTCTTTCTGTGTTCAAGTCATTATCAAAGTAACATACAAGACTGCCATTGATTATCTGTGCTTTATAAAATGTAAAAGGGTGAAGATCTATGCTTCTTTATTTGCCATATATTTTTCCAGGGAAGTATTACCCAATGCATATTCGGAAAAGCAAAGGATATATGATCCATTCCTTAAATACAGGAGCCCGCTCATCAAAACATTTACGCAACTTTGTATATATTTCATTTTTTGTGGAGCATTACTATAAAAATTATTAAACCTTGTGAGAAGTCTTAATTTTTAAAAAATTGTCAAATTTCAATAAGCAATAAATATATTTTAAATTTTCATTATTATTCTTTGACCTTTGAGTTGGCCTTTTTTTAATTTATGAATTGTAGACTACAGATTCAGAGGTGTTTATGTGGATAGGAAATGAAAAAGAGTATAATAATTCCATGTACTCCTAAAAGATTATTCTTAAAGAATAGAGAGATTGTAAGAAGACAAAGATAATAGTGATAACTCAAGATAGTAATGACTAAGGCTATTTTTTAAAAATTACATTTTTTCACAGAATAGAATTACCTAAGTTTTAGATTGAAAGCATGAATTAAGGTTATTTAACACAAATTCACCAATTAGAGCTAAGCTGCTAACATCAAGTAATGTGACCTTAATTTAGACTTCTGAAATATAGTTATATGGAGCACTTTCTTTAGAGTAAAGTCACTAATCTTTTCTCTAAATGTAAACATTGAGACACATTTCCCACTTTTTAATATTTTATAGTAGCCTATACCAAAAATGAAAGCTAATATATAAAACAACTAGCATAGTTGGGAAAGGACTCTAGTCAACACTTGTCAATAAAATTATTCTTTTCTATCTGACTTAATGCAGTATACAGAAAGGCTTTTTTAAAATAGTTTTGCAGCAGATATTTACTTTTTGAAAGTCTTATTTCTTATATTACCCCAATATCATGTGTTTAGCATTAGTTAAGTAGCAATAGGCAGCTCTTTGACGATAGAAACACTGATAGCTATCCCTAGAAAGGTTGAACTATAAAAGTACTTGGCTTCAGTACTTGAGAGTGACCCATTTTGAAACCCATATTTTATTTGGGGAACAAATAAACTGATAATCAGTAGGCAAATCATTGATTAATAAAGAACCACAGAGGCCACAGTGGAAAACCACCCATACCATACATCTAAATAAGGTTTCAGGGAGGAGTCAAGATGGCGGAGAAGTAGCAAGCTGAGACTGCTTCAGCTAGCCGGAGATCAGCTAGATAGCTTATCTAAAGATTGCAAACACCTGAAAATCCATCGGCAGATCGAAGAGAAGAAGAACAGCAATTCTGGAAACAGAAAATCAGCCACTTTCTGAAAGGTAGGACCGGCGGAGAAGTGAATCCAAAGCGACGGGAAGATAGACCCCGGGGGGAGGGGCCGGCTCCCGGCAAGCGGCGGAGCAACCGCGCACAAAATCAGGACTTTTAAAAGTCTGTTCCGCTGAGGGACATCGCTCCAGAGGCTAAACCGGGGCGAAGCCCACGCGGGGTCAGCGTGGCCTCAGGTCCCGCAGGGTCACAGAAGGATCGGGGGTGTCTGAGTGTCGCAGAGCTTGCGGGTATTGGAACGGGAAAGCCGGCTACAGAGACAGAGCCGACAGTAATCTCGCAGCTCCGTGTTACCTTGAACCGGTCGCAGGCTCGGTGAGCTCGGAGCGCGGCCGGAGGTCAGGCAGACGGGAGTAACTGGGCGCTGTTCTCTGAGGGCGCACTGAGGAGTGGGGCCCTGGGCTCTCGGCTCCTCCGGGCCGGAGACCAGGAGGCCGCCATTTGTATTCCCGTCCTCTGGAACTCTACAGAAAGCGCTCAGGGAACAAAAGCTCCTGAAAGCAAACCCGAGCGGATTACTCACCCCAGCCCCGGGTAAGGGCGGTGTAATTCCGCCTGGGGCAAAGACACTTGAGAATCACTACAACAGGCCCCTCCCCCAGAAGATCAACAAGAAATCCAGCCGAGACCAAGTTCACCTACCAAGGAGTGCGGTTTCAATACCAAGGAGAGCAGCAGAATTCCAGAGGAGGAGAAAGCCAAGCACGGAACTCATGGCTTTTTTCCTGTGATTTTTTTTAGTCTTGCAGTTAATTTAATTTTTTCTTTTTCATTTTTTTTTTTTCTCGCCTTCGGGTAAATTTTTTTTTTTTTTTATCTTTTTCTTTTTTTTTTTTTATCATTTTTTTTTAATTTTATCTAATATATATATATATATATATTTTTACATTTTTCTTAGGTGTTTTCTTTTTTAAAAAATTCTTTTCTTTTCTTTTTTTTTTTTTCTTTGCTTTTTTTTTTTTTTTTTTTTTTTTTTTTTTTTCTTTTCTTATTTTTTTTTTTTCCCCTTTCTCCCCACTCACGATTTTGGATCTCTTCTAATTGGGTTAAAGCATATTTTCCTGGGGTTGTTGCCACCCTTTTAGTATTTTACTTGCCCCTTCATTTACTCTTATCTGGACAAAATGACAAGACGTAAAAACTCAACACAAAAAAAAGAACAAGAGGCAGTACCGAAGGCTAGGGACCTAATCAATACAGACATCGGTAATATGTCAGATCTAGAGTTCAGAATGACAATTCTCAAGGTTCTAGCCGGGCTCGAAAAAGGCATGGAAGATATTAGAGAAACCCTCTCGAGAGATATAAAAGCCCTTTCTGGAGAAAGAAAAGAACTAAAATCTAACCAAGGTGAAATCAAAAAAGCTATTAATGAGGTGCAATCAAAAATGGAGGCTCTAACTGCTAGGATAAATGAGGCAGAAGAAAGAATTAGTGATATAGAAGGCCAAATGACAGAGAATAAAGAAGCTGAGCAAAAGAGGGACAAACAGCTACTGGACCACGAGGGGAGAATTCGAGAGATAAGTGACACCATAAGACGAAACAACATTAGAATAATTGGGATTCCAGAAGAAGAAGAAAGTGAGAGGGGAGCAGAAGGTATACTGGAGAGAATTATTGGGGAGAATTTCCCCAATATGGCAAAGGGAACGAGCATCAAAATTCAGGAGGTTCAGAGAATGCCCCTCAAAATCAATAAGAATAGGCCCACACCCCGTCACCTAATAGTAAAATTTACAAGTCTCAATGACAAAGAGAAAATCCTGAAAGCAGCCCGGGAAAAGAAGTCTGTAACATACAATGGTAAAAATATTAGATTGGCAGCTGACTTATCCACAGAGACCTGGCAGGCCAGAAAGAGCTGGCATGATATTTTCAGAGCACTAAACGAGAAAAACATGCAGCCAAGAATACTATATCCAGCTAGGCTATCATTGAAAATAGAAGGAGAGATTAAAAGCTTCCAGGACAAACAACAACTGAAAGAATTTGCAAATACCAAACCAGCTCTACAGGAAATCTTGAAAGGGGTCCTCTAAGCAAAGAGAGAGCCTACAAGTGGTAGATCAGAAAGGAACAGAGACCATATACAGTAACAGTCACCTTACAGGCAATACAATGGCACTAAATTCATATCTCTCAATAGTTACCCTGAATGTGAATGGGCTAAATGCCCCTGTCAAAAGACACAGGGTATCAGAATGGATAAAAAAACAAAACCCATCTATATGTTGCCTCCAAGAAACACATTTTAAGCCCGAAGACACCTCCAGATTTAAAGTGAGGGGGTGGAAAAGAATTTACCATGCTAATGGACATCAGAAGAAAGCAGGAGTGGCAATCCTTATATCAGATCAATTAGATTTTAAGCCAAAGACTATAATAAGAGATGAGGAAGGACACTATATCATACTCAAAGGGTCTGTCCAACAAGAAGATTTAACAATTTTAAATATCTATGCCCCCAACGTGGGAGCAGCCAACTATATAAACCAATTAATAACAAAATCAAAGAAACACATCAACAATAATACAATAATAGTAGGGGACTTTAACACTCCCCTCACTGAAATGGACAGGTCATCCAAGCAAAAGATCAGCAAGGAAATAAAGGCCTTAAACGACACACTGGACCAGATGGACATCACAGATATATTCAGAATATTTCATCCCAAAGCAACAGAATACACATTCTTTTCTAGTGCACATGGAACATTCTCCAGAATAGATCACATCCTCGGTCCTAAATCAGGACTCAACCGGTATCAAAAGATTGGGATCATTCCCTGCATATTTTCAGACCACAATGCTCTAAAGCTACAACTCAACCACAAAAGGAAGTTTGGAAAGAACCCAAATACATGGAGACTAAACAGTATCCTTCTAAAGAATGAATGGGTCAACCGGGAAATTAAAGAAGAATTGAAAAAAATCATGGAAACAAATGATAATGAAAATACAACGGTTCAAAATCTGTGGGACACAACAAAGGCAGTCCTGAGAGGAAAATATATAGCGGTACAAGCCTTTCTCAAGAAACAAGAAAGGTCTCAGGTACACAACCTAACCCTACACCTAAAGGAGCTGGAGAAAGAACAAGAAAGAAACCCTAAGCCCAGCAGGAGAAGAGAAATCATAAAGATCAGAGCAGAAATCAATGAAATAGAAACCAAAAAAACAATAGAACAAATCAACGAAACTAGGAGCTGGTTCTTTGAAAGAATTAATAAAATTGATAAACCCCTGGCCCGACTTATCAAAAAGAAAAGAGAAAGGACCCAAATAAATAAAATCATGAATGAAAGAGGAGAGATCACAACTAACACCAAAGAAATACAAACTATTATAAGAACATACTATGAGCAACTCTACGGCAATAAATTTGACAATCTGGAAGAAATGGATGCATTCCTAGAAATGCAATATAATAAATGCAATATAAATAAAAATAAACTACCACAACTGAACCAGGAAGAAATAGAAAGCCTGAACAGACCCATAACCAGTAAGGAGATTGAAACAGTCATTAAAAATCTCCAAACAAACAAAAGCCCAGGGCCAGACGGCTTCCCGGGGGAATTCTACCAAACATTTAAAGAAGAACTAATTCCTATTCTCCTGAAACTGTTCCAAAAAATAGAAATGGAAGGAAAACTTCCAAACTCATTTTATGAGGCCAGCATCACCTTGATCCCAAAACCAGACAAGGATCCCACCAAAAAAGAGAGCTATAGACCGATATCCTTGATGAACACAGATGCGAAAATACTCAACAAAATACTAGCCAATAGGATTCAACAGTACATTAAAAAGATTATTCACCACGACCAAGTGGGATTTATTCCAGGGCTGCAAGGTTGGTTCAACATCCGCAAATCAGTCAATGTGATACAACACATCAATAAAAGAAAGAACAAGAACCATATGATACTCTCAATAGATGCTGAAAAAGCATTTGACAAAGTACAGCATCCCTTCCTGATCAAAACTCTTCAAAGTGTAGGGATAGAGGGCACATACTTCAATATCATCAAAGCCATCTATGAAAAACCCACCGCAAATATCATTCTCAATGGAGAAAAACTGAAAGCTTTTCCGCTAAGGTCAGGAACACGGCAGGGATGTCCATTATCACCACTGCTATTCAACATCGTACTAGAGGTCCTAGCCTCAGCAATCAGACAACAAAAGGAAATTAAAGGCATCCAAATCGGCAAAGAAGAAGTCAAATTATCACTCTTCGCAGATGATATGATACTATATGTGGAAAACCCAAAAGACTCCACTCCAAAACTGCTAGAACTTATACAGGAATTCAGTAAAGTGTCAGGATATAAAATCAATGCACAGAAATCAGTTGCATTTCTCTACACCAACAGCAAGACAGAAGAAAGAGATATTAAGGAGTCAATCCCATTTACAATTGCATCCAAAACCATAAGATACCTAGGAATAAACCTAACCAAAGAGACACAGAATCTATACTCAGAAAACTATAAAGTACTCATGAAAGAAATTGAGGAAGACACAAAGAAATGGAAAAATGTTCCATGCTCCTGGATTGGAAGAATAAATATTGTGAAAATGTCTATGCTACCTAAAGCAATCTACACATTTAATGCAATTCCTATCAAAGTACCATCCATCTTTTTCAAAGAAATGGAAAAAATAATTCTAAAATTTATATGGAACCAGAAAAGACCTCGAATAGCCAAAGGGATATTGAAAAAGAAAGCCAACGTTGGTGGCATCACAATTCCGGACTTCAGGCTCTATTACAAAGCTGTCATCATCAAGACAGCATGGTACTGGCACAAAAACAGACACATAGATCAATGGAACAGAATAGAGAGCCCAGAAATAGACCCTCAAATCTATGGTCAACTAATCTTCGACAAAGCAGGAAAGAATGTCCAATGGAAAAAAGACAGCCTTTTCAATAAATGGTGCTGGGAAAATTGGACAGCCACATGCAGAAAAATGAAATTGGACCATTCCCTTACACCACACACAAAAATAGACTCAAAATGGATGAAGGACCTCAATGTACGAAAGGAATCCATCAAAATCCTTGAGGAGAACACGGGCAGCAACCTCTTCGACCTCTGCCGCAGCAACATCTTCCTAGGAACAACGCAAAAGGCAAGGGAAGCAAGGGAAAAAATGAACTACTGGGATTTCATCAAGATCAAAAGCTTTTGCACAGCAAAGGAAACAGTTAACAAAATCAAAAGACAACTGACAGAATGGGAGAAGATATTTGCAAACGACATATCAGATAAAGGACTAGTGTCCAGAATCTATAAAGAACTTAGCAAACTCAACACCCAAAGAATAAATAATCCAATCAAGAAATGGGCAGAGGACATGAACAGACATTTCTGCAAAGAAGACATCCAGATGGCGAACAGACACATGAAAAAGTGCTCCATATCACTCGGCATCAGGGAAATACAAATCAAAACCACAATGAGATATCACCTCACACCAGTCAGAATGGCTAAAATCAACAAGTCAGGAAATGACAGATGCTGGCGAGGATGCGGAGAAAGGGGAACCCTCCTACACTGTTGGTGGGAATGCAAGCTGGTGCAGCCACTCTGGAAAACAGCATGGAGGTTCCTCAAAATGTTGAAAATAGAACTGCCCTATGACCCAGCAATTGCACTATTGGGTATTTACCCTAAAGATACAAATGTAGTGATCCAAAGGGGCACATGCACCCGAATGTTTATAGCAGCAATGTCCACAATAGCCAAACTATGGAAAGAACCTAGATGTCCATCAACAGATGAATGGATCAAGAAGATGTGGTATATATACACAATGGAATACTATGCAGCCATCAAAAGAAATGAAATCTTGCCATTTGCAACAACGTGGATGGAACTAGAGTGTATCATGCTTAGCGAAATAAGTCAAGCAGAGAAAGACAACTATCATATGATCTCCTTGATATGAGGAAGTGGTGATACAACATGGAGGGGTAGAAGAAGAATAAATGAAACAAGATGGGATTGGGAGGGAGACAAACCATAAGTGACTCTTAATCTCACAAAACAAACTGAGGGTTGCCGGGGGCAGGGGGTTTGGGAGAAGGGTGTGGGATTATGGACATTGGGGAGGGTATGTGATTTGGTGAGTGCTGTGAAGTGTGTAAACCTGGTGATTCACAGACCTGTACCCCTGGGGATAAAAATATATGTTTATCAAAAATAAAAAATTAAAAAAAAAAAAACCAAAAATAAATAAGGTTTCAGTACTAACCTAAGGCAAAGGGAGCAGTAGTTTATGCCAGACTTTGCTGAAGTAAAATAAATTAATTAGAACAAACTGAGGGTTCATGGAGGGAGGTCGGTGGGGGATGGGCTAAATGGGGGATGGGCATTAAGGAGGATAGTTGTGATGAGCACTGTGTGTTATATATAAGTGATGAATCACTAATTCTACCCCTGAAACCAAAGCTCAGTGGGTTAAGCCGCTGCCTTCGGCTCAGGTCATGATTTCAGGGTCCTGGGATCGAGTCCCGCATCGGGCTCTCTGCTCAGCAGGGAGCCTGCTTCCTCCTCTCTCTCTCTCTGCCTGCCTCTCTGCCTGCTTGTGATCTCTCTCTGTCAAATAAATAAATAAAATCTTTAAAAAAAAATACTACATGTTAACTAGCTAGAATTTAAATAAAAACATGAAACAAAAAATTAATTTACCAACGTAAATAAATGTGTTTAAGAAATGCACTAAAAACTCCATATGAATTATAATCTGGAGACTCCTCATACCATTTCTGTTTATATTATATATTTATGTCTGGAATTAATTAGTATTAAAATAATGTAAATGTGAACATACAGTAGGCAATATTCAATAAATTATGTAATTTTGATTAAGCATTTCTAACACTAAGTGAGTATACAGAAAGCTAGAAAAATAACAACGAATACTCCATACTGAAGAGATAAGAAATGCATGGTACTATGTGAAGTAAAGACCACTTCTGTACAATGTAAAGAACAGCAAACTTGTTGGACAAACATCGACAGAAACACAAAAATTCTAAGCTAGAGAATCTCAGGATATGTAATATACTATTGACTAAATGTCTTGGCAACTGCAACAACTCTGTGCACGGCAAGGGCTGCTTTAAAGAAATGAACTGTAGAAAGCATAAAGTTCTCACACTAAGTCAGCCTGCCGAAACCAATGTGGCTGTCTCTTGATTCCTTCATGAATGTTCCAGTCAATCAGATTCAGATCTGCCTCAATACTTCCATTCCTTCCCTGTGTAAAAACCATGTTATCTCAGAAGTGATTTAAAAAAGGAGTGGCTAGGATTGGTTTAAGAAAAGCTCATTTTATTGGCTATTTCCTGGATCAAAGTCACCACAATCCTAATTGTCCCTGGCAATTTGAAGGGTCATTTATCTTTCTGTGGGACTACGGAATATAGAAAGGTAACTCGAAAATTCTTTCATGATACCTCTTTTAACTACTTCACTTCAATTAAGAGTTTTTTGCATTAGTTACCCAGACTCTTGTTCATATTAACTTTTCATATCTTAAAATACCAAAAACAGTCAGAGCAAGTGTTAAGATTGTCACTCAGAATAAGTCCTGAGACATCTATATAAATGCATATCACATTTTTATTATCTTAAATAAACAATGAACTTCATATTGTGTATTAGTTTTTTTTTCAATTAATCTTTATACAGACTGGTATTAAAATAATACTTTTCAGGGGCACCTGGGAGGCTCAGTTAGTTAAGCTTCTGCCTTCAGCTCAAGTCATGATCTCAGGGTCCTGGGATGGAGCCCTGCATTGGGCTTCTTGCTCAGAGGGGAGAGTGCTTCTCCCTCTTCCTCTGCCTCTCCCAGTGCTTGTGCTCTCTCTCTCTCTCAAATGAGTAAAAACTTTCTTTTTAAGATTTTTATTTATTTATTTGACAGACAGAGATCACAAGTTGGCAGAGAGGCAGGCAGAGAGAGGAGGAAACAGGTTCCCTGCTGAGCAGAGAGCCCGATGCGGTACTCGATGCCAGGACCCTGGGATCATGACCTGAGCCGAAGGCAGAGGCTTTAACCCACTGAGCCACCCAGGCTTCCTGAATAAAAACTTTTAAAAAATAATAATACTTTTCAGTTTTACTGAGAAGAATAATTTGAATGGAATCTATGTCACAGACTGGTTTGGTCGGTGCACTGGGCAGGTCCTGTGCTCCACCTCACATTCCTCACAGCCTGCCTTTCACTTCGGCTCTGGCTACAGCAACCAGCTTCTTCCACCTGGGATGGGTCTGCATCTACTTCAGCTGCTCACACCACTCTGGCTTTCTGCTTCTGTGCTTTCTGACACAGCCGAATGGGATGCCTCTAGAAACTCTCTCAAGTCACGCACACACAAAGTGGTGCTGCAAAAGTGATGGGAGGGACTTCCTTGCATAAATAATGAGAGAGAGAGAATCATTTAAATAACTCCTTTCAGTCCCTCGCACAGACCATTCAAAATACGTTCTCTGTAGGTCCTTAGAATATTCTGGCAAGATTGGGCACAGTTACTCACAGAGGTAACTTTTGAACACGCACTCTAATATTGGCTTTACCTCTTTACTAGTTCAATTATCCCCAGTCCTTTGTTTTTTTTTTCTTGAGATAACTTTACAAAGTAAGCTTATTCCCATATAAGCTTTCTTCAGATTCTGTTTTCCCAGGAAAAGATAGACCAAGGCACTTAATATTCTGACAGACAGAGTGGGGCAAGTGAGCAGCTCTACTTACAAAATGTTGGTTGGACAGGCATTCTTTTACTCTACCTGTTTCATAAATATTATAGGATATTCCCACTAACATACCAAAATTTAAAAAATTAAAAAATTTAAAAAATTGTGGCTTCCAAGGTCTAGGGTTTAGTAATCCTAAACCCATTGCTGAGGGAGATGTGCTTCTGTGCTTTCTGACACAGCCGAATGGGATGCCTCCAGAAACTCTCTCAAGTCTCTCAAGTGCTGAGGGACGGCAGAGACAGCTGCTCAGATAAATGCAGGAACAGTTTGTTGAGGCAGTATATTGAATAAGATACTGAATCTTTGGTTTCTTCACAGTTTCAAGAATATATATATATATATATATATACATATATATATATATATATATGTATATATATATATATATATAAAATCTCCTTGATATTATTTTGTCTTGCTTTTTGCATAACATTTTGTGGGAAGACAAAAATAAAACTACAAACAGTTATAAAGACATCTGCGAAGAGAGGGTGCACCGTCTGTTGGACTGAAAAAGCATATAGAAGAGTTGTTTCATAAGGTATGCATCTTGCTTGAAGAACACCGTGTTTGCCAAAAAGCAAGCACTTTTGTGTTCTCGCTGCCCCAATATTTCATGTGAAAAAAAAATCTGCTAAACACAGAAAATTTGACTACAAGATACCCTCCAGCTTAAGATCTGAAATGAATATACTAGGTTGTCACTGGATAGTTCAGAACACTAACCTGGTAGTGACTCTTCACTGTTCATTGGATGCAGCTAGAATTTTCTACTCTTCCCCCTGGAGGGTTACTTGGGGTCTAGAAATAACTCAGTTAGCCAAAAACGAGCAAACAAATAAAATTCATCAAAAGCAATAGTATAGGATTTACAGAAATGGTCTATGACATCATAAAACTTATTGCCCTAACTGTACCAAAACATCACTGCCTTCCTTGAGGTAAGGCTTCTTGCTGTTGGTCCTTGAGTGGTGAGATCTGCCATCCACTGTTGTGTAGCTCAACCTGCTGGCCTTTGGGCATGGCTCACTGATTACCATGGCTCACTGATATCAGTTCAATGCTCTCTCCTATGGCTTCTGGAGGCAAGGTCCAGACACTCAGCTCTACCAAAGACTTTATTCTGTTTATTGGTGCTCTTGGATCTCCACATTTTTTAACATTATCAACTCTTGATGATTTTTCCTATAGCATTCTGATTTAGTCATTATCTTATCCACACCAATACCACACTTTGTCATTAATAATCTCCCTCCTATATGCCCCTCCTTTCTTGAGGGAACACCTGCAATTTCTAGCATTCTGTCCTGGGTAATATACACAAGCATTCTCTTTTTTTCAAAACATCCTACTTCTCATAAATAAAAAGTGCCTTGACTTTCAAAGCACAGTTTCTGCCATGCACTAAAACTCATATTTGAATTTCTAAACTGAGAGGAACCTCTCTGTGAGGCAATAATAGTCACGACAAAGTCCTAATGTTGGTTATTTTGTGGAGGATAACAATTGTAAAGCACAATCTATTAGACTATGCTATGAGTGCTAGGAAATGTGTTCAGACTAGGGATCTCTTGTACAAGATAAGCAGCATCTCATACAGTTTATATGTATATCATTTTTTACTTCTTGTTCTCAATAAAAGGGGAACACTTTCCATTGGACATTGAAAATTAGTGAGATATAATCCATATAACATAACTGGTGGGGTATTGAACATAAGACACATGATCAATGGTAAATTTGTGTTTAATAGGAGAATAAAATTAAAGGTATCTTTTGTTTTCATAAGTTTTTATCTTTGACTGAAAAGCATTTGATTTAAAATTTTGTACATGCAAGTATTTGTGTATAGGCATGTGTATTCCATTAATTATCTGGTAGCAGGATGAAAGATTTGATGTATTCACGTTTTGATCTCTGTGCCCACAATTTTGAGATCTGGAAACCATGTTATTAGGACAATAGAATAACAGTAATGTGAATAGCAATGATTTCAAATAGTTTTGATCTAAGTATCATGCAACTATTATAATATCATGTAACTGCTATAAAAATTAATCTGATGAATACCTTTAGGTCATCCAGGGAAAGATATTTAACATTAAATAAAGATGGATTAGTCAGATGAGTGGTGATACATATGACACAGAATGAATTTCGTACTAACATATCTGTGCGAAAAATTTCAAAAACTTTTACCCTTTTCTGATGTGAAAAATGCTAAAATTTGAGAATACTAGAAATAGGTATCTTTAACCTGTTTCTTGTAGACTACCATTTACTGTCTTAGATGTATAAATTATTACTGTCATTAGCATTATTTTAAATTCTTGGATATCTTCTTCAAGAAACATGATATTACGTGTACCACCATTTTGTTTCACCCATCATTTTTTTTTTTTTTTAAGTTATGTATAAGTCTAGTCCTTTCTGTTTGGGCAACTTAAAAACTGAGTACAATGTGATTGAGAGTAAAACATTTCTCTAAGATGGAAGTGGAGGTCTATGGTCAAAAGCCATTGAATTAGAGTTCCCCACAGCCTTACTGAAGATAAAAGCAGTTTTGCTAAGGCCATTATAGTGCTGCAGCATAGCTTTCAACAAAATGATTCTACTGTTGTCTCTCAAGGGAATGAGTAATGGAGAATGAGAAGGAAAACAAGCATACACACACAGGATATTTTTTCCTATTAAACTGTAAGTTATAGCCTTCTGGGAGCTTTTCTCAAGGGTATGACTAATAATTGCAAAGAGAAAACTCTCCTCTGACTATAGCTACTCAAGAAGTATATATATAAGGAAATTAAGGAAGCATTGCATGATTTCATTACTTCAAGAGATGCTCCCCCAACTCTTTTGATATGAAGACGTATAGGGATCAAATAAGATTTAAAATATTTTTTCCTCCAACACTTATATCTGCCAAAACAGGTTTTTAAAACATAATTCTGCCTTTCTTTTAAAAAAGAAAAGAGAGCCAAGTTAATGCTGACTCAAAACGGAGGTCTGGTTGTTTTAAAAGCTGATTACATAACTTCAAGCTTCTTGAATTTTTAGTTTGTTTTTCTGAATGTCTAACTCAAAAGTATCAATCTCTTGGTGGGCCTATACGACACAAGCAAACATTACCATTTTTACAAATGGAACTAACCCAACTGTAATGTTGGTCTATCTTATGAGCTCTCATCCACACAGGTCCTCACCAAGTCCCACCGCTTTCAGCTTGTGCGAGATACCCTGTAGATTATCTGGTAAACTACATGAAGTCTATTTTGAATCCCTTGTAACACTGAGAGTGAATGAACTCTCTACAAGAAAAGCTCCCTGCCTTCTTCAGTTTTACAAGGACCATGTATGGTATAGTATGACAGTCAAGGATAATTTCTTCACATACCTATAAAATATTTACAAAACATGCACTGAAGTCAGTTTTGATATAAGCATAAGAAGTTCAAGTGCCAGGTACAAAAACAAATAAAATCACACTTAAAATAATGTTCACTATGAACTAAAGCTGTAGCATCAACAACATGTGTTTGATTTCTTAGATATGTGTGTGCTTGCTGTGTGTACTATCTACCCTTAGAAGATTTACACATAGTCAAATCTCTCTTTCTTTTGTTTTCTTTACAAACTTCTGATATTGAAAGTGCCTCTTTTTGAAATTATATTTGCAAATCACTTTCAGTTCCTGGAAATGCAATAAAAATACATAGTAATTTTAGTCCTAGAAATCATAATAGATACTTCAGATTAAAGAACTCATTATCAGAAATTGTACCGTTTCTTATTTCTTTCTATTCAATTTATTTGAATGATCCACAAAACTGATTTTATAATATTTGATAAAATATAATGGCTATTAATAAAAGACATAAGTGTTTGCAAATTTATTTACTTTCATAGAAGAGATTAATACAGGATAAAATTAGTGATAAAAAATAATCTATAATTTATATTGATTTTTGAATATGGAATATAGTTTTGGTTTTTGTTTTGATTATGGTGGATTTTTCACAAACAAAATAAAAAAACATATTCTTGAAGAAAGAAAAAGTAGCAGAACTTTGTAAGCAACAACTTGTGTGAAATGGCCTATTTTAATAGAAAGAATATTTAAGACTGTTTCTTAAAAGCTAAATAAAATCTGGTAAGAATTCCTGATAAACACCAAAATTCAACCTTACTTGAAATAATTACTTGAAATTTTTTCATTTTTTGGCATTTTTACCTCTTACTGAGAATTATATTATTATCCTTACTTTATATATCATACTATTTCTAATGTTAAAAGGATAAATTCCTCAGAACAATATCTGGATTAAGCAAGGAACTTTCCTAATTCACAGATTATATTCTTAAATCTATAATTTAACAAGTAAAATACACTAGTATTTGGCTTACTTCTTTTTGTATTTACCATAACTAAAATCAAGAAATGGTAAATGAATAAATGAATAAAATTTCTTCATAAAAAAATAATTTGTAGACAAGTAACATCTATCACTACTATTAGTTAAACAGTATGCTCAAATATATCATTTGATATATATCAAATATTTCATTTAGCTCAAATATATCATTATGAGCAAATATATGATCTTTCTTGAATATGATAATTAAGCAAACTAATTCTGTTTATTATTTCTATGTAAACCATGTTAGGGTTAAGTAATTTTTAAACTTGTTTTTAACAAAGTAAACAAAAAAAGAATGAAGTTTTGGCTGATGAGTTTACAGTCTTCTCAGTATTTAAGATTTGCCAATGATTTTGTCATCAAAGACAGCCAGAGGCAACCTTGGTCTACCCAGTTGATATAAGGAGATTTTGCTGAAGCTAGAACTTGGGTTCAGTTACTTCAACTGTCTTTCCTTTATGACACAAGGGATTCTTTTTTAACTTGGATTGTTTTAAACATGTCAAAAGTATTGGATAGTAAATATTAATCACACACATCGAAGAGATCTATTTATGATTTTCCTGAAATTTTATGTTAAAATTAAAGATTATACACCCATCAAAAATGATAATTTATCATTTAAACTGAGGGTTTCTCTGGCATTAGCCATAAACCCATTCTCACCACGGAGATTTCAAAAGTAATGACAAGGGGAAAGTTTTCAGGTCTGATGAAATTATTATTTTTTTTCACCTCATTGACCATTACCCATTGACATGATTCTGAAACACTTCTGGTGTGTTCTGAAATGACCATTTTATTAATATACAGGTAGTAACTCAACTAAAATTGCTCCAAATCCACCTTTCATGCTTTGTTGTGATCAACTCTACTGTTTGTTGTTGTTGTTCCTCTTGCTACTGCCAAAATTCATGCAGGTGCTAGAGCCTCAAGCAGCAATTTTCCTCCTACTTAAGGAATTTTCTTCAAAAAATGTTACAAAGTGTGTTTATTCTTTTGTAGGGAGTGATCTTATAAAATTCCGAGGCCGTATATCATGATCCTTGTTTAGATGATAAACTACTTAGAAAAATTATTTTCCATCCTCTATTTGAATATAAGCTGTATAAAAGCAGCTATATCTTGTTGTTGTTGTTGTTTTTCTGGTATATATGAGGACTTAGAGGATTGACTGGCATGCAATGGGCACAAAATAAATATTTTTGAATGAATGAATTCAGAAGTTATAATTTTCTGAAGACAAATAAGTAAAACTAAGGTATCTGTCAATTCTAATTGGTTAAGTAAAACTCAGTTTGAACTACTAAAATCAATGTTTTAGTAAATCAGATGCAATAGCATTTTACTAAAGAAACAGATTTGTGCTTTGGCATATAGATCATACATTTTCACAGAGCAGGCAAGATTTGAGCCAAGTTTAGATTTGAAAAGTTGATGGGAAAGAGTAATTAATGACGGAGTATCTCTGTGAAAAGCCCCAGTAATGCCATAGTTGATATAGTCATTACAGTTCTGGCCTTAGATACTGGTAACTATATATTTTTTGCCCTATTTCTAAGAATTTTATACCAAAATCATAAAATCTCTTTTAACTCCCCTCTTTAAATCCTTTTCTTAAAAAGATGACAAAGGTGAAAGTACAATTTGGCAAGGTTATTTTATTAACACACCCCTTCAAAAAGGGCAAGATGAATCTCTATCTTAATCAGTCAGATTAATTAAATTTTCTTTGGTGAATATTGTCCTATTAAGTACAACATATTATTGGTCCATTTTATGTACCATAGATATGTTGAAAAATGAAAACTTTTAAAAACATGAGTATTACTACAATTATTACTTTAATAATGTGTGTTTTTAAAATAAAAGATAATAGTGTATCTGGTTTGGTCATAAAGACTGATGGAGTATTTCCATTTAAGCCATGGAATTAGTGGAAAAGCAAAGAAGAAATGAAATAAAATGACAACCTAGGCAGAACTGACCAGATGCTAATGGCAGATGGAAAACTTAAAGTGAAGTATTAAAAGAGCAGGTTTACAATGCTACAGCTGGTGATTAAAATATCTCAGTATCTAATCAGGCAACAACATCTGGCCCACTGCTATTCAGTGGTTTTCAAACAGTAAGAACCGCAATATAATTTAATAATCAAAATTGAACTTGTAAGGCCAGCCAATGAGTAGAAACTCAGAAGACACTGCTACACTATCTCCTGACTGTCTGAAACAAGAGAAAGAAAATATTAAAACTTGACTCTTGATAATTAAATTCCATATATTGTGGAACTGATGTTAGATAAAAGTTTAATCAAACTTTGTGGGTGCCATTAAAATGGCAATAAACTAATGACTGCATAAATAACAAAAACTTCTGAGTTCTCCTCTAAATGTCTAAGAACAAGATTAGCAAGACAAAGTGTCACTTGGGTAATTGGCAATGATATATAACAGTAAAAAAAAGTTCCTATTTAATTTTAAAAAGTTACAGTGGTCATAATTTCTCCATTTTCACTTGTGACTTCTTTATTTTCTATTAATTTGAATAAGAGACATAAATCAATAAGAGAGATAATGGCTCAGTAATGTTTAACATGAGGGAGATCGACATGTGAAAATATTTTTGTTCTGGAAAATCAAAACTAATTATTTCATTACGGATACTGTATCCTTAATTAAGATAAAATAATATCCCATGAATTATATTACATCTCTCCTTGAATCTTGTTATAGTACTCAGTTGACTCAAAGCTTATATACAAAGACTTAAGTGCTATGTAAAAACCTTTCTCTCTGTGGTCTCAAGCCTAAACACCTAACCTCATCAACTAACACATCCTCCCACGAATGGTAAATGTGGCATGCATTGAATTAGTTATAATTGTACAAAAATAACATCATCTTCCATGTCTATATACTCTTATTCATAATTCTAAGCTTTCCCTATCTCTGCTTTATGATGTCTTCTCTTCAAGATATAAGCCCAAATGTATTTCCTGAGAAAATCCCAGGTGGGGTTAATAACTCCTTACTTTGCTTGTCTCCATTTTGTCATTTATCACAAATCGCTGCCTTTATTTATTCAAATGTGTATTACAGTCCAGAGTTGCTAAAACCGGAGCAACTTGTAACTTCATTATGAAGTATTTTAAAAAACCTAGTCCCTAGCTGTCAGGATCGTGTAATTTATTGCATTTACAATTAATAAATGAATTAAATAATTTCATTATAAAGTCAACTTACATATAGGAATGTATTAGACACATTTCTGGCCAAGTAAAAGGCTTTTTTTACTTGGCATGAAAATATGTTGTTTTTTTTTTTTTTTAAATTTTTTATTTTTTATAAACATATATTTTTATCCCCAGGGGTACAGGTCTGTGAATCACCAGGTTTACACACTTCACAGCACTCACCAAATCACATACCCTCCCCAATGTCCATAATCCCACCCCTTTCTCCCAAACCCCCTCCCCCCGGCAACCCTCAGTTTGTTTTGTGAGATTAAGAGTCACTTATGGTTTGTCTCCCTCCCAATCCCATCTTGTTTCATTTATTCTTCTCCTACCCACTTAAGCCTCCATGTTGCATCACCACTTCCTCATATCAGGGAGATCATATGATAGTTGTCTTTCTCTGCTTGACTTATTTCGCTAAGCATGATACGCTCTAGTTCCATCCATGTTGTCGCAAATGGCAAGATTTCATTTCTTTTGATGGCTGCATAGTATTCCATTGTGTATATATACCACATCTTCTTGATCCATTCATCTGTTGATGGACATCTAGGTTCTTTCCATAGTTTGGCTATTGTGGACATTGCTGCTATAAACATTCGGGTGCATGTGTCCCTTTGGATCACTACATTTGTATCTTTAGGGTAAATACCCAATAGTGCAATTGCTGGGTCATAGGGCAGTTTTAAAGTGGTTGTATTAAATAAACTTTATTGTGTTTCGTTTCTCTTTTTCTATTCTGAGATACAATTCTCTTAACTTTTCAAAATTTCTTTTCCAATGTAAAATTAAAACCTCATTTTTTTCAGAAAGCCTCTTTACGTAGGAGTTTGGGTGGTGTGGCTGAATTTCTTGCATTTAATTGAGTAAAACGTAACCAGTGTTACAGTAAATTACTCACTTTGAAGAAGTGATAATCACCACCTTTCCTCCATCAAAACCCCTCTCTTCTCTGATTTGATTGGCTTATTTGATAGTCAGCTCTGTATCCTGATCAGATGAAGATAGAGAAACACATTGCTGACTTCCAAACGTGACTCTGATGAAAGTTACTGCAGTGTCTCTGATACTAACAGTAATTTTCAAGATTTGTTTTCCACAAACCTTTCGTCTTTATGTCTACATTAATCTAAATAATACTGAAGTGCTTCCAGAGTCCTGCTAGATAGTTGCCATTTTGTCACAATCCCTATATGTGTTACTTCAGTGCCTCAGAAAATAACAAAGGAAAGATAAGGTCTGTTGGAATGGATGATGGAAATTAAAAATGATGCAATGACACATTGTAAGCTATATGTGAAAAAAAACATGAGTAAAAGAAAACACACATCAGTAAAGCTGTACTGTCAACAGTAAACTTCCCTCTGTGTTAAGATGGTTTGTGTCCAAAAGACTTAAAAACTTGAGTCTCTAAATTTTAGTCTACTTCAAAGAGATGCCTCCATTACAAAAGTAATGTTTAATATTCATTGGAAGATATAAAGCTTGAATAATCAACACATATTCCATTGGATCTTATTTTCCTGAGAAAATATTTACCATATACCAATTAGAGCAATGTTGTCATAGTCTCCTTTTATGACTACTCATGACATCATTGAGGTAAGGAGTGCTTGTAGGACTGTCTGAACATCAACATTTTTTCCAATGGCAATCCTTCTACCAGCCACCCTCACTCCTGTGGACATACACAGTGATGTTCAGTCTTCCCAGTTACAGTTAAAGATGGAAAAGTGACTCAGGCAGGGCCAATGTGTCTCTTCCCAGAAAGCATGAAAACAGTTTCTTCTTAATGGTAATAGATATAGATATAAATCACAGAGTTCTTAGTGGCCAAACTGTCTACAATGAGGGGATCTGGACCACAAAGAGAAAAAACAGGAAGCAGAACCTGGGAAAAAATAGAGATTGCTCAGAGTTCAAAGATTCCTGATGGTCAGAAGAACGTGTGTCCTTTCTTGAAGCTGTGTCCAATTCTTCTTTTTGGATTTCAAATCAGAGTATACGTATCATGATCAACGATACCTTGATGAAATTTTAGACAAGTTCTATTTTGTTCCTGCTACTCAAATATGATTTCTAACAGTTTAAGCCTAGCTTTTAAAATAACAGCATAGAGGGGGCGCCTGGGTGGCTCAGTGGGTTGGAGCCTCTGCCTTCGGCTCAGGTCATGGTCCCGGGGTTCTGGGATCGAGCCCCATATCAGGCTCTCTGCTCCACAGAAAGCCTGCTTCCTCCTCTCTGCCTGCCTCCCTGCCTACTTGTGATCCTCTCTCTCTCTGTCAAATAAATAAATAAATAAATAAATAAAAATAACAGCATAGAGTTTTTAAACTATGTGCCATAATTTATATGTGGGTGTATATATATAAATATAAGAGATTTGTTACATTTTAAAAATATACATATGTGATTTTCACAAAGCTTCCCAATTTTGGTTAAAACTTGTTTCATAAATATTGTCATCTAGTGTTCATGCCTTAGCTGTATCAATGATTTCTAACTGAAATGCTCATTATGTTCCTATCGGGTGGACTCCACTATAGTCCACAGGAAACATCAACTCAGTTCCACTTCAGACAGAAAATATAGAAAGAGTGGAAAGTGAGAATGGGATAATCCTCTTATAAGACAAATTTTAGAGTCGTCAAATATGAGTGTTGGCATATTTCATTAAAAAAAAAAACTCTTTCTGTTATGACGATATTCTGGAAAAGTTATCTAAGTAAGTAAAAAAGATATTAGAAGAATTTTATTGTTAGTGCACAGTTAATTAAGGAGCTTAGGGACAACGAGTGGATAATGGTGCATCTTCTAGAGTAACTTCACTTTTGCTTACTGCCTGCTGTTTCCACATGATGCCCAAGTACTTTTGGAGTCAGTTAACTTATTTGAGACCTTTAGATTGATTGGATTGAAAAAATATTACAGCTTTCATGAGATTGTATTCACCCCGTCATAAATTCTTACACATAATAAAGCTCTTTTTCTAGTTGTCAATACATGGTAATAAATAAAAGGATATTCAAATGAGTTTGTCATTATTTACTGTGTTTTCTATTCTTCTAAATCAGTTTTTGCTTCTTCACTCTCCGGCCCTGGTCTAATATTTCAAATTCTACCACATGGACATAAATAGACAGGCATGCCTTTGAAATAAAGTTTTGGAACATCAAATAAGTATTTTGTAGGTATAAAAAAGAAACCCAACATTGAGTTTTTCATGATGGTTAATTACAACAAAATTCAAATACACCAAATATGAAAATCACTGTACAGTTAATGTCTTATTATGTAAATTTTAGAATCATCTTTTCTATATTTATAAAGATATCATTGGTTTGTGAAAGAAATTTTATCAAAGCTTTTTATTATTATTTTGCTGCAGATTAACATCTTTTCTATATCAAGTCTTTAATGCATGAGCAGGTTATATCTATCCATTTTGATCTTCCCTGATTTCTTTGTCTCTACCATTTGATGTTGTTACATACAGGGTTTGAGGCAACAGTTCTGGTGTTAGGTAACTAATAGTCTTGATGTAGACCAGAAGCTTTCTGAGGAGTCCATGGCTCTTTAAATGTTCACTTATCATAACGGAATAGGATTTAGGAGAAAATAGATACGCTATCTTGGCCTTTAATAACATATAGAATGGACTCTAAGATGGCAAATTCATTTCCCAGTGTTCCAGATTTACTGAGATTGGTTCTGAAATCCAAGCATCCTGCCTCCTGGTAGATTTTTTTCCTACTGGGTTACCAAGGGACCTACAAAGACAGAGGTGCTATGCCATCTTGTGGCCTGTGTGTACCCACACTGCTGGAGTCTTGTCCTTGCCACAGAGTGAGGCAAGCCAATTGATATGGTGCGTCTCATAGCTCCTCCCTAAGGTTTGATTTTTATCTAAAATATGCAGTGAATAAAAAAAAAATCTTCAAACCGGACAAGTAAACTTTATCCGTTCACATATGTACTAGAGGTTAGAGCAATAATATCCTGGCTTTGTGCTATGAGTTCCTTCCTTAATTTCTTTAATTTGCATTTTGTAGGTTCCAACATGTAAGTCCTGTACATATTTTGTTAGCTCTACCTAATAGTTTCATTTTTTGAGTGACTGTACATGGTCTTATATTTTTAAATTTAGGGTCCATATGGCCATCACCCTTATACAGAAATAAAATTGATTTCATATGTTTATCTTATGTTCTAAAAACTTTATGAACTCACTAGTTCTAAGAGTAGTTTTGTAGATTTCTTGGGATTTTCTACATACACAATCATGTAATCTGCAAATAGGGACAATTTTATGCTTTTTAATTTGTATGCCTTTTCTTTCCTTTTTATTGACTTTCTATATTGGATAGTACTTCCAGCAGTTCCATTTATTGGTGAATAATAAAACAGTCAATCTAGCCCTACCCAATTATTGGAGGAAACGTCCAACCTTTCTCCATTAAGGGTGACATTAGCTGGATATCTTTTCTTTCTTTTTCTTGCCAGTTGCTCTAGCTAGAAATTCCAGGATGATGTTGAAAAGAAGAGATGAGAGCTGACATCCTTGCCTTGCTCCCAGTCTTAGCGGGAAAGTATCCATTCTTTTATCATTAAGTGTAACATTAGCTTTGGTTTGTTCATGGATTATCTTTAGCAGACTGGAGAATTTCACATCTAGTTCATTGAGTTTTTATCATGAAAAGATGTTGGATTTTTTGTCAAATGCTTTTTCTATATCTATTGATATGTTCATGTGATTTTTTTATTATATTAATAAGGCATATCACATTAATTGATTTCTGGATGTTAACCAACTCTACCATCCTTGGAATACATTTTAGCCATGGTATATAATTTTTTTTAACATGTTGCTGGATTTGGTTTGCTAATATTTTGCTGAGGATATTTTGCATCTGTATTTATGAGAAATATTTGTAGTTTTCTTGTGATCTCTTTGATGGTTTTGGTTTCAGGGTAAAACTGACTTTATAAAATGATTTGAAAGTACTCCCTCCTCTTATATTTTGAAGGGGTTTGTGAAATTGGTATTCATTCTTAGTTAAAAGTTTAATAGAATTCAGCAGTCTGAGTACAGACATTGCTTTGTGTGTAGTTTTTAAAAAAGATTTTATTATTATTAATGGTAAATAACTTTAAATAGCAAATCATAAAAAATAATTTTCCTACTATTTTAATCTCTTCACATGTTATAAGTCTATTCACATTGTTTATTTTTTATTGTCTTATTTCTAGTTATTGAGATACTTTTGGTGCTTTATGTCTTTCTAGGAATTTGCCCATTTCATCTCAGTTAAGTAATTTATTGACATATAATAATTCATATTGTGCCTATACAATCCTTTTTATTTCTATGAGGCCTATGTAAATGTCTCCTCTTCTGTATCTGATTCTTGATATTTGAGGCTTCTCTCATTCTTCTTGGAAGTTTGGTTAAGTTATATCAATTTTATTGACCTTTTCAAAGACACAACTCTCAGTTTCACTGATTTTTTTTTAAAGATTTTATTTATTTATTTGACAGACAGAGATCACAAGTAGGCAGAGAGGCAGGCAGAGGGAGAGGGGGAAGCAGGCTCCCTGCTGAGCAGAGCGCCCGATGTGGGGCTCGATCCCAGGACCCCGGGATCATGACCTGAGCTGAAGGTAGAGGCTTTAACCCACTGAGCCTCCCAGGTGCCCCTTGTTTCACTGATTTTTTAATATTGTTTTCCTATTTTTTAGTTCCTTAATTACCACTCTAATATTTACTATATCGTTCCTTATTGATTTAGGTTTATTTTGATTTTCTTCTCCCACTCTCTTAAGGTGGAAGGTTTAAGTACTTATTTGAAATATTAAGTATTTCTCTCTTTTTCTTTAATATAGGCACTTGCAGCTGTAAATTTCATTTTAAGTACTCCCTTAGTTTTATCCCATACACTTTATGTGTTTTGTCTTGAGTTTCAATTGTTCAAAGTTTCATTTCAAAGTCTTTTCTGATTTCCCTCTTGATATCCTCTTTGACTCACTTGTGATTTCTCACTGCATTTAATTTCCACATACTTGGGAGTTTCTAAGTTTTTCCCTGTTATTTATTTCTAATTTTATATCACTGTGGTCAGAAAATGGACTGTATAATATTTCTACCCTTTTTAATTTATTGGTTTGTTTTATGGCTCAGCATGTCATCTCTTCCGGAGAAGGTTCCGTGTTCACTGTAGTAGAATATACACACCCCATCACTATTGGGTCATATGGTTTATAGCTGTCTACTATGGTTTATACCAACTAGGTAGAGTTGGTTCATAGTATTGTCTAAGACTCCTTTTTCATTGTTGAATCTTCCATCTTGTGTGTATACACTCTTGAAAGTGGGTTAACTTACAACTCCTATTGCCATTATTGAATTTTATATTTCCCCATTTCTTTCAGTTTTGTTTCATGTATCTTGGTGCTTAACCGTTAAGAACAGCCATGTTTATTACTGTTTTATCTTTCTATTATCTTTATAAAATAAGCCTCTGTATCTTTTAATATTACTTTGTTTTAAAGCTTATTTTGTCTGATACCAGTATAACCACTCCAGCCTTCTTATGAGTGTTGTTTGCCTAATGTATCTTTTTTAATTGTTTATATTCAGTCTTTTTGTATCTTTGAATATAAAGCATGTCTCCTATAGAGGGCATATACTTGGATCTTGCTCCCCCACTTCCCCAATCTGACTCTTTGCCTCTTGTTGAATTGTTTAAATCATTCGTTTTAGTATTATTGTTAACATAGTCAGATTTATATCTGCCATTTAAAATCTTGTTTTTTTGTGTGTCTAACACATTTTTTATCCTCTCCTTTCTCTCTTTTTTTAAATTTTTATTTATTTATTTGACAGAGAGAGATCAGAAGTAGGCAGAGAGGCAGGCAGCGGAGGGGAGGGGGAGCAGGCTCCGTGCTGAGCAGAGAGCCCAATGTGGGGCTCGAACCCAGGACCCTGAGGTCAAGACCTGAGCTGAAGGCAGAGGCTTAACCCACTGAGCCACCCAGGCGCCCCATAACCTCTCCTTTCTCTAACTTTCTTCAACAAAGTAGCCATCCTAGAATTAAACATGTATTTCACATGGAGTTTTGCTAATGAATCTATACTGAATCTACAAATTTCTCAATTGCCACCCTCCACCACAATCTCCACTGTTTCCAATTCTTTCCAATTCCTTTGCAAAGAGATTAGAAGTTATGTATTTGTTGTTTGCTTCTCTCTCCATGCAAAATTTCTAGGCCAAGGTTCTGGGGGTGGACACAATGGCAGACACCTTCAATCTATGAACTGAACACTCAGAGGAAAGGAGCAGTAGCCTGAATTCTTAATGGACTGCATCACCTGGTGTTGGACCACTAACAAGCAGGAACAAGAGTATATTCTCAATGGTTTCAAGTCCAAGACAGGCCTCTGTTACACAGATGGGTCCTGAGCAGAAGACAGTAGTCCCTGCCTCTCAGTTCCACTCATCTATCATAGCCTAGGCAAAAAGCAGCTGGAGACAGGATGAAAAATGCTGCATGAGAAATCTCCTGCAAAGATACTCCTGAAAGGGATCTAAAAGGAGAGAGAGCCCATGTTCCAGTTCTTCGCTAGAACAGTTTAGAGTGGAATTTCCATCTTGCTGAGCTTAGTTCAAATATTAAACTCTTGCTTTTCTTGCTGAATTTTCATAAATAGATATTTATTTGCTTGATGTTTGCTCTTTGGAGCATTTTCAGAGAATACAAATGGTTGCTTATAAATTATATAAATATGCTATTATATTTATATTATATATAATAAATATATTATGTACATTATTGTTTATATAATAAACATGACCATATAAAATTATATGTATTTGTATCTGTATTTGTATATCACTTTATATTTATTCTTGTTATATGTACAATGGTTGTTTTATATATATATATGATGTTATGTATGTATATATAAATTTTCACCTGTTTCATAGGGAAGTGGTCTGTAGAGCTCATCATGCTCTCATTCTGGGAATAGATCTCTATCCATTCATTTGTTTATTTTGTTTTGTTTTTGAGGAGGAATAAGGTAATACATGTCCCTGTGCCAGAAGCAGAGACCTCACATTAGTTCTCATTTTTATGTAGTCAAATGTAGCAATCTCTCTGTTCAGTGCTTCTGGTGTTCTTTCTGAGTAAGTGCTTTATCATCCCAATGGTAATAATAAGTATTTTGTCCAATTTAATTTCTCTACATTAATAATTTGATTAATGCAAATCTTCTATTTCTTTGGAAAATATTTTTATACTAATATTGATCGAACCTAGCAGGTTGCATATTTCTTTCTCTGTCTCTCTCTGAATTGAAAGGCCAGGACAATTTTCAGTACAATTAAAACTCAATACATTTGTTTGTCCAACTAGGCTTTCTATTCTCTTTCATTAATTGTCCTGCTTCACCATGCATCTATACCAATATTGTTAATATTTTTTAATTATGACAAATCACTTCAGTAGGTTGCTCTCCTTTCTTGTATATAACTACTTTTCTCTAAATATTCTTCTTTTTCAGAACTATTCAGAACTTTATAATTAGGTTATCTACCAAGTAAAAACACAGTAAGTTTGTGTTTATTTCTTTAGAGTAATGAAATATTTTAATAGTGAATCTTTCCATCTAAGATCAAGGTATGGTCATCCATATTTACATAAGTCACACTGAAGAGAATTGAAAGTTTCTATAATATAGACACTTAACAAATTTCCATTGTAAATATGAGGTTTCTTTTGTATAAAAAAGTTATAAAATTTTAATATTATGCTGATTTTTCATAGTATTTGTAAGAATGATTTGTTAGTTCACACCAGTGATCCAGTTATTTTACTATTATCACTGACAAATATGGAATGATTTTATTAATTATGAATTTTTATTCCCAAATTAGTGATTCTACTACCCAGGATGTAACACAAAATAGTAACTGTTCGTCTGCTGCTAAATAGAACTGTAAGGTTTTTGCATGTGTGTTAAGAACTATGCTAGTTGTAAGTAATTGAATAATGAACATACCAGATGTAACAGCATAAAAATGTTGCAGAAACTGTTACATACAAATGTATTTTTACTTTAACAAATGTTTTATCAAAAGTATTAAATTTTGTCAGATTTATTTTTGGCATCTGTTGAATTTTTTTTTAACTTCTGACCCAATAATAATCCAAAAAATTCTAAATGTTTAACAGATTCTCAGTGTTTAACAATTGTTGAATCATGGCTACAAATTCTCTTTGGCTATAATATACTATTTTTTATCATGTTGCTTCATTGTTTCTGCTAATAATTCATGTGAGATTTTATTATTGATATTAATATGAAATATTAGACACAATGTTGTATTCTTATCTGTGATTTTTCCTGCTTTTGATAATTTAGTAGTCATAGATTTTTAAAAATCACTTTTCCTTATATCATTCATAAAAAAAAAAACTTAATTTCTTTTTTATGTACTGACTCTCTTCAGTTTCCTGCACTAATTGCCACACTTTGTTCTTCTCTGACACTCATTTAAGATTTTCTAAATCTTGAGTGCTTTCTTTGTCTAAACATTATTTAAAGTCATGTGCATTTAAAAATGTTAACTATATCATACTGTATATGTAAAATAAAATAGTACATAAACCTTACATAATATACAATCAAGGAGAATTTACTTATTTGGTAAAATCCTTGTTTTACATGTATAAGTGAAAAATTTTAAACTGCTTACATAGAAACAAAAACTTGACTTAAATAATTGAAATTTTTTGTGTGTATGTATATTTAAGGAAAAAATTAAGCAACCAAATATATAATAGGCATTATGACTGGTTTTGTCAACAACAATTGATTTTGCTTATCTACTATGTGTTGAATGCTCTGTATCAAGACATTTCTAAGTATACAAGTCAATATTTTTTAATCTTAATTCCTTTAAGATAAAACATTATTGTTGTTATTTTAAGCAATACTTGACAGTAAGTGTGACTTTTTCATTAAAGTTATGTAGCCAGTAATAATGTCATTAATAGTGCCTACTTAGCCCATACATGATACCAGGCCCTTTACTAAACACTTTCTGTTAATGTGTCACTTAATCCTCACCACAAACCTGTGGAGGAGGCATTCTAAAATACAGTGGATTAGGAATCAGTTTTTTCAAAGTATTAAAGCTACAGTATTAAAATTTTCTCCTGTGTGCATGTGACTCTAAAGCCAATGCTTTACAGCACTAATCTAGCTCACTGCTCTTTGTTCTCTTTTTTATAAAAGTAATACAATGTTTCTCTGTTTCGTATGAGTGAAATACCTTGCTAAGTAACAGATATCTTTGTGCTTCCCCTCACTGAACCTGTGTAAGTTTTGTCATTAATTATCTTCTACTACCACCACCACCACTACTACTGCTGCATTCAATAGATTATGGATTGCCTAACGAGGATTAATAAATAGAACTAACTGGTAACTGATGTACCATTATCTCAACTGCCAAGGCCGCAAATTTGACTTCTCTTGCAAAGGCAAATGCTTTTGGAATATGGAATGACAGGTATCAAAAGGTTATTTTGACTATTCAAAGCTTAAACTGCAGCCCTTAAAACATTATCTGGGTTTTTATGATTGCTCTTTTGTTATCCTTCCTGTCCCTTTCATAGTCTTTCATTAGATGAGCCCCAGAGGTGATCTGTACTGATTAAAAATTATGACACTTCATTTTCATAACAGAAGCTCATCTCAATTCTACAACCAAAAGAGTTTGAATGAATAGAAAAATTCTCGGTGAAAAGCATGTCATCAAAGAAGAATGCTTTACAAATCTGAGCTGACAGTCAAAGCACAAACAAAATTTCTAAGAAGCTCATATTCTGACCACAGATTTGTATGTTTTGAAATTCAATTATTTATTATGTAGAAATACCATTTTCAGATTTCTTCATGTCCTGAAGACCTTGGCTTGTAATACTCTTTCATTTACAAATGAAACAAAATTGTCTCTTAAAAGAGTAGGACTGCTTCCTGATGTTTATGACAAATATGAAAATGACTGATAATCTGTACAAATCCTAGTTTTACTCAGCTGTAGGTCCTGAAGGCTTACAGCCAGAGTCAGATTCAAACTTGCCTCATCGCTGACCAATGAAAATAAAATTCATATGAATTTTCAAAAGTCTATCCTCCTAAATGCAAAGAGGAAATGTCTTGAACTTTCCTCCTTAATTCAAACAAGGAATGTCTTCAACGGTGTATAGAGTGTGACTTTGTGATTGCTTACAGACTTCCCTTCTCTGACATCTCATGTCCTACTGTGTGTAGACAAATCCATGTATAGACATATTCTTAATAATTTCTTTGCTTTGGAAGTTTTGATCATACTGTCTTTGAAAGGTTGAACACTGTCAATTTAACTCATTGGTTCAGTGTCAGATTGCCTGGGCTAATGTGCTTATATAACTGAGTGACGAAGAATGAAGGTATATTCTCAAAGGATAATCTCCACATATGTAAAATTAATGTAGTTTTAACACCTAAGAATAGGATTTTGCAAAGATTAAATGAGTTACTATAAGGTAAGATGCTTAGACCTACACCTCACCAAAACAAGAGTAGTTGCTTAATACAGGTATAGTGGCTTAAAAATATGTACTTGAATTATTTGATGATACTTTGATGGTTGGGTAGAGCCTAATTCTCCTACCCTTGACTGCAGCCAGATTTAGTGATCTGCACCTATTAAATAGAGCTGTAGATATGACAGCTTCTGGTTTCTTAGGTTGGGTCACAAGAGACATTGCAGTTTTTATCTCTGTCTCTTCTAGATCATAGCTTCTGGGGGAAGCCAGCTGCTGTGTTATGAGGATACTCAAGCAGCCTTATAGTGGGACCCCAATGGTGAGGAACTAAAACCTCACATCAATACCCAATAAGGCACTGATATATTCTGTCAACAGTCCAATGGGAGGAAGCCACACATAACACCAACCAAGCTGTTTTGAACTCCTGATTGATAGAAAAAGTTAGGCAATGAAAATTTATTTCTGGGAGGTCATTTGTTATACAGCAATACATGATGAATCTAATGCTTTAGCTATTATTAATATTATTCTCCAGCCAACATTTCTCACCTAGGCCCAGCGTACCTTTCTTTGGCACTTGGTTCATGCCTTTCTGCAGACAGACATTCTCAGAAACAAAACAAAGCACTACTGTCATTTCAAGTGATAGTTGTCCAGTCTACCTGCTTGAAATGCCTATACACTGACACTACTCTTGGCAGACAGATTTTTTTTTTCATTAACAATTTTCTCAAACCATACTATTTGGGAAAATATATCATTTGTTACAGAATAATCAAAGCATCATTTCCTAACCATGCCACTATCCATCTGGACCTCAGTACACTCCTGCCCAGAATGTTACATACTTCCTTCACCTTATATTCACAATGTCCTCTTCAGCCAAGTGATACGTTTGATTCTAAATTTCATTAATCAGAACCCTCTAATATGTTTCATCCTTGAATATTACATCTGCTTTCTAATAAATAAGAAGCTAATTTCTCTTTGATATGGGTCTAGAAACTCTTACACCTCTGTGTGTATTGTAGTCCCAGTCAGAGCAGACCAGGTGTAATGTGCTTTTTTGCACATCATAATTTATGTGACTTCCCATCTTCCTGGTGGATCATCTTACAACATTATCAGTCTCCAATACTCACACTAAAATGTTATCTCAGCTTTAGCAACCACAAACCCCCAATTATGCCTTAAGTTCCCAGCATGTCTAACAGCACAATACTCCATGTTAACAGCACAAAAGCCTGAAACTTTTGACCCCTTCGTATCTCAATAATTTTTCTGGCACTCTCTTGCTGAGATCATACTGAGGACAATCTTAACAGCAAATCTGTCACTTCATTCACAGTTGAAGATGTTGAGCATCCTGATGTAAGAGGCTGGGCTACAGCATGATTCAAAGATTATTAAGTTTTTTAATGTCTGTGCTTATTAGAAGCAGATTGACTAGTGAATTCTACCAAATTTTAAAAAAGGATTAACATAAATTCTTCAGAAACTATTCTAAATAAATAAATAAATAAATACTCCCAATTCATTGTGAGAGGCCACTATTACACTGATGTTAAAACAAGCCAAGCCATCACAAAAATGAAACAATACTGCAGACCAATATTCTTTATGAATATAGATTAGAAATTCTCAAAAAAAAAAACAAACAAAACCCTAACCTAGAAAATCAAACCAGCAAAACATGAAAGGCATTATACAACCTTAGCAAGTAGGATTTATCTTCAGAATAAAAGGTTGGTATAGACAGCCCCAAATCAATCAATATAATATACCATATAAATAAAATAAGCTCACACAAAAAACCCCTATGATCCTCCCAAAAGTTGAAGAAAAAACACTAGAGAAAAGTAAGACACTTTTAAATAAACACACTAAAAAAAAAATCAGGAACAGAAAAGAACTCCAACAGCCTGATAATAACCATCTACAACAACAGACTAAAAACAAAATAATCCACAGCTAACATGATACTTAATCATATACAAGAGCAGGAAGAAGACAAAGATGCAGCCCTTCTTGTATTTTCTAGTCAACATTATACTAGAAGTTGCAGCAAAAAAAAAAAAAGGAAAGAAAGAAAGAAAAAGAAAAATAAGTAATAAATAAAAAAGCATCCAGATAAAAGAAAAGGTTAAAACTATTTCTTTACATTTTATATAGAAAATTTTTTTAAATGGCTAAAAGAATTAACTAAATCTAATAAACAAGTTCTGCAATGTTACTAGATACAAGATCAATAATCAATGGTATTTTTTTAAAAGATTTTTATTTATTTGACAGATCACAAGTAGGCAGAGAGGCAGGCAGAGAGAGAGAGAGAGAGAGTAGGAGGCAGGCTCCCTGCCAAGCAGAGAGCCCGATATGAGGCTCGATCCCAGGACCCTGAGATCATGACCTGAGCCGAAGGTAGAGGCTTTAACCACTGAGGCATCCAGGCGCCCAATCAATGGTATTTATACACTCACATACAGTAATCTAAAAATTAAGGCAAAACAATTTCACTTAAAATAGTATCTAAAATAAAATATTTACAAATAAATTTAATAAAACAAATGCTAGGTTTTTACTCTGAAAACCACAAAACACTGTTTAAAGATATCAATGGAGTTCTAAATAAAGGATGAAAAATTCTATGTTAGGGAGGAGCAAGATAGCGGATGAGTGGGAGTCCTAAACATCAACAGGCCTCAGGAGTTCAGCTAAATAGTTATCAAACAATTCTAAACACTTACAAACTCAACAGGAGATAGAAGAGAAAAAGAGAAGGAATTCTCTGAACAGAAAAGCAACCACTATCTGGAAGGTAGAATGAGCAGAGAAGTGAGTCTGAGGCAATATATGACAAGATAGGCTTCAGAGGCAGGGGCTGGCTCCCAGAAAGTGATAGAGCAGCAGCAGAGGACAAAATCAGAACTTTTAGAAGTCTCTCCACTCAGGTACAGGGCTCCGGAGGCTAAAGAGGGAGTGGAGCCCTTGCAGGGACAGTGTGGTCACAGGACCCACAGGGTCATAAAAAGACTGAGTGTGGCAGACCTGCCAGGTGTCAGAACAGCAAAGCCAACTGCAGAGATACAGTCAAGGAGTGGCCTTTCAGCTTGGGCTTACCTTAAACCATGATCCGAGGCACAATTGGACCACTCTTCTTCGAGCAGGGACCCCACAAGTGGCAGATGCAGAAGACTGCCTCTTTCCTCCTCTGGGAGCATGCTGCAAAAATTCACTGGGTTTGGAGACTCCAGATGGGACCATGTGCCAGAGATAGAAATATTCGGTCACAGGCGGGTGAGCTCAGAGTGCGGCCAGAGACCAGGGAGATGGGAGTGATTGACTGCTTTTCTCTGAGGGCACAAAATGAGGAGTGGGACTCCGAGCTCTCAGCTTCTACAGGGGTGGAGATTGGGAGGCCGTTCATTCCTGTGCCCCTGAAGCAAATAATATATTATGTGTTAATAAGATAAAAAAATAATTCTATGTTTGTGAATCAAAAAATTTAATATTATTATAGTGAGAATCCGCCCAAAACTGATTCACAGAATCCATGCAATCCCCATCAAAATCCTAGTTTTCGCTTTGTAGTAATTGACAAGCTTATTCTACAATTCATCTGGAAATGCAAGGAAGCTAGACTAACCAAAAAAATTTTGAATATGAACAAATATGTACAACTTGTACTTTACTATTTCAAAATTTTCTTACTCAAATATAATATTTAGTTACTATTTATAGAAATCAGGACAATGGAATCCTAGCATAGAGATAGATAGGTAGAATTGAGAGTCCTCGTTGAACCATCAAATGTATTATCAATTGACTATCCATAAGGAGAATATGGTGGAAGAACAGTGTTTTCAAAAACAATGCTTGATAGCTGGGTACCTACATGAGAAAGAATGAAATTTTACCCCCTACCTCATACCATACAAAAACTTTACTCAAAATGGCTCAAATACCTAAATACAATTGGTAAACTTAGAAACTCTTAAAAAATGAGTAAATATTTGTGATCTTTCATTAATAAATGTCTTAATATGGGACGCCTGGGTGGTTCAGTGGGTTAGGCCACTGCCTTCGGCTCAGGTCATGACCCCAGGGTCCTGGGATCGAGTCCCACATCAGGCTCCTTGCTCGGCAAAGATCCTGCTTTTCTCTCTGCCTCTGCCTGCCTCTCTGACTACTTGTGTGCTCTCTCTCTCTTTCTGACAAATAAATAAATAAATAAAATATTAAAAAAAAAAGAAATGTCTTAATATGACATCAAAAGCACGAGTGATAAAAGAAAATAGAGACATTATAATTCATCAAAATTAAAAACTTTTTACTTCAAAAAACAACAAGACAGTTCTAAGTTGACATGTTAATTGTTCCAAGCATCCTAAAGGTTATGCAATTCTAACTCATTAATCTGTGCCCTCTAATTTATAGCTTGATAAATTACAGCTTCTTTGAGATCTCACCAGAATATTGACCCTGGGAAAATAAGGAACTAAATGTTTCCAAGATCAAGCTTGACCACACTAGAAATAGACTTTCTTTATGCCAACAAGTCTGCTTGAGATCATACTGAGAATGCTTCCTGTGCACATCAGCACTCAGCACTTCTCTGTGACTCACCCTTACAAACCTCTTGCTTGGACTAGGACTTTGGAGTTAGTCCTTGGACCTTTATTTGCCACCTGCCCAGGTTACCTGCTTCCTGAATAAAGCAACTTTTTCCTTCCAATCAATATTATCTCTCAAGTTTTAACTTTCAAGTGTTGAGTGGCTATACTTGAGTTTCATTAACAAACACAGGAATGGAATGAAATATTTGCAAATCTTATATCTGGGAGAAACTTGTATCTAGAATATTTAAAGAATGTTTACAACTCTTTAATACAAAGAAAAACAATCTAATTTTTAGAATAAGCGAAGATGAATAGACATTTCTCCAAAGAAAGCATACAAATTTATAATAAGCACATGGAAAGATATTTGGTATCATCATACATTAGGGAAATGCAAATCAAAACACAAGGGATACCACTACATACCCACTAAGATGGCTATTTTTTTCAAGCACAGAGAATAAAAAGTTGGTGTGTCTGTGGGGAGTAATCAAAACTCTCAGGCATAGTTGATGGGATCACAAAAATGGTGCAGCCACTAGTTTGGCTCAAAATGTTAACCATACTGCTACAGTATCACTCAGTAATAATACTGCTAGGTATCTACCCAAGACAAATGAAAAAATTTATCTACACAAAAACTTGGACACAATGTCCAAAGAAGGAATATTCATAATAAACAAGTGAAAACAACACAAATGTCTATTAAATAATGACTGGATAAGTAATAAGCACATGTTCTTATAAAGAAATATTATTTGGCACAAAAATGAATGACACACTGAAACATGTTACAGAATGGATGGACCTTGTAAACCTAACCTAATGCTAAATCAAAGAAGCCAGTCACAAAAAGCCATATATTGTATAATTCAATTTATATTAAATATCCAGGAGGGGCAAATATAGTAGTCCCTCTTATCTGGGATAGGGGAAAGAGAGATACATTCCAAAATCACCACAGGTAACCAAAACTACAGATAGTACTAAAACCTATTTATGTTATGCCTTTTCCTGTATGCACATATCTATGAGAAACTTTAATTCATGTATTAGGCACAGTCTGAGATTAATGATGACAACTAATAATAAAATATAACAATTATATATACTACATACTGTAAATATAATATATGAATATACTGCAAAAAAAAAACTTCATGAATGTGGTCTCTCTCAAAATATCTTATTGTACTATACTCACCCTTTTTCTTGTGATGTAAAATGATAAAATGCTGTTGTGATGAGATGAAGTGAGATGGATGACTGTGACTTTAGGATGCAGGGTTAGGCTTCTGTTAACCTTCTAACAATATGTCAGAAGGAGGATCATCATCAGCTTCTGAACCACAGTAAACTGTGGATAACTGAAATTGTGGAAAGCAAAACTATGGTTAAAAGTGGGGAACTAGGGGCACCTGGGTGGCTCAGTGGATTAAGCCTCTGCCTTCAGCACAGGTCATGATCTCAGGGTCCTGGGGTTGAGCCCCACGTCGGGCTCTCTGCTCAGTGGAGAGCCTGCTTCCTCCTCCCCCTCTGCCTACTTGTGATCTCGGTCTGTCAAATAAATAAATAAAATCTTTTTTTAAAAAAGTGGGGGAATTACTGTACTTAGAAACAGAAGGTGGATTACCTGAGGCTGGAAGAAAGGAGAAACAGATAGTGAATGTTAAACAGTTATAAGGTTTCTTTTTGTGGTGATGATAATTTTCTGTAATTAGATCAGGATGATGGTTTTTACAAACCTGTAAATATACTAAAACCACTGAGATACACTTTATATATGTTTGAATTTCATGGCATGTGAATTATATCTTAATAAGGTGTTATTTCAAGAAGGAACCCTCTAGTAACCCCTTAAAGGATGGAGATATTGTTACCTATCTCACAATTCCTATAGTAAGTAATCACAATTTCTACACTAAAGTTGCTACTTATGAATTAAAAGACAAAAAGGTATTAGAACTATTTATATAGTTGTGCAGCACTACGAACTGAATTGGGGACCTGGGGCACAACAGGCATCAGTCAATGAGAGTGACAGAGACATAGAAGAGATGGTTTGTGGAGAGAGTCTTGAAGGATGAGCTGTTATCAGTTAATGAAGAAAGAAAGTAGTGATGTCATAGCAGCATGGTGTAAGAATGAGAAATGGACAATTTGGTAGAGTGAGAGGATCATAAAGAAGAAAGAATTTTATCCTGAGAATTAAGAATATTCCAATGAGAAGCCTAGATGGGAGGGGGATTACCCAAACAGATGTTCATAAAAAAAAAAAGTCCCTTAAAGTATGATAACTGGCAAAAACAAAAGCAAATAAGCAAACAACAACAAAATGGTAGGTTTCAGCATTAGGTATAGGAGAAGAGCTGGAACTGAAACTTTCTGATTGGAAATTCTGTCTACATTTATGTCTTCTTCCAATGAGTTTTACTTAATGGTGGTTTTCTTTTTCTTTTTTTCTTTCTTTTAAGATTTTTCTTTTCCTCCTCCTCCCCCCCCCTCCTCCTTCTTCTTCTCTTTTAAGATTTTGCTTATTTATTTGAGAGAGAGAATGAGCAGTGGGGAGAGCAGAGGCGGAAGGAGAAGCAGACTCCCTGCAGAGCAAGGAGCCAGATGTGGGACTCAATCCCAGAGCCCTGGGATCATAACCCAAGTCTAAAGCAGATGTTTAACCCACTGAACCACCCAGGCATCCCAATTGTGATTTTTCTTTCCTGTTTTTTTTTTTTTTTTAAGATTTTATTTCTTTATTTGACAAAGATCACAAGTAGGCAAAGATGCAGGCAGAGAAAGGGAAGCAGGTTCCCTGCTGAGCAGAGAGTCCAATGTGGGGCTTGATCCCAGGACCCTGAGACTATGACCTGAGCTGAAGGCAGAGGTTTTAACCCACTAAACCACCCAGGTGGCCCCCAGTTGTGATTTTTCTTTTTATAAAATTTATTTTTTAAAGATATTTATTTGACAGACAGAGATCACAAGTAGGCAGAGAGGCAGGCAGAGAGAGAAGAAGGGAAGCAGGCTCCCTGCTGAGTAGAGAGCCTGATGTGGGGCTCCATCCAAGGACCCTGGGATCATGACCTGAGCTGAAGGCAGAGGCTTAACCCACTGAGCCACCCAGACACCCCAGATTGTGATTTTTCTTAATGTTGATTCTTATCCCCATTTTTTCCAACTCCAGGCAAAAATTCAAAATGAACAATTGCCAAGAATGATTGAAAATACATTTAATAGATACTATTACTATTCAGAGCCTACCAAAAAATATTTTAAAAAATACAACATACACTTTACATTACCCCCCACTGAACAAATTATTTTTGTATGGGTGATTGTAGTGGTTCAATTTAATTAAACATAACTGTTTCCTTGATTAAAATGACATTTAGTTAAATCTTCCTTTCTTTGTCATTAATTTCTGTAGCAATATCTGACACCTTTCTATAGTTAACAAAAAAATTTTAACCAGAGAATATAAATATAGTCAGTAAAGATGAAAATAAATCATTACAACCTGTTAATGTGTTGGGAAAAGAATTTATGTCTGATCCTTAATTGTTTTCCTACTTCAAATTTTGTTCACTCATAATATTCAGATAATGCACTTCAGTAATTTTTACAGTGACATGCTATAATTTACAAAATTATTAAATTATATGTTTAAAATAGAAATGAACAGGGGCTGGCTTAAATTTCTTTAGGATAATTGTAGAGTAAATTTCCAAAATGATTTCAATTGCTTGCTTATTCTATAGCTTGCTTATAATCCTAATTGCCATGAAGAAAATATTTTTCAACAAAGATTGTTAACTGATGTTCATATAAATTTATTTTAAGAGAAGTTTCACATCTTTAATATTTATTTTATATGCCAAGTAAGTTTTTCCTTCAGTCTTTCAGCTCTGTCTTCATATCACTGCAAATCAAATCTAATTGCACTTAGAATTTATACATAACTATTGAAAAATGAAGATAAAAGTTTCAAAAAGTTTTTAAGTACTACATATATAATAATATAACATACTGAAAATACTAAAATTAAGGGAAATAACTTGCTAACATTTTACACAGACCCTATGGAAATATTTCCTTTAAACATGAAGTAAACAAAAATATTCCCAAGAAAACTTGCTGCCAGCAAACTGAACTACAAGAACACTGAATACAGTTCTTTAGGCTAAACAATACCAACTCTGGATTAGAATCCATAGTTCAAGAAGAAAGGATTAAAATCCACACTTTAAGAAAGGGCAATAAGCAGATAAATACAAAAGACAGTAGAGTGCATAAACCAACCAAAATGACAATATCTTGAAAAGTTTCTAATACATTCAGAGGTAAAATATATAACAACGGTTGGGATTTTTAAAAGGGATAAATGAATTTAAGCTGTTGCAAACTTCTTATATTGTTTGTGATGAGACAAAAGTGTAGCTTAAGATGTCAGCAATAATGTAACAAATTTTGAAACAATATGAGAAACTACTAAAGAATGATGAAGATATTACTAAAACACTAACAGAGATATTCAAATAGAATCCTAAAAAACTTGATTAATATAAGAGAATATAGGAAAAAGGGAATCAAGAATTGAAGGACATATGTGACAAATAGTAAACAAATAGCAAGATGGTAGATATAAACCCAACTATGTCAATAATAACATTAAATATGACTGGACTAAAACAACCAACTAAAATAGGATAAACAGAAGGGAGAGAGAAGAAAAACAACATCCTGCTTATAAGAGAAACTTTAAAAAGACAGGTTGAAAGTAAAGTATTATTTTTTTAAAATTTTATTTATTTATTTATTTGACAATGAGAGAGAGAGAGAGAGATCACAAGCAGATGGAGTAGCAGGCAGAGGGAGAGGGAGAAGCAGGTTCCCTGCCCAGTGGGAAGCCCGACATACAGCTCCATCCCAGGACTCCGGATCATGATCTGAATGGAAGGTGGGTGTTTAACTCACCGAGTGACCCAGGCACCCCTAAAATAAATTAAAAAAAAAAAAGACATGCAATAACTAACCCAAGTTAATGGTAGGTATGGTTAATGAAAGGTAATGTAACTATGTTAACATTGAACTAAGGAGATTTGGGGGCACCTGGGTGGCTCAGTTGGTTAAGCTACTCCCTTCAGCTTGGGTCATGATCCCATGGTCCTGGAATCAAGTCCAGCAACTGGCTTCCTGCCTAGTGCTAAATCTGTTTCTCCCTCTCCATCTGTCCCTCCTCCCCACTTGTGCTCTCTCTATCTCAAATAAATAAAATATTTAAACAAATAAACAAAAAAAGGAGATTTTAAGACACGAATGCCCAAAATATGAACAGTCTTCAAAAACATATTTTAAATACAAAACACATAGATAAAGAAAACTACAATGATGGAAAAATATACGCCCAAAATAAATCAGAGCATTTCTGTCAATGTCAAATAAAGGAGACTTAAAGCCAAGAAATATTATGATTGATAAAGCAGAACATTTTATAATAATAAAGCAGTCATTAGAAAGATAAGACTGCAAATTTGGGGGCAGATAGCATAGTTCAAATTATGTAAAGTAAAAATTAAGATAAATAAAGACAAAATAAAAATCACAAGAGAGACTTAACATGCTTCTTTTGGTAGGAAAAATAAATAAAAATTTAAAGTATTTTAAAAACATTATTAAGCAAACTTATTTATTTGATATATATAGAATATCCCAAATGTAACTGTAAAATATATATTCTTTTCATAGGGTCACAACACACTTAGCAAAATAAAGTACATTCTAAGTCACAAACCATTTTTTTAAAAATTCCAATTAAAGAATAATGAAGTATATATTCTCCAACCACTGTAGAAATAAATTAACATTCAATAATGATAGGTAATTAGATACCACTCAAATATTAATTATGCAACTAACTGCTAAATAATCCATAGGACAAAGTAAAATTCCAATGGATATTAGAAAATATTTTGAGACGAAAATAATGATATTATTCCACAAAATTTGTGGAATAGAGATAAAGCAGTTCTGGAGGTTAAATTTAATATTTTAAAATACACATATCAGAAAGAAAGTTTAAAGACTATGATTCAAGTTTCCAGCACATGAAATAAGAAAATTACGCAAATGATCTATAAGATAACTATGACACTATAATAATAAAAGTATTCAATACTATACCACCCATTCTCATTTAGATTAATGGAAGAGAATTTAATGCACAGATTAGCCCTGCATATTTACAGCCATGTAATTTATGACAAATGCCTCAAAAATGTATTTTGAAAAGTTTTTTTCCCCTATGATTAGTGCTAAAGCAATTAGATACCCATACAGATAAAAGTTGATCGAGTTACATCCTATCTTACACCATGTAGAAAAATTAACTTGAAGTTGACTGTAGATTTTCTCAGATTAATCAATTAATATTAAAACTTAAACAACATTCCAGGGGAAAAAAATTATTCTCCTCAATGTCTTCATGTTGGACCCTGGAGTATCAAAATATTTTTAAAATATTAATAAGCATAAAACACTAATCATGGCGATTCACAGACCTGTGCCCCTGGGGATAAAAATATATGTTTATAAAAAATAAAAAATTAAATTAAAACAAAAACACTAATCAAACAAGAAAATAACTCATATAGTACATTCACACTCATTGAAGAACTTCTGGTCATCTAAATAAATCATCTTTAGAGCTAATGAAAAGATAGCCTGGAAAAATATATCTGATAATGACGTGTATCTAGAATATATGAAGAACATTAGAAACCAGAAAAGAGGCAATAAAATACAACTAAAAAGTGGGGCAAAGTTTTATAAAACCACTTTGCAAATGAGTGTATCAAGATGAACAATAAGCATATGAAAATATATTCAACATCATTATCAGCAGGGAAAGGAAGATTAAAATTACAATGAGATTTCAGAACACAACCATCAAAAGGGCTAAATTTAAGAAACTGACTATAGGATGGGGCGCCTGGGTGGCTCAATGGGTTAAAGCCTCTGCCTTCGGCTCAGGTCATGATTTCAGGGTCCTGGGATGGAGGCCTGCATCGGGCCCTCTGCTCAGCAGGGAGCCTGCTTCCTCCTCTCTCTGTCTCTCTCTCTGCCTGCCTTTCTGTCTACTTGTGATCTGTCTGTCAAATAAATAAATAAAAATCTTAAAAAAGAAAAAAAAAAAGAAACGGACTATAGGATATTTAGATGAGAAAATAGTGCTACTAGAACCATCATATACTATTGATTAGATTATTAATTTGATCAAATTTAGAAAAAAAAATCTTAGCAATATCTACTAAAACTAAACATGCATATCCCCATGACTCAGAAACCACTCCAATGAAAAATTAGTTACAAAAATCAAAACATATTTACATAATACAGATAAAAAATGGAAAGAACTCAAAAGTACCAAGAAAAAGATAAACAATTTATATTTATAGTGACATTCTATTACACAACAATACATAAAAGAACAGTCTCTTGACAGGAAAAGATGCTCAACATCACTCATCATTAGGGAAATGCAAATCAAAAGCATGAGAAGACCTCACTTCACACCTGTCAGAATAGCTACAATTAAGAAACAATATTAGAAAGGATATAGAAAAAAAGGAGCCCTCATGTATTGTTGGTGGGAGTGCAGAATGGTGTAGCAACTATGGAAAATAGTAAGGAGGCTCCTCAAAGAATTAAAAACAGAATTACAATATGATCCAGTAATTCCACTACTGTATGACCCAAAGAAAATGAAAAGATACATGCATTTCTATGTTTATTGCAGCATTATTTACAATAGCCAAATTATGGAAGCAGCCTAAGATGAATGACTGATAAATAGAAAAGGAAAAATTGGTGTATATATAGTCAATGGAATATTATTCAGCCATAAAAAAGAATGAAATCTTGCCATGTGGAACAATATGGATGGGTCTAGAGGGCACAATGCTAAGTGAGATAAAGTCAATCCGAGAAAGACAAATACCATATGATTTCATTCATAGATGGAATTTAATAAACAAAAGAATAAAAGAGAAAAGCAAAAAAACAAAAAAAAAAGCCAAAACCCCAAAACCAAAAAAACCCCACAAAAACCAGGACAGACTCTTAAATGTAGATAACTGGTGGTTGCCAGACAGGAGGTGAGTATGGGGATGGATGAAGTAGATTGGAAGTGAAGAAATGCTGTGGGAAGCAGTTGGCTGGAAGCGTTTTCTATCTGTGTATATCTAAGCTCTACGTGTCCTGAGAAAGTGACACAGTGTACCTAGCAGGCATTCAATACAGAGGTGACATAGAAAGTTTATCACCCTCCAGAGCTTTATCTGTTCTACATATTAGATTCCAATGTGCTATTTTAATATAAGACTACAACACAAACAACTTTGATAACCACCTGTTCATATTTATATAATGCCCAAAAGGAGACAATTGGGCTCAAGGTTTCCAGCTAGGTGATTGGCTGTAATTACTGATACAGTCTTCTGATTTTTCAGCTCTAAGTTCATTATAGAAAAAAAAAATCTCAGAAAAATCAGTGATCACTACAAAGTAGAATGAGCCAGTGGGGCTTATTTGTGCATCACAGCTCTTTACATATTCATTACATCATGAAAATGTGGATGTGGGTAGATGGTGCTGCAAGGAATCACATGCAAGCACACACACCTAGTTAAGGCTTGGGGACTGATCCTGTGTATTAGCTTTGACAAAGAATTTCAGTGACAGTGGAAATTGTGAAGCCAAACAAAATGCTCTCTGTATTTCTACTGCACAGATGTCAACCTGTGATTATCATGGTGCCCATGGAGCTTCCAGTCATGCTCTCCTGTTGTCCTCCTCCCCTCCATTCTTTGGTCCAAGGGCTGTACTTAGGAAGTTCTCAAACATGTCATTCTGCATCTCTCTTTCTTCCCCAAGCTATCTCTGCTGCCTGGGACCCTTTTGCTAGTTTTATCTCCCCATAAACCTATCTCCATATCTATTCTACAAGATAACCATGCAAGGTTTTTTCCTAGCAAACATCACCCTGTCTTCTTCAGATGTTCATCTATTTTGTTCCATTAGCAGTATGTGTATTACTTCTTCATGTCACTTACCTTACTGTAAAATAAATATCCGTGAACATTTTCATTTCTCCTATTAGGCAGAGAGTGGATTAAGGGCAATCTCAGCACCAGATGCTTACTTGTGTGCAAGTAACAAAAAAAATTGTAATGAATATATGAAAAGAAGGTAAAAATACTGCATGGATAATGAAATGAGGGATCAAAAAATAGAACTGCTACTGGTGTAGTGAGAAAATTATACAGGTTCTTGACTTATTTTTAAAAGATAATGTAGGATCAGTTTTAGTTTTTTCATAAAGAGTGGTCAAGTAATACTTAAAAACATACGTTTCTATCAGACAACTTTGCTATTATTTGAAATAATTACTTAGTATATACCACATCAGACTGTCTAACTACTATTGTATTAGGAAATTGTGTACATATATAGAATGTATATGGATACATGAATAAATGTATGAATTATGAAGATTGAATCCAAGTATATGCAGATGGACTCCCCCAGCTCAAGTTAATCCTTGATCATTTTGTTCTTACCCTATGGATGGTATATAATTAACAACAGAGCATTCAGCACAAATCAAGAAAAGATTGCACAAAGTAATTTCATTATAGGAATAGTAGGAAAAGCCACTGTGTCTATCAGCATCTTAGATGGCCTCTCTGTCTCCAGTGTTTCTCTCCTATAGAACTTTGCAAACATTTCCCTTGGATTAAACATATTTGGAAAGCATTTATAGAACCGCTTCAACCCATCAAGAGAAATTTTTGTGTTTTTTTCTTTTCTCTTAGAATAAGTGTATTTCTCTTTGACCATTATTTCCAAAGATTAAGTACTTAAAACAGCATGACTGCCTAACCACATCTTGAGCCTTTCTGTAGACTGGGGAAATTTAAGTCTCATGCTAGATTCAATTATTTGTGTTTCTCTCTCAAACACTGTGAAAAAGCCCTCCTGTGTATTTTTATGCATCTTGCTGTATGGTAAACCGCACTATGGTTATGGTTTATTCCAAAGCTGTGTTTAATAGGATGATCTGGTCACTTCACATTCAGACATATATAATTATCTTTTGTGGGTGACTGGTCACAAATTCAATAGAATTTATATGAATGCTTTGCACAGTTGCCCATAGAGCAGGGTCATGACCTATCAATTGCTCAGAAGTACATCTATTTGGTTATGCTCTGCTGCACATATTCTTTTCATGGAAATCAATAATTCTCTTGGTGGAATCTTGGATTTGAGTTTGCACATATTTAAGCAATAACTGTTTACATAATAGAATTATGCAACAAGCTAAACAGTTTCCGAATTAATCAAGACCTAGATTGCTGGTCTAGTTGTTTATTGATTTTTGAGTCATTTTTTCCTACTGTCAAAAGAAAAATAAAAAGGTAATAATTATTCTGATAATATTCCCAGGACAGATTTACTCTTGTGTCAGTGATTTACAGAAATCAAAAATTTTTAAAGATTTTATTTATTTGACAGAGGGAGAGAGATCACAAGTAGGCAGAGCAGCAGAGAGAGAGAGGGAAGCAGACTTCCCGCTAAGCAGAGAGCCCGATGCAAGGCTCGATCCCAGGACTCTGAGACAGTGATCTGAGCCGAAGGCAGAGGCCCACTGAGCCACCCAGGTGCCCCAAATATTTTTGAAAGATATAACTGCCTCTTGCTCATTTTGTAATTTTTCATGTTTTCTATATAGCAACTAGTATCGTACATATTTCAAAAATAACACTCAATTTTCTATCCCTTTGGAAAACACACACAGTTAGGGTATCTTATAAAAAGCTAAATATTATTATGCCTTTATTGTTTTAAAAGATTTTAGAGAGAGAGAAATAGAACATGAGCAGGAGGAGGGACAGAATGAGAGGGAGACTAGTAGATTTCTGGCTCGGCTGAGTGGATAGCACGACTTGTGGTTCAATTCCTGGACTTGAGATTATGACCTGAGCAGAAATCAAAAATTGGATGCTTAACTGATGGAGTCACCCAGGCATCCCTGTGCCTTTTACTTTTTGACATGGAAAAAAACTGGCAAAGCAACTTGGACATGATATGTGACACCTAAAATTCTGGTATTAACTAAGCGAATAGGATGTTAATGAACAGACATATGAATGAATACTAAATGTTTAATTTCCCAAGTTATCTAGAAGCTTTACAAGTCATGGCAATTATTGGGAATAAGTATGATCATAAACATAAAATTAAGAACATTTGTATATGTCTTTCAGCTAACTACTTCCGAACTTGGCAGCTCCTGTAGTAACTGTGAGCTCAATAAACTCTGAGCATACTGCAAGTGAGTGCCAATAAAGACAGCAGAGAGAGAATTCCAGGAAATGTTTCTTCTTTTCCAAATAAGGGACATTTTTCTATGATCAATATTTAAGATGGAATATTATACTGTCTGATATCTGCTAACGTTTACAGGAAGTAAACTGACATTAAGAAAGGTATAAAAAGAAGAATTTAATATAAATATATTTTATAATATAAATAATATATACTATATATAATATAATTATATGATTATATATTACATTTATTACATATAATATTATATGTCTAATATAAATATAAGAATTTGTTAAACTTATTTGAATTTGACATCTCATTTTTAAGGAACGTTTCACTGGAGTAGCACTCTATGAAATACATTTTGCAGATAATTTTTTTAATGGCATAAGTAGCTCTATGACCATGTCTACTTAGAGACGTGCAAGGAATCGAAGCAACTGTTTCATAACATACAATGAAAATCAGGCCCAGGGGAGCTGGTTGGGTACAAGAAACCTCCCCATGCCTATATACAAAAACAGAGAACAGTCAATAGAAAGTGAATAAGAGAATAAGAAAAGGCATGGAATTAAAGACATACATTTGGTGTAAAATAAAGTGAAATCCAAAGAAATTATGTAGTCCAAATTGAAAGTTAAATATATGATGAACAGCACAAGAAAAGCAGGCAAACCTAGGTTAGAACCAAGGCTTTATACCTGGCTTGACATGTAAAATAAACCCCCTGACCTTCATTTCTTTGTGGATAAAATAGGACTACTATATCAGACAGATTAATTAAAATCATATAAGCCACAGCTTGGCACCTGGCAGTTGGCTAACAAAAAAACTTGTGATAGGTATTAAGGTGCAATATAAAAAGGTAATGATTATTTTTTTACTACTTAATATTTGTTCTTAAAACTGGAACTACATACCCAGTGCTGTTTTTATAATCTTGCAAGCATGCATTTGAAAATTTAACAGGACTGTTGGAAAGACGGTGGCTGATCTGTGGCTATGTATCCCTGCCACTGGCAGTGAATCTAGTGGTAGAGCAGAATATTTATGGGGAAAATAAGAAAAAAAGGTGGAGGATAAATGAGAAGTTCCCCAAGTTTGGTAAACGTGCTATTCTTTTCCTGGCGATTCATTTTATGCATGTAACAGAAGGGAAATACAGTGACAAAGCACAGATATGGTCAAATGTGAGCAATTTTGTTAAAGGCCCAAGATACTTCAATTTTGTCTGCTATCACAACATTTCCTAATAACAGACTTACAGTGTTTGAGTGATGGTATTAATTAGAAGTGGGTAAACAAACTCTCTATGATTGCAATATGATTTGGAAATTCAAAAGAAAGAAATAACATGAATTACAGTATCACAAGGACACAGATGAAGGCTTTCAAGAATGTGTATTTTACAGTATCTTATTTGCTCTATTGCTTCTTTCTTAAAATTGCAGTCCCACTCACTGATATATTAAGCTTTTTTATACACATCGAAAGCCAAAAGTTTCCCTACTTCTATTGCTTCTATCTCATAATTTATGATGGTATTTTTTTATTCAGTTCAAAAATATTTAAATTCCCCATTATGATATTTCCCTTGACTTATGAATCACTTAGAAACGTTTATTTCTTTAAATACTTACATAACACATTTTGGATATCTTTTTAGTTCTCAAATTTTGTGGTATTCTGTTGATTCCAACCCATTGGTTTTGTTGAGATTTCCTTTATGTTCAAGTACGTGACCAAATATTTTAATTTTTATTATTTTATTCTAGAGAGAGAGAGCGAGCTCATGAGCGCGTCCGGGAGGAGCAGAAGGAGAGGAGAGGGAGAGTATCAAGGAGGCTCCATGCTCAGCGCAGAGCCCGGCCTCACCACTCTCAGATTCTGACCTGAGCCAAAAACCAAGAGTCAGATGCTTAACCAGCTGATCTACCCGGCACCCTGTGACTCTTTTTAAATGTCCCTTGAGTGCTTAAAGCCTGAAAGTTACACTGTGTGACCCACTTGTGTGGGGGCTGTAAGACAGAGAGTCACCCACTCTTTCTGTTAAGAAACATAGGTTCATAAAGTCTTTTTTTTTCCCTTCCCTTCTAGTAATAGTATAATAAAATATAAATAACTAAAAAAAAAAGAGTCTATTTTATCTGCATAATTACTATCTCAGGACCATCACCCCCAGAACTCTCCAACTCTGCTCTCTTACTCCTTTTAATGTTTATTTTCAGTGATGGTTTTGCACCTCTCGTTTTATCCTTCTCTTACTATTCCTAGAAGAATAATTCTAGAGGTTTAAACACAATAGGTAGATTTGGGCATATTCTACAGCCAAAACCTTCTTGTAAAATTAGGACTAATTAACAAAGAGATTTTTCATTTTGCTTAAAGTTTCATTTCCTTTGTAAAAGCAAATCATATAAGCTTGAGCTTCAAACTATTATTCAAACTTGAGCTTCACACTATTACCCTATTTGTCTTCATTTTTTATGCATAAAGATTTTATTAAAACATGGTCAAAAAGTCAAAGCACTGATTAAAACTGCATGATTTATTAGATAAAAGTTAAATTTAAATAAAAAATAAAATCCTCTCATGGCCAACAAGTGTGCACCAGCCTAGCCCCTAATACATTCTCTTTTCCTCTTTCCCTCTTGCCTGTACTCCAGCTAGATTATTCTTTTATGTTGAGGTCCGTTTTCTTAAAAATAATTTCCCTGAAATCAATAACACAGCTATTTCCACTTTGTTGTCCACAGTGCCCTGTATTTTGCCTTCATAACATTGATCACAATGTACAATTGTTTTTGAAATTTGAATGATTACTGCATTCCACTAAAATATGAAGACCCCAAACAGTACAAAATGACACATAATAGTTAATAACAAGCTTGGAATGAATAAATATGCTGTAATAATTTTGCAGTAGCTCAACCAAATCTATTATATTTTCAAAGATCAGGGATTGTAGAAATTTTCTAATGTTGAACATAGGTCATCAAAGTAAAGACAAAGATATTTGACTTGTCATTTTAAATAATCCATAATTTGAGCCTAACTCTTTACAGTTTCACATTTTTTGGTCTCTTAGCCTCATCTATTTGAGATTCTGATTTCATTAAAACTGAGTGAAAATTCCAGATTCATCCAATTTCATTTTGACACCTAGGAATGAAAAGAGGCCCTCAAGGAGGGCTTCTTAAAAGTACTGAGGATCTGACCTTTGGTTACCAAAAAAAAAAGAGTTTCACTTTCATCGCAAGGTCTCCATGGCTTGACAGAAATCTTCTCTTACCTGTCATTTATTTCTCTCTCCTAAGTAAATTAAGTTATTGCTGTGACTGCTCAGGACTGCCATCTCTTCTTTATAAGCATATATCAGATCAAGATTTTTTAAAACTAGTTTTGTGTGACCTTATAGGTGGATGACAAATTTGAAGGAGTCCTGTGGCGGGCACAGCATTCTGCTTGTTACTGAGTTCATATGAGGTACTGGTAGTGGTTCTCTTGCTTTAAAATATATTTTTTTAACTCATTTTTTTCTGCTGGCTTTACATTTTTAAAATTGTAAAGACAATTTATAAAGATAAAAGATAGATAAATTGTAAAGATAGATAAAACTTACATATGTCCACATCAGAATATTATTGTCTTTTATTTGACCACTTATAAAATTACAAAGTTTTTGTTCAACATTAAAAGAAGTATTTTCTATAAAAGAAGAACAGTTCAAGCTTTTAGACTGGAAAGTAAAAGTCTAAGAAAAACCTCTTTTCATTCCTGACCTCAACCACATAGACACAGATACCCACACAGCAAGTGAGTTGTATATATATATATATGTGTGTGTATATATTAGTTCTCAAATTATGTAGTCCAAAGACTACATAGTAACAAAGACAATTTCTCAACTCATTGTATGTATATACACACACACATATATATATACAACTCACTTGCTGTGTGGGTATCTGTGTATACACACACACACACACGTGTATATATGTTATTTATATTTAATGTATATAAAGCTATATATACATATATACTTCTGTTATCTAATTCATATCAATACATATATGCAACATTTAATATATATGCATATACAGACATGACCAATTCTTTGCTCAAGATATTTAGAAGTTACTAAACAAAGAGTAACATATCAGTTGTTTGAGATTAGGTTATGATGAAAAGAGTAGAAGAAAGGGAAGGTGGGAAGCCAGCATACACCCGAGCAGGAAAGACGCCACTAATGACAAAAGAGGTAATTAAAAATATTTCCCGGGGCGCCTGGGTGGCTCAGTGGGTTAAGCCGCTGCCTTCGGCTCAGGTCATGATCTCAGAGTCCTGGGATCGAGTCCCGCATCGGGCTCTCTGCTCAGTGGAGAGCCTGCTTCCCTCTCTCTCTCTGCCTGCCTCTCCATCTACTTGTGATTTCTCTCTGTCAAATAAATAAATAAAATCTTTAAAAAAAAAAATATTTCCCTACACATTTGATATTGTCTTTGGATTATAATCATTTGAGTGGGTATGAACCAATATCTCATTTTGGTTTCAATTTTTATTTCCTTAGTAACAAAGACAATTTCTCAACTCATTGTATATAGTCAGTCTTCTGCAGCAGAATCTAGCTGTTCCAGAACGGGGCCCCTGATTGTATGGTTCTAGCAGGGTGGACGTATATAGAAGACACCAAATAGTCATTTCATGATTAAATGCATCTCTATAATATATAGGCATTAAAGTGATTCATATGAGTAATGTTAAATTCCCTTAATATTGTCTGTATTATATTCAGTGATTTAAAAGTGGGTCATAAAATATGTGCAGGCTGATTTTATTTATAATTTACAAAATATATAACATATCTATATATAACAAATATATAACATAAATAAAATGGTAATGACTATTTCTAGATGGTATATTATTTGTTTGCGGAGCCCAATGTGGGGCTCAGTCTAACCACCTGAGATCACTACCCAAATCAAGTCAAGACACTTAACTTAACCTGAGCCACCCAGGTGCCCCTTAAAAATCAATTTCTGACATCTACTCAGTTCAGGAATAGCCTCACGAGACCATCCAGCATGCATGTGAACATTACTGACATGGAGCACATCATCTGCTGGTCATCCACATCACAAATTTTGTTGAATTCCTTTACAGGGCACTAAAATCTGACTACTTGTAAGTTTCTCTGATCCTGCATCTCTTCTCTAAAGCAGCAGGAATTCTGCAATCATGCACAGAGGCTTCAGGCTTTAGTCTCTCTCCTCAAGTCCATTATTACCAGATTCTTCCGTTCGGTTTCATCGGACATCGTTCCTGGGTATCTTGCCATCCTTGTTTGCCGCCTACAATCCCATTTTACATTATCAAAGAATTATGACATATAATAACTGCTTCTGGAAAGAATAATCAGGAGAGTATATTAGGACTAATAATAAAATAATAACTACAGCTTTGAAAAATGCACTGTATGTAGTAAACTGTGCTGAGTGTTTGAGGCACGTATGTGATACATTTTACAATTACTTGATTCTATTATTATTCCCATTTTACAAATGAAAACACTGAAGTTTGGGAGAGCAAGAAAATCATAGGACATCTAATAAATAACTAAATGAATTTCAATTTTTATTCAAGAGTGTCCGATTCCAAGGCTCTTGTTCTCTTGACCTGAACACTGGCCTAATGTTCTGGTCTTCTGAACCCTTACAATTTCAGGACATAGACCTCAGTGAGGCTAAGGTAAGAAAGTCTCTTTATAGATAAGGATTTTTTTTGCTGAATAATCAGATTCTCGTTTTCAGGCCTGTTTCCAAAATCTGCAAAGATAAAACATGTTACTAAGAAAAACAATTTTAGAGCAAACTGGTTAATGGCAGAACTCTAATAAATCTGATACTTTCTAAATCTATGACCAGTACTTTGGTATCTCTAACGCATGAGAGACTTGGTTCCTACAATAAGCAGTAACAAAATTTTTATAGTTAGAGATGGGTAAATTTCCCCTTATTCCACCTGTCTCAGAAATGCCTGTCTCAAAGATATTCTGTTTACAAGCCCAAATTCTAAGCCTTAGTATGCCCCAGGGATACTCTGTGACCTTCCCACCCCAAGGCAGCTTGGTTGCTCTCTTCCCGTTTGGGGACATTATGGCCTTGTTCCCAAAGAAGGAAACACATATCTTTCTTCCTAGATCCAGGCCACCAAAAATACTACTTGGAAGTATCAAACAGAAGCCCCTTCTTCTTTTGATAAATAAGGGCTCGCTCATATTTGAGGGGAAATGCAGTGGGACACCGTAAGAGAAGGGATCCTCCAAGCCTTTGCAAACCTTTCCAAGTCTGAAACCCAAGCATGCCTTTTCCGCACCCTTGGGATCCAGCTACATTCTGGTCTCTAAGCCTCAATCACTTTAAGGATATAAACATGGAAAGTGTGCATAAAATAAGCAAACATCTAAGTGATCAATCTCTCAGAAATCCTCTGAGACTGTTTTCATTCTGAGATCTTAATATTTAGACCCAAATTTTCTCAGAAATCATTGCCTTGGGCAACTATAAATTCTAAAGCCCTTAATTTCTTTTCTTTTCTTTCTTTTTTTTTTTTTTTTCCTGGATGTGAAAAATCTATATGGAAGCCAGTGCCTCAACACTTTTCCAGGAAAATCTCTGACCTGGGATAAGCATTCTCATCAGTGACAGGAGCCACAGCCTGGGCTGAATGCAGACTTCTAGAGAGCCTTAAATCTCCCACTGAGGAGGGACTTACAAATTATCCAGCAGTGGTGGCCACCTCCTCTGCCATGGGCTCAGCTCTTGGGCTTCTCTCTGCTTCTCTACATACTTCTCTAGCCTTTAGCATTATTCATTCACTACCATTTAATTTCCTCTGTTTATATTATCTGAGGAGAGAGAAAAACACGTCTTTTGTTTTGATTTCCTCACCCAAAGGAATGCCATTTTGATGGAGTGCTCTGTTCTCCTGTGAAAGTATTAGCAGAGGCCAGCCTGTCACGGCTCAGCACATGAGACCCAGAACAGTTCCTTGTGGAGGTGGTGGCGACTATTGCCCTCTGTTTCAGTCTGTTCCAGCTCAGCTCTGCCCTTAGAACCCTACCTCTCTCCCAGAGGAATCCATACTCCTCTGTCTTAGAACTGCCACCTCCCCACCTTTCCTTTCTCTCTGCTTTGTCCTCCGAACCTTGTTTCTACTCTGTCTGATCACTAGTCATCATAGTGGTTTCTGCTATTCTTCTGTCCCTTTCCTGACAGAGTGATAACTCCTGGGCATTTGCACAGGAATCTCTAATCTAATCCCTTGTTAAATTAGTATCTCTTCCCTTATTTACTTATGTCCTGGGGCTCCTGGAATAGTGAGAGAAGAAACTGCTGTCTCAAGCCAAGACCCAGAGAACAAATGCAGAAAAGCCTCAGCTCATACTCACCTAAAAGAAAGTCTTAGGTTAATCTCCACCTCATCATCTAGTACAATGACTGCAAAAGTCCTGAGTTCATATATACTATGTATCAAGTTTTTCTATTTTATTTTACCCTTTAAATTTGGTCTTCATGTTACACTTTTTTTTTTCTTGGATAGAATATTTTTCAGTATTTGACCTAAGCAGCAATTACAGTGACTTGCCGTAAGCCCCATAGTCGTTAAATGTGTAGAAAGGCCCAGCTGAAAGATGGTTTGGGAAGCAAAGGGGTTTCTACCTTTAATTCCTGAGTGACACATCACCCTGGATTTATCCCAGCATCCTTTCCAACACCCCAATTTATCTGAAGAATTGGCCTACCCGGTGTCCCCTTTCAAACCCTAGCCATATTTTCTTACCCCTGCCCCTCGTGTGATCCATAGGCCTTCTGACTCCTTTTGTCAAGCATTCTAGAATCCTCCTCTCTCCAGCTCATTTATATATAGATATCTTCCTCCTCTTAGCGTGCCCCTTTTGCACTCATGGTACTAGTGAAGAACAGGAAACAGCAAAACTCTGCTTCAAGACAACCTTGATTAAGTTCCCCAAAATGCTTCTTCCTTAGGTTGAACTACACTATCCTTAGTAATGCACATGAAAACTCCAGTATCCTAGGAAACCAGAGAACAGCAAGCTAGAGATACTTGCTTGGTCCCTCACCACATGGCAGCACATCTGTTGGAAGCAAGGAGTTTGCTGAGCCCACTTCCAAGCTGTCCTCGTAACCCTCCAACCCTTACCTTGCTTCACAATGACAGCCACCTCCTCTTCTCGTTCCTCAACACCTCTCTCGGAAATGGAGCTGGGGATGGTGACAGGGCTGCTGGCCATCTGAGGTAAACCTTCTTGCTCTCTTTAACCCTCTGAGCTGAGATAGCAGATGATGCTCTGCAGGGCGAGGGAGTTTCCACCTATGCCCTTTGCTCGATGTCGTCCTTTTCCCCATAGGCCTCATGGGGTGGGGGGGCGGAGATGTGTGCGGACCACTCAGGTAGGCAGCTGGGAGGAAAAGGCTCCTCAGGACACCAAGAACCTCTTTTCTTGTGTATTTTTTCCTCCCTCTAACTCATCTACATGCTCTTTACCATTCGGACCTGCATGTAATATATTTTGTAGGATACCTATAATACAACCATTGCTCTCTTTAAAGGTTGGCTAGAGGGAAGCTGTGGGTATTACAGGAGATACAAAGAAGACTCAGTCAATCATCTGCACAGTGATGGTGTTTTTTGAGCAGGCACCCGCCAGCAGCTATAGTGTGGGAGCCATCTTGTAGACTGATTAGCTGGGAAGAAAAAAAGAAAAATGGAGGACAAATTAAAATTTATATTTTGGAGCACGTGGGTGGCTCAGTCAGTCAAGCGTCTGTCTGCCTTCAGCTCAGGTCATGATCCCAGGCTCCTGGGGTTGGACCCTGCGACAGGCTCCCTGCTTATCGAGGAGTCTGCTGCTTCCTCTCCCTCTGCCAGTCCCCCTGCTTATGTTCTCTTTCTCTCTCTCTCTCTCTCTCAAATAAATAAAATCTTTAAAAAAAATTATCTTCTAACACAGACACACACAGATCTTGGATATTTATAAAAAATAAGGCACCACGCTAGAAACTTGCACATGCAGACCTCAGCTTTGGTGAAAGCCTGGCATTGGCAGGGTTTTCTTCTTTTGTTCTAACCTTCTTTATTCCTGTCCATCACTGCTGGGAACTGAAAGCAAAGGTCCCTGTGGGCCAGACCACTCCTACAGACTGGGTCAGAAAACAGCAGGGCTTCTTCCTGAAAGTGTTTGCCCACGGAGTCCTTATGGGGGCTCCATTCTATCCCCCTCCCAGCACCTTCAACTCCCAGGCTGACAGTTATTTTTGCCTCTGACAGTTAAGTACTCAGTCTTTTCTGCTTGCAGAAAATGCCTCTGGCTCCCATAGCTTCACACACTCCCCAAATCAATGTCGTTCTTTTGCCATTCCCCTACTCCCTCCCATTCCCCATTGTAATAGACTCATCACATAAGACATTCTTTTTCCCCTCTAAGAAAATAGCCTCAGGATCTTGATACAATCCCAAACCAGGATAAAATATATACCCTATCCACCTACAATTTATTCCCCGTGATACATAATTTCAGGTTTTATCATACTGGCTCTTACTGAAGATACTTTCTGTTGATATCCATGTTTGCTCCAATCCAGTCTTTTAAAAGTTAAGAAATTCTAATCTCACTTAAGGTGATAACTTTCCGAGCTGCATTTTCCTCTTCTTAAGTTTAGATGATTTTCCATTCTACTTTCCACTTTCCAGATCATCACAGGTGAGTAAAGGTGAGAAAACAAAACAAAACAAAACAAAACAAAAAAACAACATAAAAGGCAGAGGTCATCACTCAGGTAGATAGAGAACACCTGGTAAAGTTACCTCACGAAAACTGTGGTGGATGTGAGGCTTCTACCAGAAGCACCTCGGTTATTTGTAGGTTCTGTTTCTTCAGGCTTAGTTGATCTCCTCTGGAAGAAAAATAACCTTAGCCTTTCTTCACTTAGCTCTCCCTCCACTAAGTGACTTGGGTCTTCTGCACTCCCTCCTCATTACAAGTGAATCTCAATCCACTCCCATTTCTGCCCAAGAAAGGTGCCCCAAAACTTACTTCCAGACCAGCAGGAAACTTCTCTGATATCCTTAACTTCTAGATGCTTCCCCATTCAAAAGCTTTTCATTGCAGGTGGCTTTTTAAAGCAGGGTGCACTGTTCCTATAGCTGGTCTGTTCATGATGCTCAGGTATGTGGCTGACCAGTTATTTTCCAACTCTCTAAGACATCACGGGCATCCCAATTTCCAATCATCATTTTCTCTAGATGGCTGTTGGGATTTGAATATTGCCCAGGGTTCTGGAGCTTTCTTTACCTTGTCGGTTACTCCTCAGGATTCTGCCATCCCAGATTAAATTATATAAACATAAACCAACTGCCTCTGAAAGATAATTTCTAAAAGGAAATGCTCTCGCTCACTTTTCCTCACATGTTTAACATCTGTATTTGGACATGCATGGATGTTCAGCTTAATGAAAAATCTATCTTCCTGGTCAGAAATACCCTATACCTTTCCAGCTTCCTCTATGTCACTTCAGGGAACAACTCCTCAGTAAATAATAGAGAAAATATCATAGCTAAATAATATAGCTTCCTCAGTCACCAAAAGGAAATGAGTAACATATTTTTTTCATTTATTTAATTATAATAACATAAGCACTTATTTTTACAAAGACTACTATGTTGTATAAACCCTACTATATACAAAAATTTAAAAGATTTTATTATTAAAATCCCATCATCTTCACAATCCATTTTTATATATTTATCTCCTCCTGTCCTTATCCTAACATGAAGATATTTATGGAAATCTTAAGTAGCATATGTGAAATTTTAGAGCCTTTATTTCTTCATGTCAGATCTTCATATTTAGATAATATTTAGAGAAATTCTTCAAATTTAGACTATATTCTAAACTTTTAGTGATTTGCGTGAAAAATATTTTTTAATATGAGAAACACTATGATGTTTAGATTACAGGTTTTCTTCCCTTTACTACATTCTTTAGCTCCATTCTTACAAATTAGAACATACCATGAGAGTTTGAACATTGTAATAACCCCAAAATATCTTACACACCCCTCCAAAGATGTATTATTTTTTTCCTTGGCAATCAAGAGTATAGATATGACAATTCCCTTGTGTCATACATCAAGGAGGAAAGTTAATGAGGGTTCCCAAGGTAAGATTGGTAAATTTATTTTTCAAATCCCCAGGGTAAGGCTCAAACAGAAAGCAGAGCAGGTGATTACTTAACCAAACTATTTTTCTTGTACTCTCCACATGCCAACTTATTTTCCATAATCAACAACTATCAAGCTAATATCTAAGTGGCAGTTTGAAAATACAATCCTCTTCTCTCCCTGCATCATACCTGTGTTCTAAAAAAGAAAGCAAGTCTTGAAAATAATTTTCCAACAGTAAAAACTATTTTCCCCTGTGGAAACCACTAGACAACTTTACAACTTCATTTCATAAAATGTTGCAACATACTAAGACATGTTTCTAAAAGTAAATACATAATATTTTTAGAATGTATATCTATGTATCCATATATGGACATCTCATCTTTATAGTATGTGAAGATTTAAACATATGTAGACAATGTCTGACATAATGTTCTAACAAACCACTCTCCTTGAACTCTTAAGATGAGGAATTATCTGATCTCTAGAGTAGAGAGGAATCAGTCAAGTTCAGCTTGACTCAATAGCAAAGCCACTATATGACAAGACAAAATTAATTTTAATAAAATCACTTGTTTCTCACTTTTATCTCCTGCTCTACGCTCTCTTCAACTTCTTACCTTCTAAACCAATCAGACAATCATGTTTATATTTTAGGAACTACAATCTTTTTTAAGTTTTTATTTAAATTCCAGTTAGTTAACAGACAGTACAATATTGGTTTCAAGGGTAGAATATAGTGCAATTCAACACTTAGGAACTACAGTCTTTAAGAAAATACTGAACAACGATTTCAGAAATGCTGGTTTACTTAAACTTTATGAATCATATGCGCATAGGCAGCACTATTTTAGTTCCTTAGAAACTAATGGAAACACATTTAGAGGCAGAAAAGTAGAAAGAGAAGGAAAAGGAGACATTCTCCTTTCCCAGTTAAAAACTGACTGAGGGGCATCTGGGTGCTCAGTCAGTTAAACATCTGCCTTGGGCTCATGATCCTGGGGTCCTGCTCAGCCTGGACCCTGCCTCACTCTCTCCCTATATCCCTCCCCCCGCTAATGCTCACTCTCTTTCTCTCTTAGCCCTCTTTTTTTTTTTTAATAGATTTTATTTATTGATTTGAGAGAGAGAGAGTGAGATCGCAAGTAGGCAGAGAGACAGGCAGAGAGAGAGGGGGAAGCAGACTCCCTGTTGAGCAGAGAGCCCGTGTGGGACTTGATCCCAGGACCCTGAGACCATGAACTGAGCCGAAGGCAGAAGCTTAACCCTCTGAGCCACCCAGGCGCCCCCACTCTCTCTTTTAAATAAAGTAACGGCACCAAGAAAAGTAAAGGGTTAAAGGGCTAAGTTACGGTGTCCTTTACTTACATAATTACTGTTAATATATTTACACAGTTCTATCTACAATTCCTCCAATGGAAACAACTTGTTCCCCTAAAGCAGTACAAAGTGTTAGAGATGTTGGCTGGACTGACATATCAGTGCTGGTGCTGAATGGAAGATGAAGACTTGAAATAAATATAAGAACCCTTTAATACTTGAACACTGAATTTCAAACAGAAACGATTGGGTGAAATCAGATTGGTTATATTCAGATTTCTGCTTAATTTACTTCTGTCTTTTTATGGGTGTTATGGTAAGTAAAAATAATATGCTGTTTTAAGGTTCAATTCTTAATTTTGAAATTTCTTATCACTTAATATGTATTATATTAACAATTAATTACATCATAAATCCATATTAATTAATGATTAATAATATAAACCAATATTAATATTAATTATAATAACCATTATATATATGCATATAGATATATGCAAGCATGTCCAAATATGGCTTGAGAGACAAAGAAGAAGCAACTGGCTTGGGGGATACGGTGGCTGGGGACACAGCTGAGGTGACTCTAGGATGGGGCTGGGGTGGTTTGGAATTCTTACTAGTGTCCTAGGAGGGAACACTCAGTCTTTCTGTCAGATTGCCCAGACAGAAGAGGAAAGGGGAATTGTGGGGCTGGAAATCTGTCAGCAGTCAAATGTTACAAATGGAATAGGAATCCTTATTACAAATGATAAGAAGGATACTAAAGAGACTTTGGGAATGGAAGAAGCTATAGAAATTTATGAACAAATAAAATAAATTAGCTTTGAGTTCAATGGTTACATGTGATTGATTATCTCTTGCCCTTTCAATGTTTTATAATTGTCTTCTTTATGTATTTAAGATACAGATGTGAAGGTTATTAAGGTGGTATGGCACCTCTAGTCTATTAACTGTCAGGGCTCATTAACTCATATGGCTGGTTGGGCAGCAACCTTTTACTCACTTATCACTCAAGGATCAATGAGAATAAAATACTCAAAGATAAAAATTTCACTGAGAACATATGCAATATTAAAATATGAATTGTGTCTGCTTAGAAAGGGCAATCCTTAAACTAGATAATTTTGTAATCAGAAGAGCCCTATTAATTAATGGGTTAAAATTAGTAAATTAAAAGAGCTGAGAGAATTGTTTAGAAGGTAAAATGGGGAAAAAAGACTTCTTAGATTCTTTCCTCATACTAACACTAATGTTGATTCCAGTTTGAGAATAAATATAATACATTTTTAAAAGCTCCAAAACTGAGACTATTCAGCTAACATAAACAGAAAACACGACATCCCAGCCTAGAAATCAGTACCCTGGGAGACCCACAGACTTGACTCCATGAACATGACACCTGTGCTGGTCGTAGTACTGGGGATAACCATGAGAGTAAGAATAAAACCCCTACTCATCTATTTTCTTAATAGGTCAAGGGGATTAAGAAGCACACATACTCAGTTATAAAAAAGTCAGAGATGAGATGTACAGCAGAGGGAATAGAGTCAATAACACTGTAATAACTGTATGGTGACAGACGGTAAGCACGTTTTTCCTGGCCAGCACTGAGTAATGTATCAAATCACTATGCTATGCACCTGAAACTAATATAACACTGTATGTCAAGTATACCACAATAACAAAAAATTAGAGTAAAACTTCCAAATCAAGCGGTAGCCATAATTCGGGGTGCCTGGGTGGCTCGGTGGGTTAAGCCACTGCCTTCGGCTCGGGTCATGATCTCGGGGTCCTAGGATCAAGTCCTGCATAGGGCTCTCTGCTCAGCAGGGGGCCTGCTTCCCTTCCTCTCTGCCTGCCTCTCTGCCTGCTTGTGATATCTCTCTGTCAAATAAATAAATAAAATCTTTAAAAAAAAAAAAAAAGAGGTAGCCATAATTAAAGAAAAAAAAAACAAAAACAAATTGTGTGGAATTAACATTTTACGTACTTAGAGCTTAAAATTTATAATAAGATTTCAGTAGTTAGACAAAGAAAAATTATAAACCATTTTAAATAAAGAAAGCAAAAAAGAGTAGGAGACATGATGATTTCAATACATAAAACAGAAATGCAAAAAGAGAGAGAAAGCATGGGTACAGCAAGTTTTAACTACAGTAACTGGAGAAAAATTATATAATACTCTATCCAGAACAGTGTACAGAGATGGACACCCTCATGTGCCAGTATTAGAAACATGAACAAGGACATCTGTATAAGTTACCAAAATATACCCAGAGCTTCAAAATATATATTCATTTAGTGCCAGTGATTCAACTTCTTTAGGGTTAAATAAAACAAATCTAGACTAAAACAACTTCATGAACAAATATGCAAGTTACTTATAATGACATTTCTTATTATGAAAGACATGCACAACATTCAATATGACATTGAAAAACAAACGATCTTTAAAAATCTAACATATAAGGGCGCCTGGGTGGCTCAGTGGGTTAAAGCCTCTGCTTTCGGCTCAGGTCATAATCCCAAGGTCTTGGGATCAAGCCCCACATCGGGTTCTCTGCTCAGCAGGGAGCCTGCTTCTCTCTCTCTCTGCCTGCCTCTCTGCCTACTTGGGATCTCTGTCTGTCAAATAAAAATTAAAAAAAAAAAAAAAGCTAACATATAGCTGTTATGTGGAACGTAATGCATGTATTTAAATAAGATAGTCCTTACAAAATTAAGTAATAACATGAAAATTCTTATCATACATATTTTAAACAAAGTACACATTCGAACATAAAGGATAATCATTAGAGTGTAGACTCCCCGAAGGATGGAAGTCTGTTTTTTGTTTTGTTTTATTTGTTTTTGTTTTTGCTATTGCTATGATTGTCATTGTAGATAACTGCCTGGCAACCAAGCTGGCATTCAAGACGTATTTATTGACTTAATTACAAAGATGTTCTGCATTGCTTTAGGATATAGAAATAGACCAAATTTATTATCTATAGTCAACGATGTGTAATGAGATTATGGACATTGTCTTCTTTCTCCATAATTGCATTTCAAAAACCTTTTAAAATTGATTTATAAAAATAAAATTACTTTTGAAAATAAAGTAGGACAAGAAGGTTAAGGGACCCATACGCTTTCACATTCCTACTAGGAGCCAAATTTCTGAAGGTTTACGTGGTTTTATGAGTGCCAAACACAAAAAAAGGGCAGTTTATCTGGGTTGGCATAGAAGAAATAGAACATTCATTACACTAATCATGATTTTCATTATTGGACATCAACAGAAATTTCAGGAAAGTGATCAGTACAATCCCACCTGAACAATTGCTCTCTCTGCCAACTTGAATATAGATGTCAGGGCAGGGCAAAGGACAACCTCAATCCCATTAACATAAGGCCACTTAGGACAACTCCCATTTGGGACTGCAGTAGGAAGAAGGAGGTAGAGAAGAAATCTAAGAAGCTGATTCACCCCTAAAAGCCAGCAAAAATTATCATAGTGGATTGAGTTTATTCAATTGGACAAACATACTTACATGCATTGCCCAGCTAATATGTAGATTAAAGTTTTGTAAGAAAGGTATCATTTATAGAAAAAATACATAAAGATGCATTTTACTTACAATTTTTTAAAAATATTTTATTTATTTGACAGAGAGAAATCACAAGTAGACAGAGAGGAGGAAGCAGGCTTCCGCTGAGCAGAGAGCCCGATGCAGGGCTTGATCCCAGGACATTGGGATCATGACCGGAGCCAAAGGCAAAGGCTTAACCCACTGAGCCACCCAGGAACCCCCTACAGCTCTTTAATATAAAGGAATATGTGGCCCTGCGATACAGGAAGTTGTTTTTTTTTTTAAGATTTTATTTATTTTTTATTCAAGAGAGAGAGAACAGCATTAGAGGCAGGTAGAGGGGGAGAGAGAAGATCCCAAGCAGACTCTGAAGGGGGTGTGAACCCCAAAGTAGGTCTCAATCCCAAGACTCCAAGACCAGGACCTGATGTGACCTGAGCTAAAACCAAAAGTCTGATGTTCAACCGACTGAGCCACCCAGGCACCCCCCGCCAGAATGTATATTTTGATCCTATGATTCCAATAACCCCCAACTATATAAAACTATGAATGATATCTTTACAAATTAAAAAAAAGATTATTTTAAATTGTCTTATGTAAGGAGAGGGATGAAATATGGAATTTGTAGCTGGTTAAAGAAGAGAAAGACTATGGCAATCAGGTCTCCTTTGTGAAAGGTCATAATCAGTGTTCCTGGAGGGAGCATTTCCATATCCTTGGGGTTGGATTACATGCATAAATATGATATATCAGGCTCTGTCTTCAGCTTGGACCAGAAAGGTTTATCATTTTGCAGAGATACCGACATTATTGATTTGAATCTTTTCTTACTCTAAATACTAGGAGTCCAAGTTTACCAGAGAGAATGATCTGGAAGCTCCGTATTTTTTAAGGGTGATATGGACTATTATCGGAGAGGATGAGTACCCTCCCTTCTAAAGACCTCAAGAATAGACTGTGCAAATTCTTAGTGGACATATGTAAGGAACTCATGCACGAAAGGTCTTGTTACATGCAGATCAACTTGTAACCTTGTGATTCCATATCTATGTCTTATTTGGCTTTAGTTTAGAATTTAAACTATATTAAACTGAACATTTTTAAATATCTCAATATTAGCACTGAAATGTTACAGGAAACTTGGATCTTGTGATAATGATATGTACATGCCACATTTTGATAAATATAAATGTGTATGTGTGTGTGTTTTAGGGGTATGTGTGTCTATGTGGATGTGTGTGTATAGTATAACAGAAGGAAAATACTATTGGTCATTTTAGTTGTAGCTCAGTTTAGTTTAGATGGCTTGAAATGTTGAAACCAGGAATCCCAATTACCAGGTATAAGATCATTCAGGGTACAGACTTAAATTATGGGTTTTTTTGGTTGTTTATTTGTTTTTGATTCTACAGTACTTAGTACAGGGCCTGTGTGACTTATATAATACTTATAAGTAAACTGATAAATAAAAAACTATACAATATATATTAAAAATTTTTTGTCTATTTGTTGTCCCATATCTGTTCATGTTTATTTATGCATAATTTATTCATATTGAAAAGTATTACAAAAACTTTTCCTTTTTGAATAGCTCCACTATTTTGGTTTTCTCTCAAACAAAATAAAACAAAATAAAATCTCAAAATAAAAACAAATTTAAAAAATAAATTAATCAGTTATGCCAATATCTTTGTTATTGTTATTAAACAACCATACTTTGTCCTTAACTTAATATCCTTTGGCTCAATCAATATTGTTCAGTACTATTCCACTCAACATGCTATAAAAAAATTAAGCTTAGGAAATCCAAGATTATTAAGTCTTCCTTTTCCCTTTTCAAAATTTAAAAATTAATATGTATATTAACAATTTTATACTTAAAATGGTAGTTCATAGTATTACATAACACAGATATGATACAAAAAGTATTAAAGCTTTGAAACAGAAGAGGGATAATTTCTCCTTTTGAAGAATGGATAAGATAAAAAATGAGTACTGGAAAATAAAGAGATTCTTGAAAAACCACTTAAGGAATCTGTAATTTACTTGGTAAGTGATGAGCAGGCTTTGAAAATTTTAGACCAGGAGAGAAAGATGGAATCTAAAGATAGTTGAAGTAAATGTACTTGATAGACTGAAGTAGAAAAAGCTTGGTGAAGAGGATCAGAAGAGAATTCTCTGTAAGCAATAGCTCCAGCAGAAGCTGATTAGTGTTTGAATGGGGGTTATGAGGCAAGACAGTGAAAGAAAATGAAGAAAATGGCAGCAACACTTGGGGAACTACCTGCTTTCCTTGGTAAAAGAGAACTGAATATAACATTTGGTTTTATAAACATTAGGTTTATAACAAATTTTGCTTTAGACCCATTAATTTTCATCTGGTTGGAAATTATCTTCAGAATTAGGTACTATATCGGTTTCCTATTGCTTGTGTTAACATATTTCTACAAACGGTATCTTAAAAAAACATTTATTACAGTTCTGGAAGTCAGAAATCTAAAATCAGTCTCACTGAGCTAAATTCAAGGTGTTTGCAAGGCCAGTTCCTTCTGCTGACTCTGAGACGAAAATGTTTCCATAACTTTTTCACCTTCAAGAGGTCATCTTAAGAATCCCTTGTCTCAGGGTCCCTTCCGTGTTCACTCAAACCTATTGCTTCTGGTGTCATACCTCTTACTCTTGCCCACTCCAATCCTTCTGCTTCTGTCTTACAAGAACACTTGTAATTACATGAGCCCACCTGAATATTCCAGAATACTCTTTTCTTCTCAAGTTCCTTAACTTAATCACATCTGCCAAGTCCCTTCTGCCATATCGGGTCACCCATGCACAAGTTCTGAGGATTAGCAGATGGACATCGTTAGGGCCATTATTCAGCCTATCATAGCCATAGATTCCTGTGTTTGGGGAAGAGCTGGGATGTGAGATTTGAGAGCCATTAACTTTGTCTGAGAAATGATTATCTGCATGTGAATAAAATCTCCAGAATGATGTACTAAAGAGAGTTGTTAAAGAGGCATGGGAATGCCCTCAGGTAGTAGGAAGACAGGGAGTTGGAGTAATGGAAACATTGAAGCGGAGCCTGGCGTGATACTACTCAAGTAAGTTTTGTGAAATGATTGGTCAACTTTGGCAGCTAATGAAAGATTAAGGGGAGAGAGGTGATAAATTCTTACTGAATTGCACCTAAGAAGTTCTGTTTCAAAGCATAGTTGTAAGTTGGGAATTAGACTGATGAACAGCATGTTATAAAGTTGAGAGTGTGAATGTCTACATGATCTTGGGTAACAATGGACGACAGCTCTTTTAGTTGATAAATATAAATATGTGTCCATGTGTGTTTGTGAGGGTGTGCCAGTGATAATTTATTTGAATCTCACATTCATCAGATTTAAAATAAAAATAATGGTACCTGTGTTGCTGGACTGTTGTAAGAATAAAAGGTGGTAATGATTATGGAAGTGTTTAGTACATTGTCATCAGATAGAGGTCTGCCACTGGAAAGAATGGTTTACAGGGTTTTTAATATTAACCCTTTTTTTCTGGTATGAAAAACTTCTAGCATAGAGAATATTAACAGAGGAAATGACACAGAAGAATACATTATGAGAATAAGTTCAGCAGAAAGTCTGGTGTGGGTCTGTTGTAAGTATTATTGAAGATATTCAGCTGACGTTGGCCCAGATTACTCTTGGGAGAATTTAGTAATGAGTGGTCCCAGTAAACCATTCTTTCCTTCTGGAGAAACTGAATGCATGGACTATTGACTTTAGTGATTTTTAGCTGAAGAAAAATATCTGAAGTAGGAATAGTTTAACACCGTGGCACTGGCCATAATTTTTAAGATTTATGAAAATAAGGATTAAAGAATCATTAATTAAGTGGGAGGGTCCTGTGGCTCATCAGTGGAGATGGCAATTCAGAATGGATGTAAAAGAGAAAGGAGAAAACACGTAAATCACAAAGGGGTCATACTTATTAATGACCTACTCTGCATTAAGCACATGGTAGGTTTTAGGAATACATTATTTAATTCTTAAAACAAATCTTTGAATTAGACATTATTACTTCCATTTATTGTGCATGCAGTTAAATGAGTTAAGAAACATATCCAAAGCCACAAGGCTAAATGACAGAGTCCAAATTTGTGTGGTTTGCTCAAATTTCATGTTTCCACTCACATTCTCAATCAAGTGCTGAAACCATGTAGAAAATTGGAAGTATAAACAAAGTAGAAATTTCTTTTATCCAGGACTCGAGGACATCATAAGGAACTGTATGAAAAGCAGAGGTGGAAGTACAGGTTTTTATTAAAGTCAGAAGTTATTTATGTTATCCAAAAAGATATTTTGCCTTTGTATAATGATTTTTTAAAAAATTGCTTGAATGATAGTTATCTAAGAACTCCTTCCAGGAATTCTAGCATCAAAAACATATATCATATTTCGGTTTGGTTAACATTTCAAAATGGGTAATATTTGATCCTTAAATAATTTATTTGTGTTTGTGAAAGGCATTACTGGAAAATGATTAAAATCATATCACTAAATTATTGACATTTGTCCTTCAAGATCCTACTGAAGATTTTACAGAGGACGAACTGCTAGTAAGGACAATTTTTCAGACAATAGAAAGACATAGAAGTTAATCTCTGTATTAAGTAAAATTTTATATTTAAGGCTAAAGTAGTTTGTATATAATCACATCTTATAATCTTATTCTTTCATCCCCCCTGGATTATAGAGTTAATCAGTAGGTTCCTGTGCTATGATTTAGCTTTTTCTGAGATAGCCCATCATCTTGAATGTGCTCGGCAGACCATGTCTGCTTATACTGTCTTCTCCAAGAAATCTTAAGTGCCTTATGTCATTGGCAGATTTTAGTCCCATCATCTCCATAAGGAGTTCTATAGACAGGAGTCACCTTTTTAGGTATTACCTGGGTGCAACACCCCAGCCACAGCTGACAAACTATCATTGACAAATTTACCATCAGTGGGTTTATGTGGAAACAATGATAAAGAATGAAGTCCTCAGCTTAAAAAAAAAAAAGAAAAGAAAAGAAAAGAAAAAAGATAGGGGCGCCTGGGTGGCTCAGTTGGTTAAGCATCTTCCTTCATTCAGCTCAGGTCATGACCCCAGGGTCCAAATAAGAAAAAGAACAGCTAAGTCAGCAAAGTAGCAGAGCAGGACAGTAGTAGTGTTTTCATGTCCCCAAAGTGTTTCAATAGTTGGGCCAGTGTAATAGCTTCTGAAGAACCTATAAGGTTGTCATTCAAAACAGCCTCTTGTGACTTACTCAGTGGCCAACGCAAGCATATGTTAAAAAGCATGCTTCTCTTTATAAAGTTTATATGGACTAAGGAAGCAATCCCTATGTTCATATTTAAGGATTAGAGAGTCTGATTTTTGCTAAGTCTTTAAGCATTTGCTGGGATCCTAAGTGAGTATGGTGGGTAACAGTTTTTAAGACATCTACTTGTCATTTAGATTAGCGGGAAATACTTATGGAAAAACAAAACCAAAACAAAAAGCATCCCTGTTCCTGTCTCTATTGCTGCTGAATCTTAATACTGATTCAAGCTGAGAATCAGGCTTAATTTTTTGCTAGCTAAGGGTAGATTGCTTGTGAAAATTGTAGGATAGATATCATAAACATTCAAATGTCCACTGCCAGGTTTTATGGATTGAATTGTATACCTCCTACACCTCCCTAAAAACCCCAGATATATTAGAATCCTAACCACCAGGACCTCAGAATATTACCTTATTTGAATAGAGTGTCTTTATAGAAGTAATCAAGTTAAAATGAGGTCATTAGAGTGAGTCCTAATCTAGGATTATCTTATTAGTATGTCCTTATAAGAAGTAGAAATTTGGGGGGCACCTGGGTGGCTCAGTGGGTCAAGACACTGCCTTTGGCTCAGGTCATGATCTCAGGGTCCTGAGATTGAGCCCCACATCAGGCTCCCTGCTCAGTGGGGAGCCTGCTTCCCTCTCTCTTTCTTCCTGCCTCTCTGCCTATTTGTGATCTCTGTCTGTCAAATACATAAATAAAATCCTAAAAAAAAAAAAAAAGAAGTAGAAATTTGGACACAGACACACATACAGGGGGAAGACGATGTGAAAAGAGAGAGAACGCCATCTCCAAGCAAGGAACACCTGAAGCTACCAGAAGCTGGGAGAGAAGAGTGGAAGAGATTCTCAGTCACACCCCTCAGCAGGAACTTACCCTGTTGACACCTTGATTTTGGGCTTCTAGACTCTATAAGTGTAAGAAAATACATTTCAGTTGTTTTAAGCCACTCAGTTTGTTATACTTTGTTATAGAAGCTCTAGAAAATTAATCCATCAGGTTATTGTGTTTTAAACATGAGCATCTGTCAGGAACGGCAGTCATGTGCAGCTTCCGGCCTCCAGCACGGTTATGTAAGAGTGACCATAGGCCTGGAACATTTCCTTGTTGGGAGATTAAGACCCCTCCTAGGCGGTGCTGGGCTTATCACTTTGTGAGGGGATATCTTTCCCTGCTGCAGAAGTGTGTATGCTACTTTGTTCGGCTTAAGCATGTGCGTATCTATTACCCTCAGGCATGCCACAAGCTTTCTGTCTTGCAAACCCTACAGGGGAGAAGTTGCTATCATTCTCCTGCAGTAGCAGCTGGGCTGTGTGCAGTGTGTACAGCTACATTGCCCCAGTTGGCTCCAGAGTGGATCTGCTGTCCATGGATGGAAGGATCAAAGCACTTACTGCAAATGGCTGGGTACTTCTCCACCCAGCTTGCTACAAGTAAATGTTGTACCACTTGAGCCTGACATACATATTGTCCATTCTCAGCAACCTTGAATCATTTCCCTGAATTGCAATTAGCTATTTTTGAACCATGGCCACACAGCCTCGCCATCCAGTGAACTGGAAAATAGCATCCAAGAGCTTGGAAATGCCTGAAGTTTGCATTAAGAAGCAGTACAGTAAATTCTGGGCTAAGGGACCATGTCTCTTAATATTTCTGAGTCAGATTAGTAAAACCACTGCCTGGCTGTGTGGTAGTCAAGGAATGTTGTCTGCTTTAATCTCGTCAATTCTTTTAAGAAAACTTCAATCCTTAATTTATGTGTAACCAATTTTGATGGCTTATTTGATCTTTTACTTTTTTCTTTTTTCTCTCTTTTCTTTCCATTCCTTTCTTCTTTTCACTTCTCCTTTCCTTTCTTTTTCTTTTTTCTTTTCTATTGCTCTTCATCAACACGGCAAATCATTAGCAAATTTGCAAAGCTACTCCCCTGGTGGAAAGAGTGATTGGTGAGGGTTAGCTTGGAAAAACAAGATATAGGAAAGTCTTTCTCTCACAGAGCTGTGGGGGAATGCGGAAATCAAGAAACCATGTGGACAGGAACAAAAAGACCATCAATACCAAGATCCAAGACAGAGAAAGAGTTGAATTTGAAAGAAGAGGTCAGAGAGCATAGGAAGTATGTGTAGAGCACAAAGTTAAGGCAATGGCTCTCAAACCTAGTCTCACATTAGAACAACCTAGAGTGCTTTCAAAAGCAGCCAATTCCTGGGTTTGGCCCAAAAATAATTAAATCAGAATATCTGCAGGTGGGGCTTAGCACATTTTTTTTTTTTAACGTATCCCCAGGTGCTTCTAATGTGCAGCCAAAGCAGAGAATCACTGAACTAAAGCAAGTACAGAATTTTCATGGGCAATTATCTGGAAAAAGTGGTACTATTAGATGCCTATGACTTCTTGGCTGATGTGTCAGACATAAAAATCTGAGACAACTGGACACATTTAAAAGCACTAGGCAAGGTGCTGTCTTCAACTTTAATCCTCATGTTAATGAAGCTACAGATTTTTTTGCTCTCAAAGTTAATTGACCTATTATTTATGTGTAGAAAATTGCTCTACTTAATGAATCCAAAAGAACATAATTTTACATATAACCCTGAATTTAATTGATTTTAATTCTTCCAATCAAGTCCCCTGTCCTCCAATATCACTACACTTTTTTATTGTAAAATATTTATAAGAAGAGCAATAAAGAAAAGTACAATAAAGTCTCACGTAGCTATGCTAATTTTAAGAATTAAAAACATTATGAACACTGGTGAAGATTCCTGGGAACCATGTCTCAATCTCTTACACTAAACCCTAAAAATAAAATCCATCACCCTGAATTCAGTGTTCATCATTCCCATATGTTATATGTTATTAACTTACATTCTCCACCAATGTTTTTGAAATCCAATGCTGTTAGTATACATAACTCCAGCATATTCATTGTTTAAAAATCTCATCATATAATTGTATCATGACAATAATTAATTCTCCCAATGATGCTCTTTAAATTCTTTTTTTTTTTTTTTTTAGATTTTTTTTATTTATTTGACAGACAGAGATCACAAGTAGGCAGAGAGGCAGGCAGAGAGAGAGGAGGAAGCAGGGCCCCTGCCGAGCAGAGAGCCCGACGCGGGACTCCATCCCAGGACCCTGAGATCATGACCCGAGCCGAAGGCAGTGGCCCAACCCACTGAGCCACTCAGGCGCCCCCCAATGATGCTCTTTAGGTTACTTCAAGTTAACGCTTTTTGAAATACATTTGTTGAGCTCTAAGACTTACAAAATTCTCTTTTAAAAGTGTACAACCTAAATGTGTCTTTTAGTTGTTTTTTTTTTTTGGTTTTAAAACCATTGTAACTATACAATTTTAGAGCATTTTCATCACCCAAAAGCTATCCTATATTTAGTAGACAATACTTCCTTTCACTGCTAAGTGCCTGGCAATGACTAATCTAGATTCTGTTTCTGTGATTTTGCCTGCCTGACATTTCATATAAATTAAATCATATAAATGTACCCTTTAATGACTGGCTTCTTTTGATTAGTATAAAGTTTTCAAGGTTCATCCATGCCTTAGCATGTACCAGTACTTTATTCTTTTTTATTGTCAAGTAATATTCCATTTTATGCCACATTTAGGTTATCAATTATCACTTGATAGACATTTGGGTTGTTTCCACCTTTTGACTATTATGAGTAATGCTACTACAAACATTCATGGACAAGTTTTTGTTGGACCTGTATTCTTAGTTCTCTTGGGTTTATACTGCTGGATTATTTGGTAGCTCTATGCTCCACACTGTGAGAAACTGGCAAAACAGTTTTCCAATGCAGCCCCATATCATAAATATCACCAGCAGGGGTGCCTGGGTGGCTTAGTCACTTAAGCCTCGAACTCTCCATCTTGCCATCATGGGATTGAGCCCCATGTCAGGCTCTGCATTTAGCAGAGTTTGCTTCAGATTCTTTCTCCCTCCCTCTTACACTCTCACACTTCCTCTCTCTCTTTCCCTATCTCTCAAATAAATAAATTAATAATCTTTAAAAAATAAATGCTACCAGAAATATATGACTATTCCACTTCCCTGACATCCTCAACATTGGTTATTACCTATCATTTTTTCTTAGCCTTCCAACTGGGTATGATGTGTTTTGGTATTTTAATATTTAATTTCTATTTCTCTAATGATTACCAATGTTGAATAATCTTTCAAGTGCTTGTTGGTGGCCATTTGTGTGCCTTCTATAGAGAAATGTCCATTCAAATATTTTGCTCACTTTTTAATGGGTTTGTCATTTCAGACAAGCCCCACAGTGAGAGAGATACAATATATATCCTACAAAGGGTTCATATTCACAATATATAAATGATTTTTATAAACCAGTAAAAAAGAAGATGCTTCAATAGAGAAAAAAAGCAATTAGTACAACAAAAACTTCATGTAAGTGAATATCCAAATGATTAATAAAGTTAAAAAAAATCAAATACATTACTCAAAGGGGAAATGAAAATTAAAGTCACAATGAGATACCAAGGTACAGGAAGATACTAACACACATCCACCAAAATGTCTAACATAAAAAGATAGGAAATGTCCAATGTTATCTATGATATGATGAAAACTGAAGTCTTATGTACTACTGGTACAACCACTTTGGAAAACTGGCATATTTCTAAAACTGAAAATGATTCACAACCTAAGCATTCCACTCCAAATAAATATATACCCAGGAGAAATGGAAATTTATGTTTTCCCTTCAAAAAAATATGGGTATGCATAGCAGGACTATTACTAATAACTGAAAACTGTAAATAATCCCAAAATGGTCATCAGCAGTAGACTGGGGGAAAAAAAAAGGATGGAATATTTGGATAATGAAATGCTATTCAGAAATCAAAATAAATGAACTACAATTTCACACAAATATTGATCAATCTTACAAACATAGGCTGAGCACAAAGAGCCAGTCACAAAATAATACATTCTGCGTAAATAGATATATACTCTGACATGGCTTCAGAAATCACACTAGTAATTATCTCTTAATCTAGGTATTGCAGATATGGCTGTATTTAACCTATAAAATTCCACTGGGCTGGACACCTAGGATCTATGTTCTTTGTTATGTATGTATGCATATATGCATGTATATTGTTCTCTTGCTTTTTTATCTTTTCTTTCAAGATATCTATCTTGATAGATTAAAAAAAGGCATGATGTGATGTGGTCCCAGACCAAAGGCAATAGGGGATTTTTAAAAAATTATGAGACAAGAGAAAATTTCAGTAAAATACTATGGGAGCAGTGAGGAATAAAGGAGAAAGTTAGATCAAAACTATGTGTCTTTGGGAGCCTGGGTGGCTCAGTGGGTGGGTTAAGCCTCTGCGTTCGGCTCAGGTGATGATCTCAGGGTTCTGGGATCGAGTCCCCCATCAGGCTCTTTGCTTGGCAGGGAGCCTGCTTCCTCCTCCCTCTCTCTCTGTCTGCCTTTCTGCCTACTTGTGATCTCTCTGTCAAATAAATAAATAAAATCTTTAAAAAAAATACTATGTGTCTTCACCCCAAGATCCCTAATGGACTCATACAAATTCTATTGTACAAACAATAACTCCACACATGGGTAAATACCTATAAATCCACATTTCTCTATTCTGGAGCTTTATGTAAATGGTCAGTGTGGAAAAACCTCTTATCATGGGTTCACTCAAGATTCCTGGGCACATTACATACATTATACTTGCTGTTAAATGTTTATTAGCTGGAAAGAATTTTAATGAAAATAGGAACTAATCGAGGGTCCATCAGAAAGTTTGTATTGATAACACATGTGACTCCAGGCACCAAAATGGTATCTATGTCTGTTAGAAAGTTAGTATGTTATATATAAAGTTCTTGCCAAGCATATGTGATTACAGAGATTATTATTTAGCTACCGGCTATCATAAAACATGGAGAATGTATGACTAAAGTGGTTCTCTCCATAATCATCTGCATTTTATCAAGCACTTATATATCTATTCTAAAAGACAGGAGAGGAGAATTAAGGCCAACAGATAGAGGAAGATTGCATTGGAGACACATACCAATCATCTTTTATTGCTAAACTCTGCTCTGTCTCTGATTTGATTTTTAGCAAAGTATGCTTTGTAGTCTCAGTGATGCACATTTAGGTTTGAAGCAGATGACATTAGTTACATTGCTTACAGCTGCACTGGAACCTCAGAACAGTGTTATTTCAAGAGACATCTTTCTTTATATACAAACGCATGTAAGTTCATTAGATGACTTCACCTATCTCTTTATTTTGCTTTTTGTGCTGTTAGGGAAGCTATGTGTTATCATCACCAGAATGGCCATGGAAGTGTCACATATTGCAGATAATGAGGCCATTACAAAGTTCATTTAGGGCTTCTGAAAAGGGTAAACAACAATATATTTACAACACACCAGATGGCAAATGGGCATCATGTTTATTTTATATTTTCATGCTAAAATCTTCTGTGTAATGTGTATTCCACCCATCAAGGTAGTTTTAGGAAAAAAAAAAAAAACAAAACCACTCTGTGCTGTTTTTAAAGGTGACTCTGCAATTTCTGAAAAAGGATGTAGTCATATCTCTAGAATCAGACATATTTTAAGCAAATTTATGTTGTCTTGTTAGTAATGTATTCAAGAGATATTCTAGCAAAGCCTTCTTTCATATATACCTATTCTCTGATTTAACCTCAAATTACAGGTATTATTCTGGCGGATGGGTGATAGGTGCTGGAGATTAACAAGTACACTTATGATAAAACAATTAAAAATAAATTATGGAGATTAACGAGTACACTTATGATAAAATAATTAAAAATAAATTATGGGTATTGTTCCTTTAATAATAAAGATCAGGAACAAGTATACTTGCAAGGTCAGTCTATGCTCAGTACTGGGTTTAGTTCTAATTCCACTATAGACATTTCAGGATATTTCTTGGGCTATCTTCTCAGGCCTTTTTAATTTTTAAAAATTAAAAATAAATTTAAATTTAAAAAAATTGTTAAAGAATTGTCTTTCAACAAATGATGTTGGAAAAAATGGATATACATACACATGCAAAATAATGAAGTTGGACCCCTACGTCACACAATACAATAAAATTAATGCCAAATGGACAACAGAGTCAAATGTAGGGGCTAAAGCTATAAAACTTGATCAACAAAGTCAAAAGGTAACTCATAGACTGGGAGAAGATATTTTTGTTGACTGATTGATTTTTAATAACTTTTTTTTTTTTTTTTTTTTTTTTTTTTGAGAGAGACTGAGAATATGAGAAGGGGGAGGGTCAGAGGGAGAAGCTGATTCCCCACTGAGCAGGGAGCCTGATACAGAAGTCAATCCCAGGACTCCAGTATCATGACCTGAGCCAATGGCAGTGACTTAACCAACTGAGCCACCCAGGTACCCTAACTGACTGATTTTTAAAGACTTTATTTATTTATTTGAGAGAGAGATTCTGTAGGAGCAGTGGGAGTGGTGGAGGGGGCAGAGAGAGAAGGACATTTTTGAATAAAATACCTAACAAAGGCATTGTATTATATATATTTTTTGTATTGTATTACATATATATACACAATTATAAATATATAAAAGACACATAACTCACCGTAAAAATTATCAGGATTTGAACAGATATTTCTCCAAATAATATATTGAATGAATGAATAGCCAAAAGGCACATGCAAAGATATTTAACATCATTAATCATTAATTAAATGTAGGTTAAAATCACACTGAGGTACCATTTCACTAGGGTGGCTATAATCAGGCAGATAATATTATAAGTGTTAGTGAGAATACAGGGAAATTGAAATATTACATATTATAAAATTATGCAGCCATTTTGTAAAAACATTTAGGATTTCCTCAGAATGTTAAACAGACAGATACCATATGATCCAGCCCATCTACCGGTAGGTATATGCCCAGAGAAGTGAGAGAGTATGTCCACACAGAATCTTGCACATTATGTCACAGCAGCATTATTCAGAATCATTGGAAACCAGGAACAACATAAAGGCCTATCAAGGGATGAATGGATAAACAACTTGTGTAGGCAAACAATGGAATATTATTTGGAAGTAAAAAGGAATGTAGCACTGATATGGGCTACAACATAGAATTTCAAAAGGTTATGGTAACTTAAAGAACTGTAACAATAAAACATCATTCAAGTTATATTAAATGCTCAAAATGGGCAAATTCATAGAAAGCAGATTAGTGGTTGCCAGGGTCTGGGGCATTGGGGGTCTGGAGAGCGACTGTTAATGCATACAGGGCTTTCTTTGGGGGACAATGAGACTATTTTGAGGTTGAACAGTAGCAATGGTTGCAGAACCACACTAATATACCAAAAGCCACTAAAAGTGCACATCACAAAAGAACAAATTTTATAATATGTGAACTGTATCTCAGTAAAGCTGTTGTTTGAAAAAAAAAAGGAGTATCTCTATAAACTGCCATTAAATGACCATACTAGGATATATTAAATTAAAAAAAAAGTGTATATAATATACAACTGTTTATCTAAAAGAGAGAAAAGGAGATGAATAATATACATATATTGGGGTTTTTTTAATACAAAATTTAAAAATTTAAAAATCATGGGGAAGGAAAAAAAACAACTGTAGGAATAGAGATTGATGTTAACATTCTGTATATATATATTCTGTAGATTTTACATAGTTACAACAAAAGTAAATAAAAAAGCAGTCTTTCAATATTGAAAGTAAAATTAAACAAATGAACCTGTAGGTAAAATTAGTGGCATAACCACACAGAGAGAAATTATTTCTGTCAGTTTAAAAGTTTAAGTTGTAGTAGTAATTCCATCATGCATCCCTAATGTGATATGCCCTAAGGATAGAAATGATTAAAGGAAAAATCTTCAACTCTTTTCAGAAGTTCTTTTGTTGGTGATAGTGTCAGTATTGTCATACTAGTGCTGCTGTATTTGCCATATACATACTGTGGGATCAAGCAAATGAGTAATTTATGCCAGGAATTACCGAGGTCATTGAGAACTGGAATTTTTGATGCAGAAAAAAGCAAATACAGATGTAAGATTATTCAGGTTAAATAAAATCTCTGAAGTTCTCAGTGGAAAGACCAGTGTGAATAGCTCATGGTATATTTCATCTTAAAATAAAATTCTACTCTCTTAACCAATCAGAAAGTTGCAAGAAATGTGCCTAGTCACACAATTTGAGTTTGTCTCAAACTTCACCCACATCAAATGATCTGGGTGCACTAACAGTTACCCGACACCACATTAGAGCCCATGCAACAAGAAGCAGTTCTCAGTGCCTACTTCCCCCGTGTCCATCTTCATTCACATGCACCTTTGAGAATTTCTGGCCCTTACCACCCAACAAAGAGCTTCTTACTGAGGAGTAAGAATGCTTCTTCCTGCTCACACAGGTACAGAGGTGCACTCACACAGAGACTGTAAGGAAAACACCTCAGTTCAGTCTACCTTACTCTTCACACATGACCACACCCACATAGAACATGTTTGAAACTTCTGGTCACCAAGCATGTGGAGGTGTTTTCCCCACACCAAGCAATTCTCCATGACACCAGCTGGGTGTCCTCCAATTTAAACTCCAACAATTATCTACCTGGGTGTAGTGTGAGGTTCCACAGTTTCCGGGGTCAGTCCTAGAAGACTGCCCCCAGCTCCACATCAAATGCTATTCTCAAGTCCAGCTTGTTACCTCTGCTTCTGACTGACCAGCTACAGATCAGAGGTTCCCAGGACCCTCTCTCTGCACTCAGATGTCAGTCTCAAGATCAGGTTGTTATGTGTATTCCAGACCAACTGGCTATAAACCAGAAGTTCCCATAACTACCTCCTTGGGTTTGGTTAATTTGCAAGAGTGGCTCACAGAAATCAGGGGAACACTTAAGTTTGCTGGTTTGTTATAAGAAAATAAAAGAGATGAACAGCCAAAGGGAAGGGATGCATAGGGCAAGGTATGGGGAAAGGGGCACAGAGCTCCCATGCCCTTTGTAGGAGCAGGTGCCTGCTGATCACCTTTACTGCTCTCCTAGCACCTCCATGTGTTCACCAACACAGAAGCTCTCCAAATCCTATCATTTTAGGATTTTATGGAGCCTTCACTGCATAGGCATCATTTATTAAATCAATGCCCATTGGAAACTCCAGCCCCTCTCTCCTTGCTGGGGGTAGGAGATTGGGACTGAAAGTTGTAACCTTATTCTAATCACATGGTTAATTCTCCTGGCAAGCAAACCCCCATCTTAAGTAAGCCTCCGAAGTCATCTCATTAACACAATGAAAACACCTTTATAGCTCTCATCACTTAAGAAATTCTAAGGTTTTTAGGAGTTCTGTGTCAGAAACGGACCAAACCAAGGAACCAATACATCACAAATATTCAATACATGGTATGTACCATGATGGCGGTGATAATTTCAAAATATTTATTGTTATTTCTCTATGCTTAGACAAGAAAAAATAACAAATGCCTTTGTAGGTGCAGGTTCCTGCTTATCACATTTATTGCTGAAGCAATTTGTTTCATTCAAGAGAGATACAGGGGTTTTCTTGTTCCAGATTTGTTTACATTTGATAAGCCATCAGTTAAATGGTGTTTTCTATTTGCCAAAGATAATAATAACAATGTACTCAAACTCATTCATCAATCACTGGCTTCCATAATTTATCAGGAGAGAGGAATGTGATAAAATCTTTTGTTCTATCTTACTTTTGATTCTTTGAAAATATTTAATGAGATTTGATCTGTAAGTAATCAATTCATAATTATTTGCCAATGATCTTGAGTTGGTTACCTTTGCATGTACAAAAGGAACAAAAGCTACATTTGTTATAAAAATGTTCTTAAAGTGAATAGTTCTTCAGAGGGTAAGCTCTAAGAAATGTCAAAGAATTTCACTTTGTTGCTATTTTTTAACTTGGTCTAAATTGAATGTACTTGTTTTAAAGTTAGATATAATATACATTTTGCTTTCTATGTGCATAATTCCAAGGAAGAAAACTATGTATTTAGCAGCATTACGGCAAAAATGGAACTTGTCAATATATATGCAATTATTTTAATGCAGAAAAGCCAAGCATTCAGAAATTTTCAAATATTCAGCTTATTTATTGAAGGCTTTTCTTAAAGATTTGAATTTATTTTACATGCAAATGTTCCTTAGATCATAAAGAAGTACTGAGCCTGGTTAATGTCAAGCTCATGGTGTTAAACTTACAGTTAATTATTTAGCCAAATTTAACTATGAAAGATCACATTTAAGTGACAGAATTAGACTCTTTAATCATAAAACTGGGAAATTATGGAGAACACATAGGAGGTTTTTTGTTTTTTGTTTCTTGTTTTAGATATACCATATTGAGAAACAATTAGTTTGAAAGTACAGAAATGTGTATGTTTTAAGATTAATAACTGTACTATTGACTTAGTTTAGAGCAGGTTTCAAAATTTTATTTTGTGTTTCAGTCTGTTAAAAAACAAAATTCATCTGAATATATTTGAAGATGAGGATCTAATTGGTTTTATTAAACAATTCATGAATCAACAGCACCCCATCTAGAAAGGAAAGGGAGGAGGAGTTGTAGAAAACAAGGCTTTTATAGGAAGAAGGGTGGGGCAAGAAAATTATTAGCAAAATAAAGGATTGTTTAAGGCAGGATCAATTTCCCTCAGAGGAAGGGCAAGGGGGTGGCAGTTCTTATTATGTAGATTATCTCAATTTAAAATGAGGGGATGGAGAAGGCCCAGGGGATAGATTACCTCACTGATGTTTATCTGAAGGTTCCTGACTATCCTGGTTAAGATTACATTTCTGGTAGAGGTTGAAATTGCAATTAGATTGGGTATTAAATCTTGGTTTGGTGACTTGGTCTGGCTCAAGGCCCATTTGGGGCCTATGTTTGTTCCTTTGTTTTATTAAATCTCTGAAGTGGAGACTGAGAAAATATTTCTTCATTATTATAAAAAGATGTTATGCTTTTAGTATCTTAAAAGTGTAAATTTATGAGAAAATGAGCTATAATTTCTATCTTAGTTAACTACGATATGGGAAGTCCGGATCATGGGACCACATATTTCATCCTATTGTAGGTGAAATATTATTTGCAATTCTCTATTTTGTCTGTGTAATTTCTTCCTTTTATAGTTTTATGTCTGCACATATAAATTTTATTCACTTCACACCAAACGGGCCAGCATTGGTTTCTGTTTTTTTGACCCTAGTCATGCCCTGACTCAGGAAGTGAGTAAACATTTTTCTAGGAGTGATAACTCTTTTTCCATCTGCATCCTTATATATTCACAGCCAAGAACATTCCTGAAAAGAAGAGAAGTCACAGGAGAAGGAGAAGAAGGAGGAGAATAAGTAAAAAGGAGAAAGAGGAGGACAAGGAAGAGAAAGTTCTAACTCAATAATAACAATGACAACTGCTGTTTGTATTTATTTATTTATTTTTTTTTTTTTAAGATTTTATTTATTTATTTGAGAGAGAGACAGTGAGAGAGAGAGCATGAGCGAGGAGAAGGTCAGAGGGAGAAGCAGACTCCCCATGCAGCTGGGAGCCCAATGTGGGACTCGATCCTGGGACTCTGGGATCATGACCTGAGCTGAAGGCAGTCCAACCAACTGAGCCACCCAGGTGTCCCTGCTGTTTGTATTTAAAAAACTATTTGTGATAGGGATTATGCTTGTTACCTTGTATACGATAATAATTTCACTTAATCCTAACAGCAATCCTGTAATATTGTAAGGGCCTATTTAGCCAGAGTGATTCCATCTTGGATTAAACAGTCATTTTGTTGTTTATGCAGTAAAACTTAAACTGTCCCTGCCCCGCATCCCCCCAGGGGACTTACTTAAAAACAAGCCTGGGAAACCAGTTCCAGGTAACAAAGCCCAAATACAAGGGTGGGTCAGGCCAGGTGGAGGTATCCAATCAGTGGGGGCATATACTGTCTCCCTAGCTACCAAGGAGTATGGGCCCTGCCTTTTAGGCACCAATTCTGACCAAGGTGATAGGCTAGTTCAAATGTCTACTATAGGGTAAATTGTAATTCAATTGGTCACTGATGTGTGACCTAGCATGACTGTGTAGCTTTCTCTGTGTGTTACAATCTCACTGGCCAGTGGCCCAGCCCAACCACATGGCCTTTGCCCTTAAAGTCTAGTCTGTGGGGCAGAGAGGGGGTCACCCTCTCTGTAAGAGGCACGGCCCCGAACTTTGGGTTTGATTCTTGATGCTTGGTGTGAAATAAAGCTTTGGTTGACCTTCGCTTTGTATCAGTCTCACTCCTTTAATCACGGACCCATTATGGGGGGACCTTTCAATTTATGTGTCAATATTCCAGTGTTTTAGAGAGAAAAATAGGATTACAGAATTTCCTTGAGTTGAAAGAGACATTCATCTGCTTGTATGGTATTTCACAAATATTTTGAGATGTATCCTCTCCATTTCTAATGTCACCTTTGTGTAGAACTAGATTATTTGATTATTTGGGTTGGGTGTTAGACAGAATTGATGTGGAAAATGCTGGGATTTGGAGCAAATGCTCAAGAGAGAATTCTTGAGACATCTTTGGTGCAAAAAAGATGGTTTTATTAAAGCACAGGAAAAGGACCCATGGGCACTGTAGTGGTGAAGAGTGACTGATTATACACTTTCAAGTTGGGAGGGGGTCAGGGATAGCACACCCAAAGTTTTTTGGAAACAAAGTTTCTGGAATCTTGAGGGGCCAGCTATTGTTAGAAAAAGGCCATTTACTATGGTCTAACTAAACCTTAGTCATGGGACCCTTCAAATGTATATCAGGGGGCTACCTGCTTGGAGGATGATTGCCAACATATATTTTGCAGGGTAGAGATAAAGGAAGTCTCTGAAGGAGTTTCTACATATTTAAAGTAGCCTCACAGGATCCTGGGGGTAAAGGGTCAAGCTAAGGTTGCCTTTTGCCCTTAGCAAAGTGTCAACATGGAGGCAGCTGAAGTCCCACAGGAAGGTCACTCTGCCTGTTTCAAGGACTTCTCAGCAGACAGTAAGTAGTCAGGAAATTTAATTTCTTATTTGCCTTTGTTTCCCACATCAGAATCTAAATTTTAAAATATGTATAAATATCACAAGCACAAAACGGGCAAGAATTACTATAATAATCTTACACTTCAAGCCAGGAAATCCTGATAGAAACAACCATCTTTCTGCCATACCAACAGGATTAAACTGGGATGTAGCCTTTTATGGAATCTGCTGATCAATAGTAAAGACATGTCATACCAATAATAAACTGGTAGGTCACCTTGTTCCAAAATGTTTTCACTAGTATACCAATTTCAAAGGAAATCTAAAATTTACCTGAAGATTCTGAATAAAGTGGAGTCATATTTTATTCATGATTAATATGGTGGGTATAATGCTATGTTGGATTTATTTCCTTATTCTTCAGTGTGCATGAATATATCGATAAAATGGATTTGAACCTCAAACTTATCATTAAAGTCAGTTGGGTAATCTTTGGATGCCCCTATAAATGGCATAACTATATGTCCAAAGTATATAGTTAATTCTTCCCCTTAAGAATTCAAGGTGCTGGGGCGCCTGGGTGGCTCAGTAGGTTAAAGCCTCTGCCTTCAACTCAGGTCATGGTCTCAGGGTCCTGGGATCAAGCCCCACATCGGGTTCTCTGCTCTGCGGACAGCCTGCTTCCTCCTCTCTCTGCCTGCCTCTCTACCTACTTATGATCTCTGTCTGTCAAATAAATAAAATTAAAAACAAAAAAAGAATTCAGGGTGCTGCTAATCTAGTATTCACTCCTCTCCTGATTGAAACAAAAACAGAGAACATTGCTGGGAAATCACCACCCGCCATGTCACTTATCCTCAAACAAGGTTGCATAAGAACATTTTAACAGAGACTTGTGGCTCCTTTTAATGTTTCAGCCAAAACAGAAAAACCAGGTCATCAGGGATGTGACAATTAAATAAGCAAACATCCCTCTGTGCATAGTTTCCTTTCAGGAGCACTTTCCCTCTTGAAAGAAAGTTTTTCCCCAAATGTAAAATGTGTGAGGGTGACATTTTGTAGCCAACTAATCACAGGTGACTATTTGCTGGGGTCTCCCACCAGGATGGACTCTAGGCTCTGTTTATGTATAAAAAGCTTTAGTCAAAAACCACGTAGTAATCAGCAGCAGGGCTGGAGGTTGTCAGCTGATCTCTGGGGATTTTTCTGCTTTAAAACCTAAATACCTTGGCATTCAAGTAGCAGTAACATTAACAATACCTCACCCTTGATTAAAAATGTATATTCCTTGGGGCTCATGGTCAAGATTTCAGATCTTTCTCCAACTTTCCCTCAGGCATTGTGATAAACTTAAGAGAATAGTTTCTCTTTCTGGTGATTTCAAAGAAATAAGGCCAGAGGTGTTTTTTAAAGGAAAACAGTTAAAAAGATTTCGACACAATTCATATCCGGTCCTTTCCTTTCTCGTGTTTCACCAGCCAAAAGGGTTTTCTCTTCCCAGAATCTTCTCCCACTTCAGCATACCCTGTACCTATACAGTGTGAATACTGTTGTACATGTGAATTATAAGCTGTTTTGTTTCTTCTGTATGATTTCTCTTCTATTATCTATGTTGAATTTTGGGTTTGATCTTATAAAATGAAATAATTGGGAGAAATATTTTAGAGCTTTAAGGAAGCACACACACTTTCAGATGAAAAACTGAGACTAAGAAATATTATGTAATATCCCCGAGACTCAACAGAAAACATTATCTGGTACTTCTTCCTAGGCCTCTTGAGTTAAGACTCCAATTCTTCTTATGGTTGCTAACTTTGACAGATCAGCTAGTCTGCTAAATCGGCCCTCATACTATAATAATAGTATGGGGGTTGCGGGCAATTGCTATCCAGCTAAATTTCCCATGAGCACCTGTTTTTTGTGCCTACTGAAAAGTCCCCCAATAATGGGTCCATGATCAAAGGAGCAAGACTGATACAAAGCGAAGGTCAAGCAAAGCTTTATTTTGCATCAAGCATCAAGAATCAAACCAACCGGATGGGGCCATGTCTCTTACAGAGAGTGCAACCGCGCTCCCCCCCACCCTACTAACTTTTATAGGCAAGGGCCATGTGGTTGGGCCTGGCCACACACATGTGGCCAGTGAGATTGTAACACACAGAGAAAGCTGCACAGTCATGCTAGGTCACACATGGGTAGCCAATTGAATTACAATTTACCCTATAGTAGATATTTGAACTAGCCTATCACCTTGGTCAGAATTGGGGCCCATACTCCTTGGTAGCTAAGAAGACAGTATGCGTCCCCACTGATTGGATACCTCCACCTGGCCTGACCCACCCTTGTATTTGGGCTTTGTTACCTGGGACTGGTTTCCCAGGCTTGCTTTCAAGTAAGTCCCTGAGCGGGGGCAGGGTCAGTTTAAGTTTTACTGCAAAAACAACAAAATCACTGTTTAACCCCAAATGGAATCACTCTGGCTAAATAGGCCCTTACACCTACCATGATTAGAGAGGCCTACCCTTAATATCTCAGACTATAGACATCAAGGTTCTGTAATGTTTGGGGATCTATGAAGGCTGGAAATGGAGCTCAACCAGACTACCTAGAACTGTGGTTCTTAGCCCTGGATATGATCAGGGGGTTCAGACTAAGCAGAAATCACAGCAATATTTTGAAGGCAAAGCAATTTTAGTTCAATGCTAGTCTGTGCCTGGTCACATGCAATGATCTTAGAAGGTTTCTCAAGGTCTTATTGGTCTCACCAATGCTACATCTCCTCCAAATCATTTACATTATAAATGCTTTAGAAAATGAAACTGGAAAAGCTATTTAAGAGCTGGTTTGAATATACACATAAGGTGGACACTATCGCTATTAATAATAGTAAATATCTATGAAGCCTATTCTGTGCCACTGTTCTAGATGCATCTCATGTATGAGTTACTTTAATAAGAAGATTTATGTATTTTTCACATTATCTTCTATAATAGTCACATGACCCAATAATATTTTTTCTCATTTTAAGATGAGAAAAGTTTTATGGCCACATAGCAAATATGTAACAAGTTGATTATCAGCCTCTCTCTGGTCTATCTCACTCTAGTCTTACCATCAGCATTTGCCCTCATTCATAAAATGTACTGAACATATATATATTAAGCATCTGTTCTGCTAATAAAAATAATGAGATATTTGTGTCAATGGCCTCAGGAATTTTAAATGTGAATCATTCTTCTAAATGTCCATGGCTTGAATAAGATAGCTCAGGTATCCTGATAGACTAAAAAGGGTGGACTGGTATTGGACATGGGATGAATGTCTTCAAAGAGACCCAACACCTACACAAGGAAAAGACTGAATTACATCAATAGAAATGCATACTTAAATATATGTGAAATATTGTGAGTTAACTGACTGTATACAAAATTCACACAATCAAAAAGAATTTTATTATTGGATTTTGCTCAATCTCCTTTCTAGGTTAAAATAAACAGCAAAATCTTAGACTCTAATAAATAAAAGGTGCCTTTTCCCATCAGGAACAAAGGAACTTGCACAAAGTGAATTTCATATGATTCCAAATAATTTAAGGCAAGAGAGTTCAGAATACTTTGTGGCTTTGAAGCAATATATATTTGTTGGATACAATTTTATATAAAATATTTAGCATGTTTTTCATAAATCAGTGCACATGCAATGTAATATTTTCATATTCATATTCAGAATAGTAAATGCCCTCTCGTCATTGTTATTTTTAATCACATATTTGACAAGAAACTGTGAAATTGAGAAAAATAACAAGTATGCTGACTTTTAGATAGCAGTTCTCTGTGTTTTCAATGTTTACATTTTGCCCCTTAGAAATGTATAAAATCAACCCAACTGGGAGGAGGAAAATTAATAGCAAGGTAAACTTTTCATAACACATTGAAGACTGTTGACATAACTTAAATGAAAGTCATAGAATCATATATTGAGCTACAACTTTTGGCATGAATTTTATATAGTCACTCATTCAATAAATTTTTACTGAGGGCCTTCTGGAACCTCAGGCATTTTACTCAGGTGAGCAACAGAGACAAGTCTCTGTCTGTATAAATATAGTATATATACCTACTTTTCTTTCTCTAATAATATATATGCTTGTCTGTGCATGTGTGGGTAAGTATGAGTGCATTTAATTTATTTTAAGCTTGCAGTCGATGTTCTAGCTAAACTCAAAATGCAGTTTAACTTAGGTTGAATAAAGAATATTTTCTCCACACCCCCCATTCATGCCTATTTGCATGAGTTGATATGTACAGAGGTTTCAATTTTATAACAAAGGCAAAATGGAAGAAAGACAGTTGAAGATGGAGCTAGAGTATAAGGTAAGACATGACCCTGGACAAACTAAACTGGGGAATGTTTTGAATAACCACATAACCAGTAAATCATGGTGAGATGCTGATATTTGATCTGAGAGCACAGTAAACCCCCCCCCCCAGACTTTTAACAGAGGACTACCTCCATCTTTTAGAAAGACTATACTATAGATGAAGTATACACTAGAAAAAAGAGGTTGCCGAGGCATGGAAGGGTGAGTTTAAGAAAGTGTATGGAGACAATGTGGAAGCAGATTAGGCCCAAATATCTCTAAAACCTAATGAAAGACATTTTTGGGTACATAATCTGATATTTCATAATACACTAAATTAATTAATGCATTTCTACTTTTTGAGGGTCTACAACAGCACAGAGAGTATATTTGCTGTTGGTTGTTATAGAAAAAAGACATATATTCAAAAACATACATTATATTTTCATGGTTTTGTAGGTTCTATCATGGCTGGATTCTTATTTTAATGTTAGAAAGAGATGCCTATCCAGAGATCACCGTATTTACCATAACATCATTGCATGAAATGGCTTTTTCAAACTAAGATTTTCCTTTGCTATAACTGCAACTCCTTAGAATAGATTTTAATTTGAAGTATGTCTGATTAGCACCAGAGTTAGATTTGGAGAAATCACGTGCTTTTGCAACCGAGACAGGAGGAAAATAGTTCCTTTTGGGGATAATGTTTTTAGAATTTGATATAAAAGAGGAAAAAATAACTGCATATAACTGCATTAAATCGCAGTAAAGTCTGTGTCAAACTAAGATATCAAACTATCTAAAGAATCTGTGTCTGCCCCCAACTCAGGAACTCTCTCACTATTTAGAGTGACCTCTACAAAAGTGTTACAATTAATTCTAGAAAACAAAGTCTATAGCCTTTCATAATACTCATTATCAGGTCTGCCAAGAGCCCCAGTTCTCAGCGAGTCAAATTTGTCTGAGTTTCTGCATCTTGTCTGCAACTGCTTACTGCAGACTTTGTCCCTCAGCCCCATGCTGTATTCAGAACTAGGAAAGTGCCTAGAAATCCCTGCCCTCACTTCCTGGGTATCTAAGGCAGAATCTCAAGATATGGAGCTTATCTGGCCTTTCATCTGCAATAAAACACACTTGCTTCCTTTTTCTTCCACCCAGCTGTCTCCCAATTGGCAGATAATGAATAAATGAACTAATCCAGGCTAATGTGATAATGGGGACAGCAGGAGAGCCTTTGTAATACAAAGGCCTGGAACACAAGGCCCAATTATTCTAGTCATTGTAGATTGCATCTTATAGTAGACACAGCATAAAGCTTCCCAGAGATTTATAGAAATGGCTTCAAAGAGGGGAACTTTAGTCTGAAAACCTGTGTGGGCAGGGGTCTTTTTCAATGCTTCTTTTATCATACCACATTTTATTCCCTGTGCTTCCCATTCTGCTTGTAGAACTGTCTAAAATACCCACAAACACACAGGTGTGCCTCCTAGGTTAACGCCACAGTCAAGCTTCCTATTTAGGTTCCCATTCACATTTTCTGTCACTTGTCTCTTGGTCCCCATCTACTCTTTTTTTTCTATCTCACTTTCTATTTCTCCATCCAATAGGTGAAATAATAAAGTTGTCAGTCATCTCCCAATTCCTAGGGTTCTCCTCTTTTTTTTTTTTTTTTTTGGTATTTTCTAAGTTATCAAATGACTTTCATCATTTTAATTAAGAATTGATGGGCGCCTGGGTGGCTCAGTGGGTTAAGCCGCTGCCTTCAGCTCGGTTCATGATCTCAGAGTCCTGGGATCGAGTCCCGCATCGGGCTCTCTGCTCAGCAGGGAGCCTGTTTCCTCCTCTCTCTCTCTCTGCCTGCCTCTCTGCCTACTTGTGATCTCTCTCTGTCAAATAAATAAATAAAATCTTTAAAAAAAAAAAAAAGAATTGAGAGAGTGTTACAGGTAGCCTAGTTGGCATTAATACAACCATGTTTATGGATTTAAAAAAACAATAGTTTTTAGTGCATCTGACTTATAGCTGGTACATGAAAAAAAGGCTAAACTATAGGAACTGAAAAAAATAAAAAGCAATAAAACCTTGGCAATGACCATATACACATATACATATATATATACACACACATGCACATACAAATACATATATATGCACACATATATATGTGTATATATATTTATGTCATATATTTATTTTATGAGTAATGTTCTCTTTGTCTGTCTGTATATAAATATAGATATAGATATAGAGACACATACACATGTATATGTATATATAGAGAATGTTATTCATTCAGCCCAGGCGAAAGAAGGTAATCCTGTGACAACACTAGATGGAATTTAAGAGCATTATGCTAACTAAAATATGTCAGAAAGAGAAAAACAAATACTGCATAATCTCACTTATCTGTGGAATAAAAAACAAAACAAAACTAAACTAAACTAAACATTTTTCAATGGAAAGCTTGACGTTTTCAGTGGAAACTCTTCTTCTGGTAGGTTATCCTGAGCTGAGTTCTTCAGGCCCATGGCAGTGAAAAAACAAACAAACAAAAAAACAAAAACAAACTGCTGTTGTTCTTTTTTTATATACTTCCTGTTTTGACTTTTTAGTTCCTTCCAGTTAATTTCATGATTAAACCGATAAATTGAGAAGAAAATTATCGGTGCAACAAAGGCCCTGCGAATTTCAAGAGGTTTACTCCAGTTCTGTGTGGCCTATTAGAATCTCTATCCTTCAACAATGACCTCTGCCCAGCCAAAGCTCAATATTCTTAGTCACTGTCCAGTATTAAACACTGGTAACATCCTCCAGCAAAGGAAGCCGAAGGCTTCCCCCTCCCAAATCTCTGTGTGTGCTTCTATTGTCTTCTGAATCTTACCATCTAACAGACACACTTACGGGCAATATTAAATGCCTTTAACTTACACATAGCAAATGCACAATAAATGTTGGTTTTTATTTTTACCACAACCATCACTACTGCCACTACTATTACAATACCAGCAATACCATCATTACTTCTTTTATCCCAACCATACCACTTTCCAGAATGGGTAAAATAGAATTCCAAGCATTATTTTGAAAACCTCACTTTTTCATATCAAATACGTTATTATAAACCACTGCACCCCCAGACATTTGAAGGTTTACTCTTCATTAACTAGCATTTTGATAATGGGGTTACTTTATGCTGCAACTATTATGGGGTATATCTTAAAATGCATTAACAATATGGTTTTCATTTTCCTTGTTTGAGTGTCACAAAAAGCTCTCTGGCTACTTCCATCTGATTATACAAAAGAACACAATGACCTACATTTAAAGAACTTTCTCTGCTCTAAGGATTACAGCCTTCAATGATACAATTCAGCAAGTTCTACATGACACTTTGTAAGATATGTCACAGCCAATCTATCACAGTGCAGATTTTTCATGGTTATTATTAAATCCCCTAAAACCATTGACTCATGGTGTCCTTGACATAATAAACTTCCTGTTCCTTAAAAATTCGTTACACATGTGCAGTAAACCAGAATTATGCTTGCAATCACATTTCAATCCTGACACAGGAAAACACTTTTCCCTCAAGTTCAGTATATCTACTTATTATTCACCCTTTTCTCTTTCAGAGCTTAAAAAAAGACCAGTTAGTAAAAATATGTTTTCTTCTTCTGTTCATTTTCTATACAAATTTTCAGTCATAGAATGAAATGTATATTATTTTCATAGAAAGTGAATTGGAAGAAAATAAACCTTAGGGTAACTGGACCCCAAAACAAAATAAAAAAACTCACCTAGCCTAAATACTAATTACCACCCATGAGAAATTTTGCTGAGAAAATAAAATATGGATACAGCACAAAGTAGGGTTGTTTTGCTACTGGCAGTGGGAAGAGATTGCTCCTGTAGGTTTTAATGTCAGGAAAGAGAGAATTTATTTCTCAAGCTATGTTAATCACATCCTCTGAACCACTGCATTAATTTTGAACACAAATGTCTTAGATAGTTAAAATACTGATCACCAATCAGCCTATTCAAATGCACTGTTTCATCCTTAGTGTCTCTCCGTGCATCTCAGATTTTTAAATATCCCTTCCCATGGATCCTGGTACTTATACAAATGACAGAACTATAATCTAGATTCTAGATCTAACTCCATGTCCTAGCTCTGCCATTAACTGGGGAACCTAATCTTCCTTAAACATTGTGCCTTGGATTCCACAAAGACGTGACAATGGTTTTACTGAATTATACCAGCTAGCATCAGAAAAAGTGTATAATCAGCATAAACACACTATAAACATACCAATTACATATAAGCAGTAACTCACTTCCTTTTTTTTTTTTTTTCTGGATTTTATTTGCTTATTTGGAAGAGAGAGCAAGAGATGAAAGAGCACAAGCAGGGGAGCAGCTGAGGGAGAAAGGGAGAAGCAGACTCCCCACTGAGCAGGGAGCCTGATGCCAGGCTCCATCCCAGGACCCTGAGATAAGGACCTAAACCAAAGGCAGACATTTAACTGACTGAGCCACCCAGGTGCCCCAGTAATTCACTTAAAAAAAAAAAAATCATTTTCTTACTGATTTCCATTGCATTATAATATTCAAAATGAATCACTCTTCTACTTTACAAAATGAATCACTCTCTTAATTTACAACTCTGGAGCTCCATTAATTCTTCTTGTGACTTTTTTTTTTTTTTTAAAGATTTTATTTATTTATTTGACAGAGATCACAAGTAGGCAGAGAGTCAGGCAGAGGGAGAAAGGGGGAAGCAGGCTCCCTGCCAAGGGGAGAGCCCAATGTGGGTCTCGATCCCAGGACTCCAGGATCATGACCTGAGCTGAAGGCAGAGGCTTAACCCACTGGGCCACCCAGGCACCCCTTCTCATGACTTTTTAAAGATATTTAGTAAGTGGTATTATAAAGGAATAAGGTTATGTATTTAACAATAAAAGCAGTTTTTAACCACTGCAAATAAAGAATAATAAAAATGGAAGTCATTCTTGCAATTGTGATCTATTTATGCAAAATTATAATACAATTTATGAAATAACTTGATTTGTCATAATATAAAGATGAAAACTAAAATTAACTAGTGCCATCATTCTACAAGGCATTTTCACATGCATCACCTGACTTCATCTTAACAAGAAATATCTGAGTTCTTATTTATTACTTCTACTTGTGAAATAAGATCACAGAAGCTCAGGAAGTGTAAGTAATTTGAAGAATATACACATTGTAATTAACATAAATGGAATTCCAACTATGATATATTTGAATCTGAAAGCCCATATATTCTTACACTCTATTTCATGCTCCTAACTATTGAAAAATAACAGATACATCTGAAAAAGATATACTACAACAGGAATCAACACTAGATTAACTATGTAAACATTTTTATTGTTGTTTGGTAGGAATACGAAATAAATATCAATGTCATTATAGCCCCAAACATACTAATCTTAAAAAATAAGTAGGACATAATCATTTCACATACTCTTCTATATTATTATCCAGATAGCCAGGTTGTTAGCTTTTAACACTGCTATGAAATGGTAGTGTGTTCCTTGTTTGAGGAAACAGATACATGTATCCAAATAAATTGTTTATGCATGTATGTGTGTATGTATGTATGTATGTATCTGTAAAAATGTGTGTGTAGAGGTTCAAAAATCAGTGCAGTGTTAAGTTTCAATGACTTTAGAACATAAACATCACTACCTTACAAAATATCATTGAGGTATGTTATTACATAAATCCTTCTGAAACTTACATAGTTTTGTGAATTTTTGTAGAGTTTCTTTACTTTGTACTCAAAATTTGTCATTGTCAGTCAGTCTACCAAGTAGTAGAGTCTCTACTGCTAGCATAACTAGTAAATAACTCACCCTCCAACTACAAAGAACTACAAGCCTTGACAAAGTAAATAAGGGAATCCTTCTGTTTTCAGTTATGAACCAGGAAACTGGCCAAGACTATGATCCATGGTGTAATGGTAATACATCAGGTGAGTTTCATGTTCATTCATTCTGGCTTTCTGCATGGGGGTAATTTCTAGACTACAAAGGAAAAAAGTGGAGCACCAGAAGAACAGAGACAATATATTAAGTTGAGGTGGTAGAGAACAGGGTTAAATGCTGCTCTGAACAATATAACTTGTGGTATTTGTCCCCCAGGTATAAGGAAAAATGTAGACGCTGGCAAGAGAATCTGTGTGGAGGTCCCAAAAGGTATTTGACAGAGAGCTTCTCATTCCCAAGAGGAATCTTAGCTGAGGAACCTGCTGAGAAGTGAACAGAGCTGAAAGTGATAAGGGCTGGAGCATTTTGTTTTGCCATTTACTAGAGAGTCAAGAATTTTGTGAATTACTTGCTTGTGGATTAAATGTAGATCCCAAATGGCCACACCATATGAGTAAAGACCATATACTAAAGATTAAGCTCTAAGCCTAAAAATACTATTAAAATAGTCCATCCCTATCAATAAATAAGAACAAGTACATCATATTCATAGAATATGAACATGAATTTTGATATGAATATGAATATGGATATTTACAGAATTGCCAGTAATTTAGTGGACAGCTCAACAAAGCTCAACACCCTTTAAAGGAAGACAACATAACTCATACTCTGTGATTAAAGATGTCTAAAATGCCAAACTCAAAACCCAAAGGACAAATAATCCAATCAAGAAATGGGCAGAAGACATGAACAGACATTTCTGCTAAGAAGACATCCAGATGTCCAACAGACACATGAAAAAGTGCTCCATATCACTCGGCATCAGGGAGATACAAATCAAAACCACAATGAGTTATCACCTCACACCAGTCAGAATGGCTAAAATTAAAAAAAGTCAGGAAATGACAGATGCTGGCGAGAATGTGAAGAAAGGGGAACCTTCCTACACTGTTGGTAGGAATGCAACCTGGTGCAACCACTCTGGAAAACAGCATGGAGGTTCCTCAAAGTGTTGGAAATAGAACTGCCCTATGACCCAGCAATTGCACTACTGGGTATCTACTCTAAAGATACAAACGTAGTGATCCAAAGGGGCATGTGCACCCGAATGTTTATAGCAGCAATGTCTACAATAGCCAAACTATGGAAATAACCTAGATGCCCATCAACAGATGAATGGATAAAGAAGATGTGATATATATATGCAATGGAATACTATGCAGCCATCAGAAGAAATGAAATCTTGTCACTTGCGACAACGTGGATGGAACTAGAGGGTATCATGCTTAGCGAAATAAGTCAAGTGGAGAAAGAAAACTATCATATGATCTCCCTGATATGAGGAAGTGGTGATGCAACATGGGGAGTTAAGGGGGTAGGAGAAGAATAAATGAAACAAGATGGGATTGGGAGGGAGACAAACCATAAGTGATTCAATCTTACAAAACAAACTGAGGGTTGCTGGGGGGAAGGGGGTTGGGAGAGGGGGTGGGGTTATGGACATTGGGGAGGGTATGTGCTATGGTGAGTGCTGTGAAGTGTGTAAACCTGGAGATTCACAGACCTGTACCCCTGGGGATAAAAATATATTATATGTTTATAAAAAATAAAAATTAAAAAAAAAAGATGTCTAGAATGCAATAAAAAAATTCAGCTGGTACATGTAATCAAAAGAAAAATCAGTCAATTAAAACAGATACCATGAAGATACAAATATTGAGATTAGCACACAAAAACATTTCAAAAGATATATTAGAAATATATTTAAGAACCTAAGAGGAAACACTGACAAAATGAATAAGCATGTGGGAAATAGCAGAATAAATGAAACTATAAAAATTAATGAAAGAGAAATTCTATAATTTAAAATTATAATATCTAAAGTGAAAAACTCATAGAGTGGGATTGACAGAAGGGTAGATGCTGCAGAAGTATGCAAATGTGGAATTTCAGAGACATTAATAAATTGAACTAATTTCAAGAACCAAAGAAGAGAAAAAAGAGAGTGAGAACAAATAAGATACTTGGAATCCTGTAAGGCAATATCAAGTGGTTGAAGAGGGACACTACGATGTGATCCTAAATAGAAGAAAGATTAAATAATGCAGAAAAAAACCTGAGGAAATCATGGCCAAATATTTATTTCCTTGTAGCTACAGAAGCTCGGTGAACACCAAACAAGACATATGCATAGAAAACTACACCTGGGACATCATTATATCACTTCCAAAAACTAAAGAAAAAATACTGAAAGAATCCAAAGAAAAAGGACAGCTTATAAGAGAGGAACAGTGATAAACAGATAGATTCTTATCAGAAAAAATAAAAGCAGAGTGAAAATGGGATAATATCTCTGAAACACTAAGTAAAGAAGAGCATATTCTAAAGGAGTCTGGGGGTAAAGGAGCCTGGGTGGTTTAGTAGGTTGAGAAGCAGGGAGCCTGCTTCTCTCTCTCCCTCCACCTGCTGCTCCCCCTGCTTGTGCTCTCTCTCTCCCTCTCTGTCAAATAAATAATCTTAAGAAGAACAGAACAGGGGCACCTGGGTGGCTCAATGGGTTAAGCCTCTGCCTTCAGCTTGGGTCATAATCTTAGGGTCCTGGCACTGAGCCCCGAATTGGGCTCTCTGCTCAGCGGGGGGCCTGCCTCCCTCCGTCTCTGCCTGCCTCTCTGCCTACTTGTGATCTCTCTCTCTGTTAAATAAATAAATAAAATATTAAAAGAAAAGAAAAGAAAAGAAAAAAATCAACATTAATTCACTGGCATGTGAGCAAGCTACTTTGAAAGTAGCTCCTGTAGTGCCACAAATGTGCTCTGTGTAGAAACAACTAATCTCACTGAGTCCTGCTCAAATCGCAGGTCTATTGTCCTAGTTCTACAAATCGAGAAAAACAATGCCTACAGAAGTTATGCAACCTCCCCTTGGCTATACAGCCAGCCACAGAAGGAATCAGGATTTATACTCCAATCATACCCAACTTTTTTGTTTTAAACCTACTGGAGCCTATCAACATTCTTTTATTTGTGCCCATTCCTGAATCTACAAAACCAGCAATACTTTGAGAAGCACATGATGAAAAAGAATCCCTGCCAGAGTCTATGAGACTCCTTCTCAAGGAAATAAAAGAGAAGCAAATGATTGCTCAAATAAATTTCTAAAACAAACAAGCAAACAAAACAAAACAAAGCAAAAAACAAAAACAACAACAACAACAACAACACAAGCCAAAAACCCCAAACAACAACAATAACAAAAACTCCTGGTTTCAGCTCAGGTCATGATCTCAGGGTCCTTGGGTTGAGTTCCATGCTTGGCAGGAAGTCTGCTTGATATTCCCTCTCTCTCTTTCCCTCTGCCCCTTCACCTGTGTGGGCTCTCTCTCTCTCTCTCTCTCTCTCAAATAAATAAGCAGAACATTTAAAAAAAAAAAAAAGTTCCTAGATGGGACCTTTGGGTAAGGGATAAATTATAACTGAGTAATACAAACTCACAATGTTTTTTTTTTCTTAATTTATTTTTATTATTTTTTTTAAAGATTTTATCCATTTATGAGAGACAGAGTGCATGAGCAGGGAGAAGGGTAAGAGGAGAGGGAGAAGCAGGCCCACCGAGCAGAGAGCTCAACTCAGGGCTCAATCCCAGGACTCTGAGATCATGACCTGAGCTGAAGACAGACACTTGACTGAGCCACCCAGGTGCCCCAAATCCACAAGGTTTTTAAACAAATTATATCAGCTTGTACTGAAGGGGACAAAGACAGCAAAAATGAAAAGAGGCAGTTAGACCCTTGAAGTACTATAGGCAGGAAGCAGGCCGAGAAAGCTGCTCAGTTGCAAATAAAGGGGAGAAGGACCCATGAGGAAAAGACCAAAGCCCAGACGCCAGAGGAAAGAACAATGGAAAGTCATCCAGCCGAATTAAGACTATGTTGTGGTTAGGGAAACAAGCCTTTGGCAACCAGCACCCAGTTGGGTTTCACAACTGATAGGGATAATGACTACTATATGGTTTCCGCTTCCCCCTTTTTGAGTGGAAGGGTCTACTGCAGTTATCTTCTACTCGTCTGGTACTGAATGTTAAATAGAGGGAACAGATACTCTGCCTTATTCACAGATTTTCAGTTTGAGAGGAATATCAACGGATCTGTGATTCTTGTACCACTACCCAACAAATTCATCCACACCTGGACTGGACTCAGACAAGAGAAGAACCTCACCTGAGCCTCATTATCTGATGGGATGAGACTGGGGGAGTAGATGGGGTGGAATACAAGGGAATTGTGTTTAGCCTGGAAGGATCAGAATCTTTTTGTTGAGAAGGCAAACTGTGGAAGATGTATGTTTTTTAAAACTGCCATAGTAATGTTTCAGTTTACCCTTCTTTTCTGGAATTTTAATGTATCTCCATCAAGAGGCAGAGAGGGCTTTGAAGACCTGAATTATAAACAGGATAAAGCAGAGTGACACTGAGTGATATCTTAGACAATTTAAAAGACAATTCAGCTTCCATGGGCTTTCTCTCTTTTAGAATGGAATTAGAGAGAAGGGAGTTGGGGGAAATTGGAAGGGGAGGTGAACCATGAGAGACAATGGACTCTGAAAAACAATCTCAGGGGTTTGAAGTGGCGGGCAGGGGGGGCGGGTGGGAGGTCGGGGTACTAGGTGGTGGGTATTATAGAGGGCACGGATTGCATGGAGCACTGGGTGTGGTGAAAAAATGATGAATACTGTTATGCTGAAAATAAAAAAAAAAATAAAGAATGCCTGCTTTTTGGAACTTAGACATCACATTTTAGTTCAGGCTATATGGCAAGGTCATATTAAGGTGTTCAGACAGATAGCCCCCACTAAGCTCTCTCACAACAAACAGCTTTGTTGCCAGATTATTGACAACAAATTTTGAGGTGATATAACTTCCAACCTTTCAGCCAACTAGTAATTAAAAGCGAATTAGAGGGGTACCTGGGTGGCTCAGTGGGTTAAGCTGCTGCCTTTGGCTCAGGTCATGATCTCAGGGTCCGGGGATGGAGTCCCGCATCGGGCTCTCTGCTCAGCAGGAGGTCTGCTTCCCTTCCTCTCTCTCTGCCTGCCTCTCTGCCTACTTGTGTTCTCACTCTGTCAAATAAATAAATAAAATCTTAAAAAAAAAAGCCAATTAGAGCAAAAAAGAAGATGTTCCTGGTAAGCCCTGCTCAAACTTGAAATTGATGAAGAGAGAAAGATTGTTTTAAATCACTGATTTTGAAGATGGATTATTTTATATAGTAAAAGATTACCAATATATGCACAGAGCAAAATAAGAATACTCAAAATGATGTAACTATATAAATAGTGTGATATAAAACAAAATACATAATTTTGGAATTAAAAATATAATTTGTAAAAATATAAAATGAAATGTTATATATAAAATATATCGGTTTACCAATCTAGATGGGTTTTGAATAGATAATTTTAAAATAAAAATGGCAGTTTGCTTAAGTATATAGGTATATATATTATTAAAACATTAATATGTAATATAATAAATTGGATATGAAACAGAATTACTGAAGTATATAAATACTAACTGGAAGAAATTATATAAATTTAGGAGAATATTATAACATTATAATATATAATATATAATTTTACATAATATAAAATTTATATAATATATAAAATTCTATATTTATATATTTATATACTATCATATTATAATATATAATTTTATTATATAAATATATAATTCTATAAAATTATATATTATATATTTATATATATTATATAATATTATATATATTATATATTATATATATATTATATATTATAATACGATAGTATATAAATAAATATAAAATTTGAGTACATAGGTAAGTAAGTAAATACATCAAAGATAGCAAAACAGGTTTGAGATTTAAAACAGTATAGAAACAAAAATAGATAAAGTATGAAGTAAAGCCTAAATAATTGTTGGCTAATAAGTTTAAGATATTAGGGATGCCTGGGTGGCTCAGTCCGTTAAATGTCTGCCTTTGGCTCAGGTCATGATTCCGGGGTCCTGGGATTGAGTCCTGCATCAGTTCTGCTTCTCCCTCTGCCTCCTGCTCTCCCTGCTTGTGCACTTTCTCTCTCTCTGACAAATAAATAAAGAAAATCTTTTAAGAAAAAGCTTAAAATATTAATCTGGTATTAAAACTTTAATTATTTTTTATTAAGAACATCATTAGAAAGTTTAAAGCAGAAGCTAAGCACTGATAACAAGATTATTTCCTTCACTGGGAAAACGCACTTATTTATTACTTTTAAATATTTATGAAAAACATATGCAAGTGTAGCTTAAATATTTAAGATAAGTAAATAGATATATGATATTTAAGAAAAATACCCTTGAAGATAGGGTGCTAGAGGAAACATAGAATAAGTAAAATGACTAATTTACTCAAATGCAGAAAATATAAATCAATCAGTCAGTAAATTATAGAAAAAACAAATAATGATTAAAAATGAGGTTTACACGAGGTACACGGCTGGTTCAGCTGGTTAAGCATCTAACTCCTGATTTCAGCTCAGAGTCAGAGTTGTGGGACTGAGCCCCATGTCTGGCTCTGTGCTCAGCTCAGAGTCTGCTTGTCCTTCTTCCTCTCCTCCTCCCCTGGTCTCTCTCTCAATCTCTCTCTCTCTCTATATATATATATAGACATCTAGAATAAATATATACCTAGATGTCTAGAATATATAGATATCTAGTTTTATATATATATAATATATATAATAAATTTTTTTTAAAAAGTGAGGTTTACCCATAAATATGCATAAATCTATTATGCATGTAGCAAGAACAATAAAGGTAAGCCTAACAAAACCTCTGAAACAAAGACTTACAACTATTTTTTAACCAATTACAGATGTTAGAAAATAGCCCTCAAAGAAAAAGATAGAAAAAAAGATGTAAAAGTAGACACAGAAGCAGAAAAATCAGATAATTAAGAAAAAGAACAAAACTATATTGAATGAAAAATAAGTAAATGTAAAAGGAATTCAATGAGATATAAGAAAATAACTGAAGAACAAATATGTACCTTTCTGCACCTACAAATATAGCATAATATAGCTTTGAAATTTATAAAGAAATATTGTTTGAACTATGAAAATCAATGATATAAATGTATATTCTGGGCACTGGAATTCAAAATGGAATTTTTCTGGAGTTTGTAATATGATAATTCAGACGGAAATGTTGAGTTATTTTTTACTCAATAATCTTCTCTTTATAGATTTCTAGTTAACTCTCTTCTATTATTTATTTATTTTATTTTTTAAAGATTTGTCTCTTTTAGAAAGAATGCAAATGTGTGCCAGCAAATAGAGGGAGACAGAGGGTGAGGGGGAGGAAGAGAGAGAATCTCTAGAGCAGACTCCCCATTAAGCTCACAGTCTGACTCAAGGCTCTATTTCAAGACCTTGAGGTCATGACCTGAACCAAGTGAACCACTGTTGTGTCCCCTGTGATTTGTTTTCCTAACTTAACTACTAGATTCCAAGTTCCAACTTCTACAATTGTATTGTTAGAACAAATACATACAATTGTTTGTTAGAACAAATGATGATGATGAGTTGCTGATTTTACAAGCATGGTGGACAATTTGTCTTAAAGATAGAAAGATTTGAGGCATCAATTACAAATAAAATTACATTACTATGAATATATATATTTTTAATATCATATGTAATCATCATAGTATAAACTAACTGAATGTATTAGAACAAATTTATGAAAAATATGAAAATGGAAAGAGGGGGATATTAAATGTTTGACATTCCCAAATTTATTGATTGAAATATGGGAAGAATGATAGTCAGTTTAGATAATCTTCAATAAATTCATTTAATCTCTGTTTTGTTGTTATTACTTTTGTTCCATTTGCTCTCTTTGTAAAGACAGTGAGACATCCTTTACAAAAGCACACCAATTCCAGAAAGACAAGTAGATTAAGTGAATTATTTCAGGTGAATTAATATGCACAATTATTTACTGTTTTTTAACTTAAAAAGAATACCCAAGTCACAGATGAAATTGATTTTAATTGCATTCATAGAGTATAATTTTCCTATTTAAGGCTTACTTCACTCTTTATGGTAGAGGAAATCCAGGGAGAAAGCAGGGGTTTTTACAGCACAGAAATTATAGCATACATTCAACTATAGACAGTTGCATAAATTGTCAATACTCTTTCAGAGAATGCCACTAAAAAATACTTTGAAAATAAAATTTCATTTAAAAAAATTCTGTCATCTATCGAATTTTACTGCTTTCCATTCAAACTGGATAATACCTGAAAAAGAGCTCGGAGGGAGCATCATTATACATGTACACCTGCACTGCTAAAATTGCTTAAACACTACTACTTCTGGTGGCAATTCAGCTGCAACAGCAGGGAGCTTATTTTTAATTGCATCTGGTGTTCTAAATGCTCTTAGTGACTCAGAATCTGGTGTATGAACTATTCCATACAGAAATTATGTAATGTGAATATTTAAAACCATTAAGTATTTTTTTTTTTAGTCACTGAGTCTTATATATATAATCTTTGCTGTGTTAAGGTGAAGCAGGTGTTTACAAACTCATATTTTAAATAAATGATTTTTCGTTTTCTCAATTTAACCAACATTTACAAAGCATAGCTTGTATAAAGAGAAATGAAAAAAATCAAAGGAATGCTGAGTATGGTTATCCTGGCCAAGTTTCTAAAGTCAAAGTTTCTAAGCTATGGTCCAATAAATACAGTAGATATACATCTTTCATCCTCAAACTAATAATTATCAAAAGTACATAATGAAAAGAAGGACAAGAAACTAACCTCTGACTTGAATCCACATCTGTTCTGTATCCAGGCATAAGTGACTTATATCAAACATGAATTACAATGACTACAGCATACACTTGAAGAAGTGTACTCAAATTACCACAACATGATTTTGTGGATTTCTATAGATACAAAAATGCAAAGTGATAGACTTATGAAAGCTCTGAGTTAGGACTACATTTTAATATTATTACAGTCTTGATTTGTCATCTTTACTGAGGTTGATAATTAGCAGCCTCAGATGGAAACAATTTATAAGGTATAATGCCAACCATTTATATTGTTTTGTCTCTGAAACCACATTCAATAAATGTTCACAATATATTTAGCACAATTCCCGGATATTATGTAATAACATATATTTCTGTCTGGCACATTTCTTCATTTATATGTCCTTCCTCCCATCATTTTTGTCTAACCATTAAAACCATATAGACTTCACTCAGAATTTGTACCTTTTTTTTTTTCAGAAGTTCTGTGTTCCTCTTCTTTGAGGCCATATGAAATACTAAAGTAGCATTCACTACAGAAACTAAAACCACTTTTCTTTGCAATATCTCATGTCCCAGACTCTTATATTTTACCTCTAAATTATTTGCAATCTGTCTCCCATATTTTGAGGCTATATTTTGATAACAATCCCCTTTCATCTGTGTCATCATCTCCAACTACTAAATGCACAGATCAATTACTTCCCTACAAAAATGACCGCCTTATGTTTATTTACCTGGCTTTAGTGGAGTTTGAATTAACCTTACATTATTTCTCTTGTCAGATTCCCGTGAGTTTAAATTTGTATTTTTCAAATAAATTTATATTTTCTTGTTTTATATACTTGTCTATAATAGAAAATATAAGAAGCCCAGAAAAATTGAATGGAAGACATAAATTATGCATTGCCCAACTATCTGTAACCATTCCTCGTTACAGTTGGGTATACAGCATACCAATTTTTGCATGTGTGTTTGTGTACTTTTAATTTTCTACTTTGTTGTGTTTTAAATAAATTATACAAAATAGCCATGCTAATTATTCTGATTTTAAATACAGATTTGGAAAATAAATAAATATAGATTTGGTTATGATAGTTAAGATACGGCCTTTGTAGAAAATGTGAAAAAGACAGAAATGTATGTAATTATTAGTAACATCCTAGCCAGAGAAAAGTATATTAAAATTCTTTATAATTAGAATTGCATAAAAGAGCGTGATAAATATTTTGATTTCTAAAGAGCATGCATACAATATAATATATAAAATGTTAGGCTGAGTCACCTAAGTATTTTTTGAATTTTCATTTGCTTTCTTTTTTTTTTTTAAGATTTTTATTTATTTGACAGAGAGAGACACAGCAAGAGAGGAAACACAAGCAGGGGGAGTGGGATAGGGAGAAGAAGGCTTCCTGCCGAGCAGGGAGCCGGATGTCGGACTCCATCCCTGTACCGTGGGATCATGACCTGAGCCAAAGGCAGATGCTTAATGACTGCGCCACCTCATTTGCTTTCTTTTAAACATTTTTCAATGGAGAAGGTGGACAAACTACCTAGTGGCTATTGATGTAGGTCATCAAATGATTCTTTATACACCCTTCCAACTATTACTTGTCAAAATTCCTTTCCAAAACATATTTACAAATCAGTATCTGTATAGTAAGATTTTAAATGTGAGACAAGAATAAAAGTACATGGAACAGTTTTTAAAGTGTTATATAAAATCAATTCTCTTTCTTTTCCATTTTCCATCAAGCATCCTTCCTCTACAAATGCAGGTAAGACCTCAAACTGTGTTCTTATTTGTAATGTAAGTGTCATTCAATGGCCATGTGGCTACACAGCATGAGGTAGCTATGATGAACCATGATGAAAAACGACAGGTGCAAAATGAGAAAAGTTTGCACACAACAACCTCAGCTTTATGAAGGCTTCAGGTTTACCCATCATTGGAGAACCTTGATCTGCTGTGGCTCAAAACAGGGAAGGGAGTCCACCTGTTTTGCCTGAAGCAATAATTAAGATCAAACAAAACATGCTTTGCAACCATAAGACATGACAAGTAGGAGAGGAAAAGGCTTTTCTAGCAAAGGCAATCGAAGTCACTTTCTCCAAAAAAGAGTCTAGGTTATTATCAAGTAAAGCACTGTGGGGATCACCCAGCAGCAAATCAGATTAAAGAAAAGCAGAATAGGCAGGTGGTAGAACAATATTTGCATTTCCACAGAACAAATAATTTTAAATATTCAGGCAAAATGAAAGGACAGAGAACTCATTAGTTTGAGATATTTCCTGTGGCCATCATATCTCCACGTTTTCAACGGCAGCTCACTGACCTTCAGGAGAAGTCTGACCCCGAGTCCGTTGGTTAAATCACAACTATTAACATCTGACAGGGTAGCTAGTGGTAATAGGTTAATATTTTTTCTTGAACATGAAACATACACACACACACACACACACACACACACACGGTCATAAAACACCTATAATCACAATCTGCAATTGAGATGAGAGAGGTGCTTATATAAAGGCTATTTCAGCCACATTTGCTGGATAGGAGATTAGAAAGCTGACCTAGAGACTGTCAGGCACAGTGAATGATCTCACTCCACCCCTCCCGCCAAGTGAAAATGTACTTATAATGATCAATCTATATCCTCTATTTAATGTATCTTGTTTTTTCAGGGCCAGAGCAGTATGAATGGCAGTATTCTGTAAGATGGAGCAAACTGCCTCATAAAGGAATCAAGCTCAAAACCTTATGCTTTCTACAGATTCTAAACAATTAAAATAATTAGACCTAAAAAATCATAGGTGTCTGTGCACACAACAACCATGACTAATAACGCATAATCTGTTCAAGTCCAAGTTGAACCTAAAATCTGATGGCCTCAAACTCCAACGCAAAGCAATTATCACACTCTTCCTCTTTCCTGGAAAATTAAAATCATAAAATATCATAAATAAAGTATGCTTGTTGTCTATTTATATTAATTATAATGGCAAATTAATACCTCCTAAAATTTTAATTAATTTGAATTTTAATAAAAGATATAATTTAGTATAATTTGAAAACACAGAAATAAAAATATCCTTCCAAATTCCACTGTAGGCAAGAAGATATTCTGAGTCTTTGCGAGATACCTCTTTTCAGTATTTTTACATGAACATGAATTACAATATGTAAAGCATCCATAAGATTTCCTGGTGTATCATAAATATTCTGCAAGAATTTAAGAAAAAATTAATGGAAAAATTTACACACAGCCACCTCAGCTTTATGAAGGCTTCAGGCTTATCCATTAGCAAGGAACCTTGACTTGCTGTGGCTCAAAACAAAAGAGCCCACATGTTTTTTATTTATAGTTACAATCTTGAGGTACATGTAGTGTTGTGTCATGCACTTTTAAAAAAAAATTAACACCTGGTTATAATCATTTTTATGGAAAAGACAAAGGACAACATATAACCTGCATATACACAAAAGGGTATAGAATGAAATATTTAAGATTTTCTATCTCAAGAGACATAAATGCTAACATATTTTCTTGTATACCTTTCCATACATATCCCTTGTACACCTTACATATATATTCATATGTATGTATATATGTTTATGCATGACTGTGTATATTATATTTATGCTAGTTTTTCATTAAGACTCTATATTATAAACAATATATTTTTATAAACCAGTGTGCTGTTGAGGCATATCATATATGTATGTATGTATGTATGTATATTCATATTTGAATGAATAAAATTCTCACCTAACTAAGAACAAAAGAAGTAAATTCTAACTCTGATAGTATCTTTTAAAGAGAGAAAAAAAAATAAACCCTTATATCTAACTCTACTTAAAGGCCAAATACTGAATTATCCTCCCCTGAATTAAAAAAAAAAACACCTTAATATTCACTATTGCTACTGCAATTCAATTAGAGGAACTATATAGTAAAACAAGAAAAAGAAATAAAAGTATGCAAAATGGAACCCAAAGAGTAAGGCTGTCAACATTGTAAGATGACATAATTGGCACAGAAAATCCAAGATTCTTTACAGAAAAGCTACAAGTATGGATGTGTAAATTTAGCAAAAAAATTTTTTAGCAAAATTTTTTAATACAAAGTCACTATATACAAATGAACTAAATCCTCTATCTAGTTGGCAAACTTTCTTTAAAGGACAAGGCAGTTAATACTTTAGCCTTTGTGGGCGACATGGTCTCCTCTTTTGTCATTGTAGCATTCCTTTGGTTTGTTCCCCACTAGAAGATGCTATAAGCCTCTGCTGCTCTGAACTTGTGGTACTGTATCCATGACATAGGACATACCTGTACTCTCTGTACTGTGGTACTGGGTCCCATTCACTTAGTTCTCAGTCATCCCCTATCTTTACCTATTTTGATATCAATCAGATTTGTTTGCCTTATGATATAACCCACCTACAATATATTTTTAGATATCCATGAATATTTCTGGTCAATTGATAGGAAATTTATTCATCTTCTGGTAATAATTCAGTGTTTTTTTCCCCTTAGTTTCATCACATTTACTTCATTGGGTCTCAGGGATTTTAAGCAAGTAGGAGCTGTCATTTTCAAAACAGTGGTCTGGCCATTGATTACTCATCCAGAAAAACACTTCTGTTTATCTAAAGGGAAACATGGTAAGCCTCATTATCCAAGCTTCTGCCTGATGTTACAAGCACAATTTGAAAAATTGATCTAATGATTTCAACACTGAACAGGAATATCAACCTAGTTTTAAATACCGACAACCGCTTGTTTTCAATGTGCTTAACACTTGTAGGAAATTGATTGCAGGAGGTATAATCAGCTAATACTTTATTTGTAATACTCCATGACCCTGAAACCCTAGCTCTTTCACATGCATATATTTTAGTGCACAGTCATCTCAGGAAAGAAATTAGAGCGTACAAAGCAGGCTTGTCCTAATCTCTGTCTTTATGTGCCACTTGACATCATAAGAAAACATCACCAGAAACTGTCCCAAGCATGCTAATAACTCAAAGTTCCACCTTCCTTAAAAGGATGGCAATAAAACAGTAATGGAAACCCATTCTGTTAATAGGAAACGTGGACAATTTTGGTTACCAGAAAAGGCATTTAAGAAATGGTCCAATAAATCACTGACAACCATATTAACAGTAATGACTCTGTCTAGTAAGTTGAATATAGAAATGTTTATATTTCTATTTTACATAAAGTGCAGGGCTAAATGCTTACATTTCTAGTCACAGATAATAAACTGGGATGCATTCACTGGGATTTGTTGGACCCTCGAGTCCATGCATCATCTTTTTCCCACAAAGCTGAATCTACTCAATCTCAATGGTAAATTCCATGTCTCTAAATTTCTAGGGTTAATGCTTATTTGAGACAGGAAGAAGGAAAGGGGCTGTGACTTATCATTCTGTGACTTTTCCTTTCCATCCTTTGAAACGCTCCAGAAAGAATGTTTTTGCATTGTTCTTAAGATGTAGTGTCTATTAGTTTCCACCATCATGTTGAGTGCTTATTGTCCTAGTTTTAAGTCCATATTCTGCTTCCTTTCATGGTCCCTGATGAGCCTGAATCTAGGATCTTGTCCTCCTCTTGACAATCTGATCTCCAAGGAGCCTTTCTTGTCAGATCTATCCAAGGCCTTTGTTATATTCTGGGTCAGACTACAGCTCTTCTAGACTTTGAAATCTGAGCTCACTTTCCTAATAAAAAAATGTCTAATGTCAGTTGCAGGCTTCAAAGTAGGTATTATATAATGGTGTCTTAACTTATAATAATCAATGTCTTAGTCTAGATAAGTAAATCACATCTTATCTTCATGGTGATAATCTAAACATGTATCATGTAATTGTTAGTAAAAATCATTTTTTAAAGAGACTACTACTAAACGTGCTCTAAATATACAGTCCAACAATCACACTCTGTAGTATTTACCCAAAAGAGTTGAAAACATATGTCAGTACAAATAGCTACACACAGATGTTTACAGCAGCTTTATTCATAATTGCCCAAACTTGGAAGCAACAAAGACATTGTTCAGTAGGTGAATGGGTAAATAAACTGTGGTACATCTAGACAATGCAATGTTGTTTGGTGTTAAAAAGAAATGAGCTATCGAACCATGAAAATGTATGTAGGAATCTTAAATGCATATTAGCAAGTGAAAGACACCAACCTGGAATCATATACGCTGTTTGATTCCAACAGTACTGGACATTCCAGAAAAGACAGAATAATGGAGACTTGAAAAGATCATTATTTGCCAATGGTTAAAGAAAAGGAGGAATGAATAGACAAAACATAGAGGATTTTTAGGGCAATGAAAATACTCTTTTATGGTCGATACATGCCGTTATAAATTTGTTCGAACCCACGAAATGCACAATACCCAAGAGTGGGACCCAAAGTAAATTATGGATTTCTGATAATGGGTCAGTGCAGGCTCATCAGCAGTCGCAAATGTAGTGCTCTGGTAGAAGACATTGATAAGGGCTATATATGTGTGGGGGCACACGGGAAATCTCTTTACCTTCTACTCAATTTTGCTATGATCCTAAAACTGCTTAAAAAAATAAAGTGTGTTTAAGAAAACCTGACTCTTAACTGTGGCCTAATCTACCCATTCTCCTGATATAAAAACCATAGCGTCATTCATAAATTTTCTTTTTCATCCCACTGGAGTGTAATATTACTTAAAATGTTATATAATAGCTGGAGTGTAATATTACTTAAAACGTTATATAATAGCTTTCACTAGTAATTATCTGAGGGAAAACCATTTTATATGATCAGAAACTGAATTATTATACAATATATAGAAATGTAATTTCAATATTTTAAGGTATGTCTATTAACTCAAGTAATAATAACATAGTTATTTCTAATTTCAGATTCTACAAAAATATCTTACTGAATAAAAGAAATATTTTCTTTCACTTGTCTCCATCAGTTGTTTGAATTTTAATTGATGATTCTAAGATGGCTTAAAGTGGTTATAGATTTCCTCCCTTTTAGCCTTCTTCACAGTATTGATTGCTATACATCTTTCATCTTTTGAGTAATCATAAAATTTAGTTATTTATTATATGAATAATAAGGAATTCTTTAATTTCTAGGGCATGGAAAAATAAGACTGTTTTGCAGTATATAACCTTACCAACACAACAGAGTTTTCAGAGTCTGGCACAAAGTGATGATTTTGCTTTTAGAGCAGTAGTTTAAAAGTAATATTAAAAATAAGAGATATCATAACAAAGGCTGTTATTGTGTAGTTTAAGTATTGATTTAATTAGGCACAATAATTTTATCAAGTTAATTATATTTTTATTTAATTATATAGTACTTATTTAGTATTTATTTAGCTATGTTAATCATATTATATAACATAATTATGTAATTAAATTAATTAGTATCTGATTATCATGATCATCACTAAGTGTCAGCAGAAATGGCCACTGATAAACACATTGTCCTAGGAATAATAGGTCATAAGTAACTATAAACATAATATCTCTTTGCAGAGACTTGAAGCATTGGTGAGAACTATTCTATCTCAAGGCTAGTATGTATTTCTCCAGTATTTCTCTTCATAAACTACACCTCAGTGTTAGTTCAGACTTATCTGAAGTTGAGACAATGGCTGGAAACCTTGTAAATGTTAGAGGTTGTTCATTGGATATTAAATATAAAATATTCTTTTAAGTAGGAGATCACCCAGTATCTACCTGTCTGCACCTGGGTGATAACTAATTTATCTATCTCACCTCACACTTAAGTTATTTTATCAATCTCTACAATAGAATTTTAGAGTTTCCTTTACAGTTGTAATTATTTTCATCTTTTTAATCCATTAATTCCCGCTTTTATGTAATTTATCAATATCCCCTTTTACATTATATCTTACTGCTTTTAGGAATTTGACTAAATTATTTAAAATTCATTTTTAGTCATTTTTTATAATAATCACAACATATATAGCTATAGCAGATTTCTCCAAGTAAATATTTGCTTATATTTCATTTATTATAATAATTTTTTTACCTTTCCTAAATTTTTTTCTAGTGGTACTTTTTCCATTTATGGCCCCAAAATTATTGAGGAAGAAACATCTAAAATAAAGTTAAAAGTGATTGGGCTTTTCTTTCTTGGTCTTATTAAATCAATATTAGTTAGATTTAAAAAATAAAATATGGTTGTGTTATGTTCAGAGAACGCATACAAATTTTGCCTTTTAGAATCAATTAAGGTTCTATTTATAATGTAAGATATTAATTTTCTAGGTCACCAAAGGAATTTACTATGATGGAAAATAGTTTATTTCAATTATTTTCAACCTATCTTTATGGATCAATTACTAATACAATGATAAGCTTGTAGAAAAGAAAATGGTGCATGTATATTGGTTTTAATGTGGAAAGAAAAAAGTAGAAACACTTTCTTCTACCCTAATTTACTGATACATAGTAGACTGACAAGATCATGGCATTCTACCTCAAGCTGGATATGACAGAGAGATATCTTTACACCATGATTTGACCACAGCTGGGTTCCTTACTATATGGCTATTGTCTATAAGGAGAAAGTTTAAGTAGGATTTCATTCTCTAAACAAGCAAGGAATCACAGCAAAGTAGAACTACACCAAATTTACATTGTATTGATCTCAGTCTACTTTGTCTACAGTCATCATCAGAATAGGGCTCTCTGCTCATCCATGATTGAAGAGTCCTCATCCATCTTCCCAAGGTTGTACATCAAAAGTAGGCTTTCATCTCCAACTAATTTACACTTTAGGAGATAATAGGGGACTGACTAGTTATTGTTAGACCAAATACTCTTATCTTTCACTAGGGTACAACATGACAGTGACCTTAGTAGTAAGGCTATCAATGAAGAATAGAAGATGAATTCATAATTATAATCATAAGAAAATTCTTAAGATATAGCATTTAGCATTTGTATATGTTCCATTTGTATATGTATTCCATTTGTATGGAATGAGCCTCTCAGCTCACTTGACAGTGATTCTGAAAACCTAAGTACTTTGGAATGATTTTTATATGACTTTTTAAGGCCCACCTCCAGAAAGAATTCTAGTTGTTCAACACTCATATTTCTTGCCAATATGTACACTAGGTAGTCTTTAATGGATTTGTCTTTAACATGAATTCTACTATGCTATTGAGAAGAATCAAAATAATTTGGCTATAGAAACTAACCTGCTTTATCACTTCTCTAAGAGATTTGCTTATGCAGTTCTTCCTTCAGTAATTCAAAACTTTTACCATCCTGGAACTCTGGCAGTTTTAGTTTAACAGAGACACAATTCAAAACTGTGGACCGAAGGCCTCATTCTTTAATGTGTTATTGTTATGCTCCATTTGTATCTTTTCCCCCACAAATTTCTCATTGAAAAAAAAAACAACAACAAACTCATCAAAATCTCATAAAATACATGGCTTTTCCATTCATTAACCCTTGTAACTGAATATAAATGACTGTACCTAAGGCATACATAAGTTGGGCATCAGATAAATTACACCACAGCACAAAAAGAAAGAAGTAAAATGTTGTTTCTCTCCACATAAAATAGAAAACATCATGCCAATGATAATACAGGTAACAATTAATCAGGATATTTCACTACTGCTGAAATAAGATATTAGGCTGCTTTTTTCTTTGGTCACTTCTTTTGGAAAGTATGTTTATATGCATTTAAATCTTACAAATAAGATGATTGAGAAGGGACACTTAAAAGTAGAGGGTGGGAAGTCAACCACTATTTCTTTCCTTCCTTTCTTCCTTTTTTCCTTCTAGCCTTCCTTTATTTAATTCTTTCTCATACATCCTCTATTCAAAACCAATGAAGGACTGGAACTTGTAAGAAAGCTTAATATAGATTTATTATTCTATGGCAGAAGATGGCAGTAAGAAGGCACATACACTTTACTCTTAAATGTTTTTGCAATCTGCTGAGGAAAAAGATATATACGTTAAAAAATTACATTATAGTGAGATAATACAGCAAAAGAAAACTCTTCAAGCTAAAGTGTCACTACAGAAAAAAAAGAATAGTTATTGAGGGGCTTAAGGGAGTTTTCGAAAACTGTGATATTTCATCATGCTTTGGAGGGAAAAATAGATGTTTCCCAGGTTGACAAACATAACAAAGAATACTCAGGCAGTAGAAAGAGGTAAGATACTAAGTAAGAGTCAGTTTCTTTCAGGTAACTCTGTGTCAGTGCATCAAAACCCAGCTGGTTTTGATCTTAGAAATTAGAAATATCTGGAGATCTTTGGAGGGTGGTAGTAGAGAAAGAAATCCATGTCATTTCTCTACTTCAGGCTTAAAATATCAGAACCTTTATTTTTGGGAGAAAGTAGGGAAGGGGTATAGAGATCTGTGTTTGAACTAATTTCTAAAATTATTATGGTAATGGTAGACATCTATAAACTACTCCTCTAAAGAACTCAGAATCTCTAGAATACAATATATGTAAGTCGGGGAATGGAGAGGGGCAAGAGTAGGGATAGGTAGAAGAGCAAGAAGCATCAATAAATGTTTTTGTCAAATTCTCATGGTCATTCTGGGATGGATTACCATTTTTGGGCCACCTAGGACATATGAAAAGTTGGTCGTTTTAGGGTCCCTAAATGATTTCCACTATTAGGAAGGATACTAACTGAATAAGAGATTGGATACAGAGATTGATATCATTGGTTTTACGCTTGGCGACTTGGAGGTGTCAATAGTATATGCGGGCAGAAACATTAAATAAACCTATCAACATGCATGCTGGGGGCTCAAGAAAGAATGCTAGGATGGCACTATACAGGTTTGGTTTCTTTCAAATATACCTTTGAAATGCATCTACAATTGGAGATTCTGTCACTGCTTCTACTTTATCATCTCAGTCAGAGCACTGCTATTTCTTATTTTGACTATTATAAGAATTTTTTGGGGGGGGTATCTGCTTCAACACTTACAGACCTATATTCTTAACTTCATAGAGCCACCAGAGGAATTCTTTTATTGCAGCTTATTGTAAAGTCCAGAGTTTTAACATAGCCTAACAGTTCCTTAAATAATATTTCCCTCATCTCTTACTATTCTCCCAATATTTACATCACCATGATTTCATTGTCTGGCTTGATATGCCTGTACATCCAATGCATGTTTCCCTATCAGGGATCGTACAACAGTCTCCTGTTTGTTTGGAATGCATTTCCCCCAAATATCATCTAGGCCATTCATTTATCTCTTTCAGGTCATTAATAAAATGTTACTTTATCATATAAATCTTCTCTGATCACCTTACAAAAAGTCATCACACTCTTTGCCATCTTTACCATCTAAATCTGCCTTAATTCTCTTTATAATTCTTTCCTCACCTGATGTTTACTTTTTTATTATTTTTATTCCCTCCAAAAGTTTAACCTCCATTTACGGGCAGGAGATTCTTTTGTTGTCATACACTATTGTATCTCTAGGGCCTAGAGTAATTCCCAGCATGTAGTAGATATTTAGTATATAAAATAAGCAAATGAAACAAGTATCAGGAGCTTACAGATGAGAATAGAGACTGTGTATGAAAACACTTAGCAAACTGGATGAGTGAGAACATAGATGCATTGAAGAGAACTTTGAGAAGCTGGCTGAAGCAGAGATGTACATAGCAAAGTTTGATGCAGGAGAGCCACAGGGACCAGAGGGAAACCAGGACGAAACTCGGTCAGAGAAAACAGAGGAGAGGAAAAGAGAGCATTTGAAAGGGATGATCAGAAGAGTCTAATACTATGGAAACCTCAAAAATTTCATAGACTGCCCTGAGAGTCATTAGTGAATAGGTGGTACTTTATCTGAGAGTAGTAAGGCTAGTTCATTTGGCTAAAAATAAAAAGTTTTTCTGAACATTCCTTTATGTGTCTTTAGAACCCACATCCAGGAACAGAGTATCTAAGCTATAGGTGATGAGATGCAAAGACACTTATATAAACCATGGAGAGGAGGGGAGGGGAGGAATGAGAGATGGAAAAGAGAAACAAAGCAGTAAGTCACTGACCTGGGGGAAAAGGAAATGCATTGATATACTTTTTAAAAAATTTTTCTTTATTTATTTGACAGACAGAGATCACAAGCAGGCAGAGAAGCAAGCAGAGAGAAAGAGAGACAGGAGGAAGCAGGCTCCCTGCTGAGCAGCGAGCCCAATGTGGGGCTTCCCAGGACCCTAGGATCATGACCTGAGTGGAAGGCAGAGGCTTTAACCCACTGAGCCACCCAGGTGCTATGGAAATGCATTGATATTAAAAATATAAATAAAATTCTTATCCTAATACTTACTAATTTTGTGATATTTTATCTGCACAGCTGCTTCTTAAACCACAGTTTTATTTACTTATCTTTTCATTCATTCATTCATTCATTCATTCACTTTAATAAAATGCAGGTAACACCATTCTCTCAAAGTTGTTCTAAGAAATAGATCATCTATTTCAAGTACCTAGCACTAGGCAGGAAATATATAACATACGATAAAGTGCTTTTTAAAAGAGAAAATAGAGAAAGAGTAGTTTCTATACAAGAAAATATAAATGAGAGGTCTCAGATACTAAAGAGGAAAACCAGAAAAGGATTGACTTTGGAAATAACAGAGCACAATTCCAAGGAATAGGAAAAGGTCAATGAGGACTCAGAATTCTCTCATCTGAGCAAAAATCTCCTTAGCATCTCTTTGTATTTCTCTTCCAATTATTTTCTCCCGAACTCATTCAGACATTAATTATATTTATTGAGTACCTACTATGTGCTTTCATCTCTGTCTTAATCACTTTGAAGATAGACGTTCATAGAAGTGAACAAAATACACACAACCCTGTCAAAGCACAATTTCTACTGTAGGCTTATGAAAGTCCCATCCACATCAAACTTGCCACCCACCAGAAGCCACGCAGAACATCTCGGTGCACAAGAAATTAACTTCTGTTTTGTTCAAGGCATAATACATCTTGGGGATATTTTGTAAAATCAAGTAACATTATATAATCAATGCAAGAGATAATTTACAAAAGTGAAATAAAAAATGACCACCAGGGGCGCCTGGGTGGCTCAGTGTGTTAAGCCTCTGCCTTCAGCTCAGGTCATGAGCTCAGGGTCCTGGGATTGAGCCCCACATCGGGCTCTCTGCTCAGTGGAGAGTCTGCTTCCCCCTGTCTCTGCCTACTTGTTATCTCTGTTAAATAAATAAAATCTTTTTAAAAAAATGACCACCAAATAATTAAGCCCTTTGAATATTTGCATCTAAGAATGTATTTCAAGATCAAAGAAAAAATGAAGTTGTTGTTTCACAATTTATGATCATGAAAAATGAAAGCAACCTAAATAAACAATAATAGAAGACTAATTTAATAAATTAAGGAGAAATCACTAAATGTAATGGTTTGTAACAATAAATTAGTATTTCTAACAACATTAAAAAATTCAAGCAAATATGAGCTAGGGATTTTTATAAAACAAACCATTTCACCTCAAAATGCAAAGTAGAGGGGCACCTGGGTGGCTCAGTGGGTTGAGGCCTCTGCCTTTGGCTCAGGTCATGATCTCATGGTTCTGAAATCAAGCCTGGAATCTCTGCTCAGCAGGGAGCCTGCTTCCCCCTCTCTCTCTGCCTGCCTATCTGCCTACTTGTGACTGTTGTCAAATAAATAAGTAAATCTTAAAAAAAAATGCAAAGCAGAAGTATGGCTCTGTTCAGAACTTAAAGTATCTTCAAGATGAAGAGGAATAGTTTTTTCTATATTGAAAATATTATAATTTAATCTAATAGTTAAATATTTTTTATTTATAGGATAAATCCTATTTATAGGATACAGTAGGTGGCATTACAAGACAATATGAAATACAGTAAAACAGAAGTTTTCTATCAAAGAGTGAGACAAGAAATGCTTCATCCAAAACTAATTGATTATCACTAAGGATATTGTAGAGATGCTTATGGTGGTTCTAATTTTCTAAGATTCTAAAATATTATGAAATGAAAGGACAGCAGTTGAGAAACTGATCATTTGAAATGCCCAAGATTTGCCTGCTATTAGGCATACATCATGTAAGATCTGAAGCTACTGTTATTTAATTTTTTAAAAAAGGAAGAAGACTCACAGCCTTTTTACCTCCTCTTAGTTGAAGTCTTTGACCACCAGAGAGCATCCTATTTAAGATGTACTTTTTCAGGGCATCTGGCTCAGTGGGTTAAGCCACTGGCTTTGGCTCAGATCATGATCTCAGGGTCCTGGGATGGAGTCCTCTCTGCTGAGCAGAGAGCCCGCTTCCCTCTCTCTCTCTCTGCCTGCCTCTCCGTCTACTTGTGACCTCTCTCTGTCAAATAAATAAATAAAATCTTAAAAAAAAAAAAAAAAAAAAAGATGTACCTTTTCAGGGCTCTATCTTCCCAGAGGAGTAACAAGAAGGTATGGATGCTATCAGGGATACAAGACCTAGAGAATCTCTGGACATCTGTAGTAAAAGGGAATAGAAAAATGTTAAATTCTTTGTCTATCTTTCTCTCACTTTTCTTCCTGCCCTTCCTCCCTCCCTTCCCCAAATTCTCTAGGCACTAAATATTTGGCTTGAGAGAATACTCAAGTGGAACATGTATAAAATTTCAGATTCTTTCCCAAGAAATAAATGAGATACAACTCTTTCTGGATAATGGTTATCTTCAATTTAAGAATGTAACCTGAGTATTCCACCAAGATTTTGTTCAATTATACACACTTCTTAAAACACATAAATCATAATAAATAGTAAAGAAAACTTAGGAACTTCATAGTATGTCAGTTATACGACTTATCATTTGTTGTCATAGCATCAGTTTCATTTATAATGTTTAGTGAGGTTTTTTAGATTTTGTAACTGCCTAATCAATAAAAAAAAGAATGTCTTTCCTACTTCAGTGGACAGTGGTCACTCTCTTGATATCCCTATTTTAAAAAGGACCACTATACATAAAGCCTGATGATTCACACTTTCGGAATGTGCATTTGACAAATAAGAAACTTTTTAAACATTAAGTGAAAACGTGTAGAATCCAAATCATTAATCTTTTTCCTTTTCCACTATTTAACCCATGCCCATTTGCTGGAGAGTAAACCCTGAATCATGAGACTTATAAAATATAACAAGTTACATTTTTCCAGCTAAGATACGTATTCTAGCAAAAAGCAAATTTGTTTTTATTCTTTGTCCAATTAGAGACCCACCAACATTTGTGACAATCATTGTCATTTACAATTACTTTTTAAAAAGATTTTATGTATTTATTTGACAGAGAGAGAGATAAAGAGAGACAGAGAGAGACAGTCCATGCAGAGGGAAAGGGAGAGAGAAAATCTCAAGCAAACTCCATGCTGAGCATGGAAATTGACACAGGGCTTGATTCCAGGACCCTGAGATCATGACCTGTGCTGAAATCAACAGTCAGATGCTTATCCAACTGTGCCACCCAGGTACCCCTCCTTAACAAGTATTTTGATGAGACAGAAACACGAAACATATGCCTAACTTGCTTGTCACTAGACTCAATCCTCAGACGTATTTTGGTTACATTGTTTTCTCATTTGGAATCAAGATGGAGAATTTGAGTCTTAAAAGAAGAGCTGTGTGGGGTTTTTTTGGTGAAAGAAATAAAAATAACATTGAATAATAGCAACAAGAGTGACTTTTCCCACAGGTTTCTCTGTCTAACCTGTTTGAGACCATTGATATCCATGGTGGTTTTCATCTCTGTGTTCTTTTTGTGTGCGACATCAATATGTCACTTCTCTCCCTAAGGCAATGTCCTTGCATGGAAAAGAATCAAATCATATCCTATGAATGAGTTGTCTCTTATTAATTTTGAAAAGGATACAATTGAACAGGATACCAAAAGATGATTTTTATGAAGTAAATATAAATAAACTACATTCATTTTCTTTATTTTACATTTTTCCTCATTTCTATATACATATGTTACATAAGCTCTTCATAACTACATCTCTCTCACATGCACACTCTCTCCCTCTCTCTCTCACAGACTCACACACACACTCACACAACATTAACATTTGTCATTATTTTCTTCAGGGTAATAGTATTATCTGTTTGGAGATAGATGTGGGAGGAAAAAGACCACAAAAAATTTTAAAGCTTTATTTTGTTTAGGGAGAGTGCTTTCTCAGTATAACAACTCAAAATATTCCAGATAACTGTTGTTTTAATTTAAAATACTTCCCATTAGAACTCCTTGGAGTTGTGGAATTTTGTTTTCCACTGTCATGAAAACTTGCAAGTTATGTGTATTGACACCAACTGATACAAAATTTTAAGGAATGGCTTCAAGTAGAGCTTCCATCAAGTTGAAGGACTTTATTTTCTAGTGTTTAAGTATGTCTCAAAAACTTTTAAATAATAAATTGGACTGAGATTTTAAAAAATAATAGCCTTTTACACACACAAAATCAAAATACCCCTATAATTTCTTTGTAAGAACTCAAGTCAGTAATTTAGTGTGGCATTATTAAGATTACTACTTTGACTAATCTCCAGTATGGCAGAAGATGTTATACATTAGAACATGTATATATACCTCGATTTCAAAGAAGAGTATTAGAAAGAGGAAACCTAAAAATTATATCAAAAAGAAAAAGAAAAACATCATGTGTTAAATATTAACCACTTGTTAATAATTGTTGTGCTATACAATGCATGTACATTGGCTAATATAATAGTATATTTCATAAGCAGATTGAAAAACATATCATTAAAAAATTCATTAAAATAATGATGAAAGGGACACCTGGGTGACTCAGTGGTTTAAGCTTCTACCTTTGCTCAGGTCATAATCTCAGGGTCCTGGGATCAAGCCCCACATGGGGCTCTCTGCTTAGCAGGGAGCCTGCTTCCCCCATTCTCTCTGCCTGCCTCTCTGCCTATTTGTGATCGGTCAAATAAATAAATAAAATCTTTAAAAAAATGATGAAGGAGAACAAGGTAATGTATCCTAAGGGACTAGACAGTACATATTTTTAAGGCCTAGCATTCACTTGGCATCATGCTTTACATTGTAAGGAATGTAAAAATTACCATCACTTTATTTTCTTCATTCCTTTTTCCTCACCTTCAGTATATGTCATTTCTTCTTTCCTTCTTTACATTTCTTAGAATGTAAAGTCCAAGAAGATGAAAATTAAATATTCATCTTGAGTATTAAAGACTCATATCATTACTAAAGGTATATATTTATTTCTGAGGTCTCCAGAATTCAAATGGCGAAGAAAAGAAAACATATTTAGTTGCATATCTTTACGTTTTAAGATTAGTTTTTGCCTATTTCTCAATGAAATCAAGACATATGTGAAATTGATTTTATTTCACTTTTGGCTCCAGAATTCCTTTTTTGGAATTCAGTTGATTCATTGTTTTTCTGGTTCACTTTAGTCTTTGCACATGGCTTCTTTTAGGTTTTTATGCATACTTAAACCAGTTGATTTAAAGTTTCTGTCTATGAAGTTCAAAGACAAGACTTCCTCAATTATGATTTTTGTCAATTTAATTTTTTCCTTGAATGGACTATATATCCTGTTACTTTGTATGTTTTTCTGGGTTTTTTGTTGTAAGTTGGACATTTGAATAATATAATATATGATAATTCCTTAAACCAACTTCTTAACTCTTCCAGAGTTCCTTGTTCTTGATTTTTAAAGGATACAGTCATTCCTTCCTTCTTTTTTTTTTTTTAACAGTGTTTTTTCAAACTATTTCTGAAAAGACTGTATTCCTTGTTGTGTGTGGTCATGGAAGCTCCTATTCCTTTAGATGGTGATAGGGCCGTTTTGACAGAGACTTCTTTGAATGCTTGGAGTATGAGCCATTGGTGAAGCTGAAGTAGTGAGTATCCTCTCATGTATTTTTATGAGCATACATCCTATGCTAGGCATGCATATGGTTCTCTAAACTTCCCAGTATACACAGGGAATTTGAAATTTCCTGATTTCCCAAAGAATCTCCCTTGCTTTTCCTCCCATGTTTTAGGTGGTCTATTTTGTGTCTCAAATGTAATACTTCACACAGGTAACTGCATCTTTTTGTACACCTTACTATGCTTACCACATGTCCACTTGGAGTGGGTTTTGATTTAGGTAAAACAGATGATCACACTGTGTCAGTGCTTTTGACAGCATCAAGATAAATGAGAACAGGCAAGCATAATGATATGTGAAAAAGGTCTGCTCTGCTTTCTCTAGAACCAGTGAATAGGACCCTATACTGGTGACATGGGTTGCTACCAAGACTGTCCCTAAACTAGGAAAGATATGAGCCAAAGGCTACTAAAAGTTTTAAGGGTTTGCTACCAATTTTAAGTTGTCTTTTCCTTTATTAAGTATTTGGTTGGTTTCTGTAAACCTTTGACTATTTTTCAGAGTTCTGAAAAAGTTGGTTCTTACTGGATGGACTGAGTATTGAAATGCTACACTACCCTCTCCCACCCTACTTCAGTGGTGTTAAGAGATGGAGCCTTTTCAGGGTAATTAGGATTAGTTGAGGTTGTGGTGATGAAGCCATCATGAATGGGAGCAGAGCTCTTGTAAGAGTCAGAGAAGAACTTGCTTCCCTTCTCTGCTCCCTCCTATGTCAGAATATAAGAAGTCAGTAGTCTTTAACCAGGAAGAGGGTCCTCATGCTTTAATGTTAGACTTCCAGTCTCCAGAACTGTAAGACATAAATTTATAAACCAAGCAATTTGTGGCACTTTGTTACAGAAGCCCCAAGTGATTAATACAGATACTTTTCCTTATTTTTCAATGTTTCTGTGAAAGGGACATTGTTTGGAGCAGATTATTCTCCATTTTGCTGATGTTGAAAACATATAAATGAGAAAATGTCTTCAGTTGTCTATTTATTAGCAATGTTCAATAATAGGACTATTATTTTGTTTTATTTTGCTTTTACTTTTATAAGAAGATAGAACAAAAGCAGTTATTAGATGGATAAATTAACAGCAAAAAAAAAAGACTCATAATACAGAGAAAAGACCTCAGTGCACAAATTACTAGTCAATTTAATATTCATCAGTTACTAATGGGGAATGTATTTAAAGAGAAATAACACTACCTACTTAAATTTTTAAAATAGTCGATTGGGGGGGACAAGATGGCGGGGAAGTAGGAGGAGGCACCCGCTCAACCTGCACCCTAAAGTGAGCTTATTACCTTCCAACAATCTCCAATCACCCACAAAATCAGCCTGAGATCAGAATTATACACGTCTGGATCTCTACTGGAGCAGAAGACGCCAGTGGGCAGGTAAAGCGGAGTGGGAAAGTCAGACTGATATCGGAAGATAAACAAAAGGGGGAGGGAGCCACCAGAGGCGACCCGTTGGAAAGTAATATCCCAATAGGAGAGTGCCCTGCGCCTGGGGACCAGCATGAACTCAGGAGACTGGTAGAAAGCACTCAAAAAGAGCAAAGAATCACCAAGGGGGAAATTGTGGGAATCGGGGTGTTAGGGTCGGGGCTTAAGTCCCCAGACCCAGGACAGCCACCCCTGGCACAGAGCCAGAGAGAGTGTGGCAGAGAAACCAGGTCTCGGTCCCTGAACCACCAGCGCACCTGAGAGTGTGTGGCGCCTGGCTCCTGTGAGGGGCTGGGAGCCTCGCCAGCCAACAGAAGCACAGCCTTTTTTCAGTCCCCACGCAAGTGCCCTGCTGTGCCATCAGAGTCTTAGTCGTGCCCCGCACCCTCCCCTGAGAGAGGTGCACACAAACGCCAGCCGGGTGCTCTCGGACCGGAAAGACCAGGCACTCCCAGCCCGGGCCAGTGGGAAAATCTCAGTGTGTGACCGCTGCTTGGAACTTCTCTGGCAGTCTGGAACTGCCCAGACAGCTGCTGCTGCCATGGTTTTGGGTACAAGCAAAAAAATTCTGAGTCCCCAGGGACCATGACTGGGAACCTGCTCTGCCAGCGGCCAAGGGGGGATTTATACGGGCTCTGCAGACCGACTGAGGCTTCTCTCTGAGAGGGAGGTCAGGGTGCCGTTTGCTTTCCTCTAAACCTACAAAAACCATCAAAAGTGGTCAAGGCAAGAGAGAAAAACAAAAGTGAACAAATATAAAAACCTCCAGAGAACAAAAACCTGAAAAAAACAGTTTCCTCAGAGCCCACCCCCTTGAGGGGGGCGGGGGGATTTAGCTGAGAGAACTTCAGGGACTGAAAACCCACGTGGCAGGCCCCTCCCCCAGAAAACCAACTGGGAAAGGAAAAAAAAAAAAAAAAAAAGACGACAAGAGAACAACTACCACTACTTCATAGGACAATTTTTATTATTAATTCGATCCCACTATTCTGGCTCATTTTTTTTAATATAGTTAATTATTTATTATTATATAGATAATTTTTTAACTTATTTACCATCACAGTGAGATGTCCAGTACATCAAATTCCATAATAACCTTCTAACCTGAACTTTTTGATACATACACCTGTGTTTTCCTTTTGCATTTCTATTTTTTTTTGCATTTCTATTTTTTAAATTTCTTTTTCTTTCATAATTTTAGTTTAGTTTAGTTTAGTTTATTCCTTTTTTTAATTTTTATTTTCTAATATTCATATAGAATTAAATTTCAAGGTAATCCCCTTTCCCCATTCAATGCCACCCCTATAGGTAAATCAATTCCTAATCCCCCCTTATCTTAGGAAAGTTGAGTCCTTTAACAAAGATATCAAGATACATCCAGGAAGAATAAAAACAACCTTCCTCACCCACACTGAGAATTTACAACCACTCTCCCATCTTTTTCTTCCACCAGTATTTCTGTGTGTTTTTGTATTTGTCCCGATAGTATATAAATCTTACACTCAGGGTTCTTTTTGACGAGGTTCTTCCTTTATTTGCACATATATATTTTTTTTTCTCTTGTCATATACTTTTATCAGTCTTTTTGTTTGTCTGTGTCTGTTTGTATACTTCATAAATCTTACCTTGGGGCCCATTTGGGCTAAACCTTCTCTTTTATCTCACCTTTCTTTCCTGTCTCTCTCCCTCTCTCTTTTTTTTCTTTTCCTTTTCTTTTTCCTCTCATTTGGGTGGTGAACCCTGATTCCTCAGAAGCATTCCAGGGTGCACCTTGACTGCACCATAGTTGATACACCCAACTACACTCGTTCAGCCATCTCTCACCAAAATGACTAGAAGGAGGAATGCCCAACAGAAGAAAAATACAGAGGATGGACCTTCTGCAACAGAGATAATGGCTATCAACATAGACAATATGTCAGAAAGAGAATTCAGGCTAACAATTATCCAAGCAATAGCTAGGTTGGAGAAAGCCATGGGTGACCAAATGGAATTGATTAGGACCGAACTGAAAATGACCAGAGATCATGTTTCCAATATTAAGGAAGAGCTGAAAGCTACCAGGGATGACCTTCACAATGCTCTCAATGAGTTCCAATCTAATCTAAATTCTCTCAATGCTAGAGTAACTGAAACAGAAGATAGAATTAGTGATCTGGAGGACAAACAGATAGAGAGAAAGGATCAGGAGGAAGCCTGGAACAAACGGCTTAGAAGCCACAAAAACAGAATAGGGAAATAAATGATGCCATGAAACGTTCCAACGTCAGAATTATTGGAATCCCTGAAGGGGGGGGGGGGAGAAAGAAAGAAGTCTAGAAGATATAGTGGAACAAGTTCTTCATGAAAATTTTCCAAATCTCATGAATGGAACCAGCGTTTATGTACCAGAGGCTGAAAGGTTTCCCCCCAGCATTACAGATTCTTGAAAGTCCTCAAGACACCTAATAGTAAAAATGAAGAATTATAATTGTAGGCAGAACCTCTTGAAAGCAGCTAGGACAAAGAAGATCCTTACATACAGAGGAAAGCCCATCAGAATAACGTCAGACCTGTCCACAGAGACCTGGCAAGCCAGAAGGGGCTGGCAAGATATATTCAGGGCACTAAATGAGAAGAACATGCAGCCAAGAATACTTTATCCAGCAAGACTGACATTCAAAATGGATGGAGAGATAAAGAGTTTCCAGGACAGGCAAGACTTAAAAGACTATGCAACCACCAAGCCAATACTGTAGGAAATATCAAGGGGGCTTCTTTAAAGGAGGAAAATCCCGAGAATAGCATTGAACAGAAATATAGAGACAATCTACAGAAAGAAAGACTTCAAAGGTAACTCGATGTCAATAAAAACGTATCTATCAATAATCACCCTCAATGTGAATGGCCTAAATGTGCCCATAAAATGGCACAGGGTTGCAGACTGGATAAAACGACAGGACCCATCCATATGTTGTCTACAAGAGACCCATTTTGAACCTAAAGATACACACAGACTGAAAGTGAAGGGATGGAGAAGCATCTTTCATGCCAATGAGCCTCAAAAGAAGGCTGGGGTAGTGATTCTCATATCAGACAAATTAGATTTTAAACTAAAGACTGTAGTCAGAGATCCAGAAGGACACTACATAATTCTTAAAGGGACTATCCACCAAGATGATCTAACAATTGTAAATATCTATGCCCCCAATATGGGAGCAGCCAATTACATAAGAAAACTGTTAATCAAGATAAAGATTCATATTGATATGAATACACTAATCATTGGAGATCTTAACATGCCTCTCTCAGAAATAGACAGATCATTGAACCAGAAAATCAATAAAGAAACAAGAGCATTGAATGACACATTGGACCAGATGGACCTCATAGATATATACAGAACATTCCACCCTAAAACAACAGAATACTCATTCTTCTCAAGTGCACATGGAACTTTCTCCAGAATAGACCACATACTGGGTCACAAATCAGGACTCAACCGATACCAAAAGACGGAGATTATTCCCTGCACATTCTCAGATCACAATGCTTTGAAACTGGAGCTCAATCACAAGGAACAGTTCCAAAGGAACTCAAACACCTGGAAGCTAAAGACCACCTTGCTTAAGAATGCTTGGATCAACCAGGAGATCAAGGAAGAACTGAAACAATTCATGGAAACCAATGACAATGAAGACACTTCGATCCAAAACCTATGAGATACAGCAAAGGCGGTCCTAAGGGGGAAATACATAGCCATCCAAGCCTCCCTCAAAAAAATTGAAAAATCCAGAATACACCTTAAAGAACAGGAGGATCAACAACAAATCAAACCAACTCCACACATAAGAAGGGAAATAATCAAGATTAGAGCTGAGATCGATTAGGTAGAAGCCAGAGATACAGTAGAACATATCAATGAAATTAGAAGCTGTTTTTTTGAAAGAATCAATAAGATCGATAAACCATTGGTGACACTAATCCAAAGGAAAGAGAGAAAGCTCAAATACATAAAATTATGAATGAAAAGGGAGAGATCACAACGAACACCAAGGAAGTAGAAACAATCATCAGAAGTTATTATCAACAGTTGTTATATGCCAATAAGCTAAGCAACCTAGATGAAATGGATGCATTCCTGGAAAACTATAAACTCCCAAAATTGAATCAGGAAGAAATTGACAACCTGAATAGAAAAATATCTAGTAAAGAGATTGAAGCAGTGATCAAAAACCTCCCCAAAAATAAGAGCCCAGGACCTGATGGATTCCCCGAAGAATTCTACCAAACTTTCAAAGAAGAAATAACACCTATTCTCCTGAAGCTGTTTCAAAAAATTGAAGCAGAAGGAAAACTTCCAGACTCTTTCTATGAAGCCAGCATTACCCTGATCCCCAAACCAGGCAAAGACTCTACCAAAAAGGAGAATTTCAGACCAATATCACTGATGAATATGGATGCTAAGATTCTCAACAAGATCCTAGCCAACAGGATCCAACAGCATATTAAAAAGATTATCCACCATGACCAGGTGGGATTCATCCCTGGGCTATAAAGATGGTTCAACATTCGCAAATGAATCAATGTGATAGAACAAATTAATAAGAGAAGAGAGAAGAACCACGTGGTCCTCTCAATTGATGCAGAAAAAGCATTTGACAAAATCCAGCATCCGTTCCTGATTAAAACACTTCAAAGTATAGGGATAGAGGGAACATTCTTGAACTTCATCAAATCTATCTATGAAAGACCCACAGCAACTATCATCCTCAATGGGAAAAAGCTTGCATCCTTCCCGTTGAAATCAGGAACACGACAAGGATGCCCACTCTCACCACTCTTGTTCAAAATAGTATTAGAAGTCTAGCAACAGCAATCAGACAACAAAGGGAAATAAAAGGTATCCAAATTGGTAATGAAGAAGTCAAACTCTCTCTCTTTGCAGATGGCATGATTATTTATATGGAAAACCCAAAAGACTCCATCTCCAAACTACTAGAACTCATACAGCAATTCAGCAACATGGCAGGATACAAAGTCAATGTACAGAAATCAGTGGCTTTCTTATACACTAACAATGAAAATACAGAAAGGGAAATTAGAGAATCGATTCCATTTACTATAGCACCAAGAACCATAAGATACCTGGAATAACCCTAACCAAAGAGGTAAAAGATCCTTACTCAAGGAACTACAGAACACTCATGAAAGAAATTGAAGAAGACACAAAAAGATGGAAGACCATTCCATGCTCTTGGATCGCAAGAATAAACATTGTTAAAATGTCTATACTGCCTAAAGCAATCTATACTTTTAATGCTATTCCGAACAAAATTCCATGGGTATTCTTCAAAGAGCTGGATCAAATAATCCTAAAATTTGTATGGAATCAGAAGAGACCCCAAATCGCTAAGGAAATGCTGAAAAACAAAAATAAAACTGGGGGCATCACGTTACCTGATTTCAAGCTTTACTACAAAGCTGTGATCACCAGACAGCATGGTACTGGCATAAAAACAGACACATAGACCAGTGGAACAGAGTAGAGAGCCCAGATATGGACCCTCAACTCTATGGTCAATTAATCTTTGACAAAACAGGAAAAAATATACAGTGGAAAAAAGACAGTCTCTTCAATAAATGGTGCTGGGAAAATTGGACAGCTATATGTAGAAGAATGAAACTCGACCATTCTCTTACACCGTACACAAAGATAAACTCAAAATGGATAAAAGACCTCAACATGAGACAGGAATCCATCAGAATCCTAGAGGAAAACATAGGCAGTAACCTCTTTGATATCAGCCACAGCAACTTCTTTCAAGGTATGTCTCCAAAGGCAAAGGAAACAAAAGCGAAAATAAACTTTTGGGACTTCATCAAAATCAAAAGCTTCTGCACAGCAAAGGAAACAGTCAAGAAAACAAAGAGGCAACCCACAGAATGGGAGAAGATATTTGCAAATGACAGTACAGACAAAAAGTTGATATCCAGGATCTATAATGAACTCCTCAAACTCAACACACAAAAAACAGACAATCATATCAAAAAATGGGCAGAAGATATGGACAGACACTTCTCCCATAAAGACATACAAATGGCTATCAGACACATGAAAAAATGTTCATCATCACTAGCCATCAGGGAGATTCAAATTAAAACTACATTGAGATATCAACTTACACCAGTTACAATGGCCAAAATTAGCAAGACAGGAAACATGTGTTGGAGAGGATGTGGAGAAAGGGGAACCCTCTTACACTATTGGTGGGAATGCAAGTTGGTGCAGCCTCTTTGGAGAACAGTGTGGAGATTCCTCAAGAAATTAAAAATAGAACTTCCCTATGACCCTGCCATTGCACTCCTGGGTATTTACCCCAAAGATACAGATGTCGTGAAAAGAAGGGCCATCTATACCCCAATGTTTATAACAGCAATGGCCACGGTCGCCAAACTGTGGAAAGGACCAAGGTGCCCTTCAACAGACGAATGGATAAGGAAGATGTGGTCCATATACACTATGGAGTATGATGCCTCCATCAGAAAGGTTGAATACCCAACTTTTGTAGCAACATGGACGGGGCTGGAAGAGATTATGCTGAGTGAAATAAGTCAAGCAGAGGGAGTCAATTATCATATGGTTTCACTTATTTGTGGCGCATAACAAAAAGCATGGAGGACATGGGGAATTAGAGAGAAGGGGGTTGGAGTAAATTGGAAGGGGAGGTGAATCATGAGAGACTATGGACTCTGAAAAACAATCTGAGGGGTTTGAAGTGGTGGTGGGTGGGAGGTTGGGGTACCAGGTGGCGGGTATTATAGAAGACACAGATTGCATGGAGCACTGGGTGTGGTGAAAAAATAATGACACTGTTATGCTGAAAATAAATAAATAAATAAATATTTAAATAGTCACATGATTCTGAGACTTTGTAGGATTGAAAATTTGAGAACAATTTAGTATATATCACTAAGTAGCTAAGGAACCAAAACTAATGCACTGGCACGCTTACTTCTGCATGTATAAAAGTACTAATGAGTTGACAGCAAATATTTAATAATTTCCTTTTCCTCCTCTCTCTCTCTCTCTCTCTCTTATTTCTCTCTCTCTCTTCCTTCCTCCCTCTCTCCCTTCTTACATTTGCATTCCATTTATCTACCTACTTATATCTATCATCTTTACAATTGGCCAACAATGATTAAATTTCTCTTAAAGAAACAGATTGTGGAGGAGAGACAAGATGGGGGAGAAGGAGACCATGTTTCAACCGGTCCCCTAAAATTAGTTAATTATCTACCAGAACACTCTGAACACCTATGAAACCAGCCTGAGATATAGGATTATACACTTCTGGATCTCTATGGGGGCAGAAGACCCCAGTGGACAGGTAAAGTACTGGGAACACTTGGACTGATACTGCAGGATAAACAGAAGGGGGAGGAGCCACCAGAAGCAACCCACTGGAAAGTAATACCCTAATACGATAGTGCCCTCTGATTGCAGACTTGGAGTCTAGTTAAAAGCACTCAAAAAGAGCAAAAGATCTTAAAGGGCAACTGGTGGAATTGGGCAGTAACAGGCATGGCCTAAGCCCATGGACCCAGGATGGCCACCACTAGTGACCAACTGTGTCAGAGACAGTGCAGCGGCGGAGCCTCTGGTTCCTGATCCTGGATACCCCAGGGTTGCACGGCTTGCACCACCACTCCAAAAAGTGTACACTCCTGCCTCCACATGAGGGAGTCTGGTGCACACTCTCAAGAACCACAGCCTTTTGCACTCTGTGCTCACTGCGAGACCAGGGTCTGAACCACACTCCCAGCTACGCTTGAGAGTGTTCCTTGCGGGCACTAGCTGGTGGTCTTTAGGACCGCCTGAGAGTCTGAACACTCCCGGCCCAGACTTGAAGGAACTACCCCAGACAGCAGTCCCAGCAAACGCTGCCACCAGAAGTAGGCTTCCTGGAAGATTATTGCTTGTGGTTTCAGCACGGGGGTTCAGAGACAGGCAGGTACATTCAGCAACTCCTGAGATGGTGACTAGGGACATGCACTGCCTGTGGGAGGTTGCTTGGCTCAGCAGAGTTTACAGAGGGGGAGTCTGTGTATTCTGGACCACCACCCAGAGGGGAGCAGACTGAGGCTTCTCTCTGAGACAGAAGTCCTGGTACAATTTGCTTTCTACTAAACCTCTGAAAAGCCACAAAAAGACACCAAAGAACAAAAACCTCCAGAGAACAAAAGCCTGAAAAACTGGTTTCCACAGAGCCCAGCCCCTTGGCAGGGGGAAGGAGGAGGATTCAACCCCAGCAAGACTGACTAACAGTGCAGTAGGCCTCTCCCCCAGAAAGCCAGCTAAAAGAACAAGAGGACAACAACCACAGGGTCGCCATAAAACTGTAAGACCCCAATATCAAGGGAAAATAATATATTAAGCTGCTGGTATGGCCCTAAAACATGTATATTTCATAGACACAACTTTTGTTTTTAATTCACTTTCACTATTCTTGTCCTTTCTATTATTTTTAAACTATTTACCATTACAAATAGAGGTTTAATACAACATAATCCATAATAACCTTTTTGTAAAAAAGATTTATTTATTTGACAGAGAGAGATCACAAGTAGGCACAGAGGCAGGCAGAGAGAGAGAGAGGCAGGCAGAGAAAGAGAAAGGGGAGGAAGCAGGCTCCGAGCAGAGAGCCCGATGCGGGACTCGATCCCAGGACCCCGAGATCACAACCCGAGCCGAAGGCAGTGACCCAACCCACTGAGCCACCCAGGTGCTCCCCATAATAACCTTTTAACTTAAACTTTTTTCATATGTATACCTGTATTTTTCTTTTTCTTTTCTATTTTTTTAAATATACATATAGATATAAGCTTCAAGGTAATCCTATTTTCCTAATACTACCTCTATATATAAACCAGTTTTAATCTCCCCTTATCTCTGGAAAGTTGAGTCCTTTAACAAAGATTTCAAGATACACCCAGAAAGAATAAAAATAAACTTCCTCACCCACACTGAAGATTTATAACCACCTTCCCATTTTTTCTTCTTTCAGAGTTTCTGTGTATTTGTTTTTGTTCTGGTATTATATGTATTATATAAATCTCATCCTTGCGGTTCATTTTGGCTGGGTTCTTTTTTATTTTTTTCTTGTCATTTACTGTTTTCGTCTTTTTATTTGTTTTTTTGTTGGTATACCTTATGACTCTTAACCTTTGGGGCCCATTCTACCTGGATCTTCCGGTTTTGTTTTATTTTGTTTTCTGTCTCTCTCCTTTTTTTTTCTTTTTAATTTTAGATTTTTTATTTTTTATAAACATATATTTTTATTCCCAGGGGTACAGGTCTGTGAATCGCCAGGTTTACACACTTCAAAACACTCACAGAGCACATACTCTCCCCAATGTCCATAATCCCATCCCCCTTCTCCCAATCCCCCTCCCCCCAGCAACCCTCAGTTTGTTTTGTGAGATTAAGAGTCACTTATGGTTTGTCTCCCTCCCAATTCCATCTTGTTTCATTTATTCTTCTCCTACCCACTTAAGCCCCCATATTGCATCACCACTTCCTCATATCAGGGAGATCATATGATAGTTGTCTTTCTCTGCTTGACTTATTTCACTAAGCATGATACACTCTAGTTCCACCCATGTTGTCGCAAATGGCAAGATTTCATTTCTTTTGAGGGCTGCATAGTATTCCATTGTGTATATATACCACATCTTATTGATCCATTCATCTGTTGATGGACATCTAGGTTCTTTCCATAGTTTGGCTATTGTGGACATTGCTGCTATAAACATTCGGCTGCACGTGCCCCTTTGGATCACCACGTTTGTATCTTTAGGGTAAATACCCAGTAGTGCAATTGCTGGGTCATAGGGAAGTTCTATTTTCAACATTTTGAGGAACCTCCATGCTGTTTTCCAGAGTGGTTGCACCAGCTTGCATTCCCACCAACAGTGTAGGAGGGTTCCCCTTTCTCCGCATCCTCGCCAGCATCTGTCATTTCCTGACTTGTTGATTTTAGCCATTCTGACTGGTGTGAGGTGATATCTCATTGTGGTTTTGATTTGTATTTCCCTGATGCCAAGTGATATGGAGGACTTTTTCATGTGTCTGTTGGCCATCTGGATGTCTTCTTTGCAGAAATGTCTGTTCATGTTCTCTGCCCATTTCTTGATTGGATTATTTGTTCTTTGGGTGTTGAGTTTGAGTTTGCTAAGTTGTTTATGGTCCAGTTTCATTTTTCTGCATGTGGCTATCGAATTTTCCCAACACCATTTATTGAAGAGGCTGTCTTTTTTCCATTGGACATTCTTTCCTGCTTTGTAAAAGATTAGTTGACCATAGAATTGAGGGTCTACTTCTGGGCTTTCTATTCTGTTCCATTGATCTCTGTGTCTGTTTTTGTGCCAGTACCATGCTGTCTTGATGATGACAGCTTTGTAATAGAGCTTGAAGTCCAGAATTGTGATGCCACCAACTTTGGCTTTCTTTTTCAATATCCCTTTGGCTATTCGAGGTCTTTTCTAGTTCCATATAAATTTTAGAATTATTTGTTCCATTTCTTTGAAAAGAGATGGATCGTACTTTGATAGGAATTGCATTAAATGTGTAGTTGCTTTAGGTAGCATAGACATTTTCACAATATTTATTCTTCCAATCCAGGAGCATGGAACATTTTTTCATTTCTTTGTATCTTCCTCAATTTCTTTCATGAGTACCTTATAGTTTTCTGAGTATAGATTCTGTGCCTCTTTGGTTAGGTTTATTCCAAGGTATCTTATGGTTTGGGGTGCAATTGCAAATGGGATTGACACCTTAATTTCTCTTTCTTCTCCCTTGTAGTTAGTGTAGAGAAATGAAACTGATTTCTGTGCATTAATTTTATATCCTGACACTTTACTGAATTCCTGTACAAGTTCTAGCAGTTTTGGAGTGGAGTCTTTTGAGTTTTCCACATATAGTATCATATGATCTGCAAAGAGTGATAATTTGACTTCTTCTTTGCTGATTTGGATGCCTTTAATTTCCTTTTGTTGTCTGATTGCTGAGGCTAGGACCTCTAGTACTGTGTTAAATAGCAGTGGTGATAATGGACATCCCTGCCGTGTTCCTGACCTTAGCGGAAAAGCTTTCAGTTTTTCTCCATTGAGAATGATATTTGCGGTGGATTTTTCATAGATGGCTTTGATGATATTGAGGTATGTGCCCTCTATCCCTACACTTTGAAGAGTTTTGATCAGGAAGGGATGCTGTACTTTGTCAAATGCTTTTTCAGCATCTATTCAGAGTATCATATGGTTCTTGTTCTTTCTTTTATTAATGTGTTGTATCACATTAATTGATTTGCAGATGTTTAACCAACCTTGCAGCCCTGGAATAAATCCCACTTGGTCGTGGTGAATAATCCTTTTAATGTACTGTTGAATCCTATTGGCTAGTATTTTGGTGAGAATTGTCGCATCTGTGTTCATCAAAGATATTGGTCTATAGCTCTCTTTTTTGATGGGATCCTTGTCTGGTTTTGGGATCAAGGTGATGCTGGCCTCATAAAATGAGTTTGGAAGTTTTCCTTCCATTTCTATTTTTTGGAACAGTTTCAGGAGAATAGGAATTAGTTCTTCTTTAAATGTTTAGTAGAATTCCCCTGGGAAGCCGTCTGGCCCTGGGCTTTTGTTTGTTTGGAGATTTTTAATGACTGTTTCAATCTCCTTACTGGTTATGGGTCTGTTCAGGCTTTCTATTTCTTCCTGGTTCAGTTGTGGTAGTTTATATGTTTCTAGGAATGCATCCATTTCTTCCAGATTGTCAAATTTATTAGCGTAGAGTTGCTCATAGTATGTTCTTATAATAGTTTGTATTTCTTTGGTGTTAGTTGTGATCTCTCCTCTTTCATTCATGATTTTATTTATTTGGGTCCTTTCTCTTTTCTTTTTGATAAGTCGGGCCAGGGGTTTATCAATTTTATTAATTCTTTCAAAGAACCAGCTCCTAGTTTCGTTGATTTGTTCTATTGTTTTTTTTGTTTCTATTTCATTGATTTCTGCTCTGATCTTTATGATTTCTCTTCTCCTGCTGGGCTTAGGGTTTCTTTCTTGTTCTTTCTCTAGCTCCTTTAGGTGGAGGGTTAGGTTGTGTACCTGAGACTTTTCTTGTTTCTTGAGAAAGGCTTGTACCGCTATATATTTTCCTCTCAGGACTGCCTTTGTTGTGTCCCACAGATTTTGATCCGTTGTATTTTCATTATCATTTATTTCCATGACTTTTTTCAATTCTTCTTTAATTTCCCGGTTGACCCATTCATTCTTTAGAAGGATGCTGTTTAGTCTTCGTGTATTTGGGTTCTTTCCAAACTTCCTTTTGTGGTTGAGTTCTAGCTTCAGAGCATTTTGGTCTGAAAATACACAGGGAATGATCCCAATCTTTTGATACCGGTTGATTCCTGATTTAGGACCGACGATGTGATCTATTCTGGAGAATGTTCCATGTGCACTAGAGAAGAATATGTATTCTATTGCTTTGGGATTAAATTCTGAATATATCTGTGATGTCCATCTGGTCCAGTATGTCTTTTAAGGCCTTTATTTCCTTGTTGATCTTTTGCTTGGATGATCTGTCCATTTCAGTGAGGGGAGTGTTAAAGTCCCCTACTATTATTGTATTATTGTTGATGTGTTTCTTTAATTTTGTTATTAATTGGTTTATATAGTTGGCTGCTCCCACGTTGGGGGCATAGATATTCAAAATTGTTAGATCTTCTGGTTGGACAGATCCTTTGAGTATGATATAGTGTCCTTCCTCATCTCTTATAGTCTTTGGCTTAAAATATAATTGATCTGATATAAGGATTGCCACTCCTCTTTCTTCCGATGTCCATTTCCACCCCCTCACTTTAAATCTGGAGGTGTCTTCAGGCTTAAAATGAGTTTCTTGGAAGCAACATATAGATGGGTTTTGTTTTTTTATCCATTCTGATACCCTGTGTCTTTTGACAGGGGCATTTAGCCCATTAACATTCAGGGTAACTATTGAGAGATATGAATTTAGTGCCATTGTATTGCTTGTAAGGGGACTGTTACTGTATATTGTCTCTGTTCCTTTCTGATCTACCACTTGCAGGCTCTCTCTTTGCTTAGAGGACCCTTTTCAATATTTCCTGTAGAGCTGGTTTGGTGTTTGTAAATTCTTTCCGTTTTTGTTTGTCCTGGAAGCTTTTAATCTCTCCTTCAATTTTCAATGATAGCCTAGCTGGATATAGTATTCTTGGCTGCATGTTTTTCTCATTTTGTGCTCTGAAAATATCATGCCAGTTCTTTCTGGCCTGCCAGGTCTCTGTGGACAAGTCTGCTGCCAATCTAATATTTTTACCATTGTATGTTGCATACAGACTTCTTTTCCCGGGCTGCTTTCAGGATTTTCTCTTTATCACTAAGAAGTGTAAATTTTACTATTAGGTGATGGGATGTGGGCCTATTCTTATTGATTTTGAGGGGCATTCTCTGAACCTCCTGAATTTTGATACTCGTTCCGTTTGCCATATTGGGGATATTCTCCCCAATAATTCTCTCCAGTATACCTTCTGCTCCCCTCTTTCTATCTTCTTCTTTATTTCTTCTTCTTCTTCTTCTTCTGTTTCGTCTTATGGTTTCACTTATCTCTCGAATTCTCCCCTCATGTTCCAGTAGCTGTTTGTCCCTCTTTTGCTCAGCTTCTTTATTCTCTGTCATTTGGTCTTCTTCATCGCTAATTCTTTCTTCTGTCTCATTTATCCTAGCAGTGAGAGCCTCCATTTTTTATTGCACCTCATTAATAGCTTTTTTGATTTCAACTTGGTTAGATTTTAGTTCTTTTATTTCTCCAGAAAGGGCTTTTATATCTCCCAAGAGGGTTTCTCTAATATCTTCCATGCCTTTTTCGAGCCTGGCTAGAACCTTGAGAATTGTCATTCTGAACTCTAGATCTGACATATTACCAATGTCTATATTGATTAGGTCCCTAGCCTTTGGTACTGCCTCTTCTTTTTTTGTGTGGTGAATTTTTCCTTCTTGTCATTTTGTCCAGATAAGAGTATATGAAGGAACAAGTAAAATACTAAAAGTGTGGCAACAACCCCAGGAAAATATGCTTTAACCAAATCATAAGAGATCCCAAATTGAGGGGGGAGAAAGGGGATAAAAAGAAGTTCAAAAAGAAAGAAAAAACAAAAAGAAAAAAAATGAAACGAATTTAAAAAAAGAAAATGAATAAAGAAAAGTATAAAAAAGAAAATATATATATTAAACTAATTTAAAAACGTTAAAAAAGAAAACGGTAAAAGTTAAAAAAATTTTAGCAGAAGAAGAGAAAAAAAATGAAAAGGAAAAAAATTAAATTAACTGTAAGACAAAAATCACAGGGAGAAAGCCATGAGTTCCGTGTTTTGCTTTCTCCTCCTCTGGAATTCTGTGTGGTATTGAAACCACACTCCTTGGTAGGTGAACTTGGTCTTGGCTGGATTTCTTGTTGATCTTCTGTGGGAGGGGCCTGGTGTAGTGATTTTCAAGTGTCTTTGCCCCAGGTGGAATTACACCACCCTTACCAGGGGCTGGGCAGAGTAATCCACTTGGCTTTGCTTTCAGGAGCTTTTGTTCCCTGAGCACTTTCCGTAGAGTTCCGGAGGATGGGAATACAAATGACGGCCTCCTGGTCTCTGGCCCACAGGAGCCGAGAGCCCAGGGCCCCACTCCTTAGTGTGCCCTCAGAGAACAACGCCCAGTAACTCCTGACTGCCTGACCTCCGGCCGCGCTCTGAGCTCACCGAGCCTGCAACCGGTTCAAGGTAACCCCCAGCTGTGAGCTTACTGTTGGCTCTGTCTCTGTAGCTGGTGTTCCCGTTCCAGTACCCGCAAGCTCTGTGACACTCAGACACCCCCGATCCTTCTGTGACCCTGCGGGACCTGAGGCCATACTGCCCCTGTGTGGGCTTCACCTCGGTTTAGCCTCTGGAATGATGTCCCTCAGCGGAACAGACTTTTAAAGGTCCTGATTTTGTTCTCCGTTGCTCCGCCGCTTGCCGGGAGCCAGCCCCTCCCCCCGGGGTCTATCTTCCCGTCGCTTTGGATTCACTTCACTGCCAGTCCTACCTTTCGGAAAGTGGTTGTTTTTCTGTTTCTAGAATTGCTGTTCTTCTTCTCTTCAGTCTGCCGATGGATTTGCAGGTGTTTGCAATCTTTAGATAAGCTATCTAGCTGATCTCCTGCTAGCTGGAGTAGTCTCAGCCTGATACTTCTCCACCATCTTAACTCCTCCCGAGCTCTCTCTTTTTCTCTCTTTTTTTCTTTCTTCTTTCTTTTTGGTGGTGACTTTCAATTGTTCAGAAGTGTTCCAGGGTGCACCTTGCCTGGATCGTGGTTCACATATTCAGTTATGCATCCCCTCAACCACCTCTCACCAAAATGACTAAGAGAAGGAACAACCAACAGAGGAAAAATTTTGAGATTGTGCCCTCTCCATCCGAGCTATTGGATATGGACATAAACAGTATGTTGGAAAGGGAATTCAGGGTAACAATTATCCAGGCAATGGCTAGGTTGGAGAAAACCAATAGTGACAACATGGAATCATTTAGGAAAGAAGTGAAAGCCACCCAGGAAGAAGTTAAAAATGCTATCAAGAAGATCCAATCTAATCTAAATACTCCAACAGCTAGGGTAACCAAGGCAGAAGATAGAATTAGATCTAGAGGACAAACTGATAGAGAAAATGGATCAGCAGAAGACCTGGAACAAACAGCTTAGAAGCCATGAAAACAGAATTAGGGAAATAAATGACGACATGAAACATTCCAACATCAGAATTATTGGGATTCCTGAGGGGGAGGACAAAGAAAGAAGACTAGAAGATATAGTTGAACAAATTCTCCAAAAATTTTCCGAATCTGGGGAATGGAACCAGCGTTCATGTCCTAGAGGTAGAAAGATCACCTCCCATGATGAGTGAGCCTAGAAAGACCTTGAGGTACTTGATTGCAAGACTGATGAATCATAATTTTAGACAAGAGCTTTTGAGAGCATCTAGGGGGAAGAGATTCCTTACATGCAGAGGTCCATCAGAATAACATTAGACCTGTCCACAGAAAACTGGCAAGCCAGAATGGGCTGCAAGACATATTCTGTGCATTAAATGAGAAGAGCATGCAGCCAAGAATACTTTATCCAGCAAGGCTGACATTCAAAATGGATGAAGAGATAAAGAGCTTCCGAGACTGGCAAGGTTTAAAAGAGTATGTGACCACCAAGCCGGTACTACAAGAAATATTAAGGGGGGTTGTATAAAAGAAGAAAGAACCCAAGTGTCATAGAACAGAAATTTACAGAGACAATCTATAGAAACAAGGACTTCACAGGCAGCATGATGTCAATAAAAACATATCTTCCAATAATCACTCTCAATGTAAATGGCCTCGACGCTCCCCACAAAAGGGCACAGGGTTGCAGATTGGATAAAATGACAGGGCCCATCCATATGCTGTCTACAAGAGACCGATTTGGAACCTATGGACACATCCAGACCGAAAGTGAAGGAATGGAGAAACTTCTTTCATGCCAATGGGCCTCCAAAGAAAGCTGGGGTAGCAATTCTCATATCAGATAGATTGGATTTTAAACTAAAGACTGTAATCAGAGATAAAAAAAGGACACTACATCATTCTTAGAGGGTCTATCCACCAAGAAGATCTAACAATTTTAAATATTTATGCCCCCAATATGGGAGTAGCCAACTACATAAGACAACTGCTAATCAAGATGAAGAGTCATACTGATATGAATACATTAATAGTAGGGGACCTTAACACACTGCTCTCAGTAATAGACAGATCATCCATGCAGAAAATCAGTGAAGAAACAAGAGCACTGAATAACACATTGGACCAGATGGACCTCATAGATATATACAGAACATTCCACCCTAAAACAACAGAATGCTCATTCATCTCAAGCACACATGGAATGTTCCATAGAGTAGACCACATACTGGGTCACAAATTAGGGCTCAACCAATACAAAAAAATTGAGATTATTCCTGCATATTCTCAGACCATAGTGCTTTGAAACTGGAACTCAACCACAAGAAAATTTTGGAAAGAATTCAAACACTAGGAAGCTAAATACCACCTTGCAAAGAATGTTTGGATCAACCAGGACATCAAAGAACAACTTAAACAATTCATGGAAACCAATGAGAATGAAGACACTTCAGTCCAAAATCTATGGGATAAGGCAAAGGCGGGCCTAAGGGAAAAATACATAGCCATAAAGCCTCCCTCAAAAAAACTGAAAAATCCAGAATACACCAGCTCTCTTTACAACTTAGAGAAATGGAGATTCAACAACAAAGTAAGCCAACCTCACACACAAGAAGGGAAATAATCAAAATTCGAGCAGAGATCAATGATATAGAAACTAGGGATACAGTACAACACATCAAAGAAACTAGAAGTTGGTTTTTTGAAAACAAAACAAAACAAAACAAAACAAAAAAACAACAAAAACCAAAAAGCAAAAACAGTAAGATTGATAAACTATGGTCCAAACTAATCCAAAAGAAAAGAGAGAGGACCCAAATTAATAAAAATAATGAATGAAAAGGGAGAGATCACAATAACACCAGGAATGGAAATAATCATTAGAAATTATTATCAACAGTTATATGCCATTAAGTTAAGCAACCTAGATGAAATAGATGCATTCCTGGAAACCCTTAAACTTCCAAAACTGAATCAGGAAGAAACTGACAACCTGAATAGACCAATATCTAGTAACATGATTGAAACAGTGATCAAAACCTCCCAAAAAACTAGAGCCCAGGATATGATGAGTTCCCTGGAAAATTCTACCCAACATTCAAAGAAGAAATAACACCTATACTCCTGAAGCTTTTTCCAAAGATAGAAACAGAAGGAAACATCCAGACTCTTTTTTAGAAGCCTGCTTTACTCGGATCCCCAAACCAGGCAAAGACCCCACCAAAAAGAGAATTTCAGACCAATATTCCTGCTGAATATGGATGCCAATATCTCAATAAGATCCTAGCTATCAGTATCCAATAGTACATTTAAAGATTATCCACCATGACCAGGTGGGATTTATCCATGGGATGCAAGTGTTGTTCAACATTCACAAATCAATCAATGTGATAGAACAAATCAATTAGAGAAAAGAGAAGAACGACCTGGTCCTCTCAGTTGATGCAGAAAAAGCATTTGACAAGATACAGCATATGTTCCTGATTAAAATGCTTCAAAGTATAGGGAATAAAGGGAACATTCCTCAACTTCATAAAGTCTATGAAAAACCCACAGCAAATATCATCCTAATAGAGAAAAGCTGACAGTCTTCCCTTTGAGATCAGGAACATGACAAGGATGTCCACTCTCACCACTGTTGTTTAACATAGTACTAGAGGTCCTAGCAACAACAACCAGAAAATGAAAAGAAATAAAATGTATTCAAATTGGTAATGAAGAAGTCAAACTCTCTCTCTTCGCGGTGTCATGATACTTTATATGGAAAACCCGAAAGACTCCATCCACAAACTACTAGAACTCATACAGCAATTCAGTAATGTAGCAGGATACAAAGCAGTTGCTTTCTTATACACTAGCAATGAAAATATAGAAAGGGAAATGAGAGAATTGATTCCATTTACTATAGCACCAAGAACCATAAGATACCTGGGAATAAACCTATAACCAAAGAGGTAAAGGATCTGTACTTGAGGAACTACAGAACACTCCTGAAAGACATTGAAGAAGATGCAGAAAGGTGGAAGACCACTCCATGCTCATGGACCAGAAGAATAAACATGGTCAAAATATCTATACTTCCTAGAATCATCTTTACTTTCAATGCCACCCTGATGAAATTTCACTCGCATTTTCAAAGAGTTGAAACAAACAGTCCCCAAATTGTCTGTAACCAGAAGAGACCCTGAATTGCTAAGGAAATGTTGAAAAAGAAAAACAAGACTGGGAGCATCACGTTACCTGATTTCAAGCTTTACTACAAAGCTTTGATTACCAAGACAGCTTGGTACTAGCACAAAACAGATGCATAGACCAGTGGAACAGAGAAGAGAGCCCAGATATAGACCCTCATCTCTATGGGCAAATAGTCTTTGACAAAGCAGGAAAAAAATATACAGTGGAAAAAAATATTCAGTGGAAAAAGACAGTGCTTCACTAAATGGTGCTGGGAAAATTAGCTATATGTAGAAGAACGACCATTCTCTTACACCATACATAAAGATAAACTCGAAATGGATAAAAGACCTCAATGTGAAGCAGAAATCTATCAAAATTCTAGAGGAGAACACAGGCAATAACCTCTTCGACATTGGCCACAGCAACTTCTTTTAAGATATGTCTCCAAAGGCAAAGGAAACAAAAGCAAAAATGAACTTTTGGGACTTCATCAAGATCAAAAGCTTCTGCACAGCAAAGGAAACAGTCAACAAAACAAAGAGACAACCCATGGAATGGGAGAATATATTCACAAATGAAACTACAGACAAAGGGCTGATATCCAAGATCTATAAAGAACTCCTCACACTCAACACAAAACAGATAATCACATCAAAAAAGGGCAGAAGACATGGACATTGCTCCAATGAAGACATATAAATGGCTAACAGACACATGAAAAAATGTTCATCATTAGCCATCAGGGAGATTCAAATCAAAACTACATTGAGATACCACATTACACCAGTCAGAATGGCCAAAATCAACAAGACAGTAAACAAGTGTTGGAGAGGATGTGGAGAAAGGGGAACCCACTTACACTCTTGGTGGGAATGCAAGTTTTGTGCATAAACTTTGGAAAACAGTGTGGATTCCTTAAGAAATTGAAAATAGAGCTTCCCTATGACCCTGCAATTGCACTACTGGGTATTTACCCCAAAGATAGAGATGTAGTGAAAAGAAGGGCCATCTGTATTCCAATGTTCATAGCAGTAATGGCCACAGTTGCCAAACTGTGAAAAGAACCAAGATAGCCTTCAATGGATGCATGGATAAAGAATATATTGTCCAAACATACAATGGAATATTATGCCTCTATCAATAAGGATGAATACCCTACTTTTGTATAAGCATGGATTGGACCAGACTGGCAGAAATTATGCTGGGTGAAATAAGTCAAGCAGAGAGAGTCAATTATCATGTGGTTTCACCTACTTGTGGAGTATAAGGAATAACATGGAGGACATTGGGAGATGGAGAGGAGAAGTGAGTTGGGGGAAATTGGAGGGGGAGACAAACCATGAGAGCCTGTGGACTCTGAGAGAAAAACTGAGGGTTTTGAAGGTGGGGGTGGGAGGTGGGGTGAGCCTGGTGGTGCATATTATGGAGGGCACATATTGCATGGAGTACTGGGTATGGTGCACAGACAATGAATTTTGGAATACTGAAAAAAAAAGTAAATTAATAAAAACAATAATAAATAAATAAATATTTTTTTAAAAAGTAAATTGAATTTAAAAAAGGAAGTAAAAAATAAGGCTATCCCATATTCAGGAGCTGAATCTACACCATTAGAAGGGGTATACTTATAGAGCCAGGAAAAATATTGCAATCTTTTTAAAATCAATATAACTATAGTATTGACTGTGCTTATTTGTATTTGGAAAGCTTTGCAGATCTTATATCACATATATATGTCACACACATATATGTTACATGTCATATATATGTATATGATGTGTGTGTGTGTGTGTGTGTGTGTGTGTGTGTGTGTGTGTGTATGTAATTTTGAAGATACTGTTTTGGGTTCACCATCTAGTATTTTCTAAGGTAATAATACTGCCTTTTGTTATAAGGGTAATGACATTAAAGGCTTTTAATTCCACTGTGCATTCTAGTCTTTCTCTATACAGAAAAGCAACCTGTATTACATTAGACACTTGACACATTCTGGGAGGCATATGAGCACTTTGTCAATCTCTAAATTAGTAAGCATCAGAATAGCACATAAAAAAATGCACAAGTGACTTTTGTACTGTAGTGTATCATTTCTAATATACACAGTTCATAAGAAAAGGGTTACTCTCATTATTCCACACTTAAATTTATCAAAAATGTACCTCTAACACCAGGCTTAAAATTAGACATAAGAACTAGCAACATTATATTGACATCCAATATTACCATCACCTTAAATTAAGATTTAAGGACACCAGGGTTATGTGAAAAGATAAAGAATTTCTCCCAACCTTAATGATCACCATTAAGTGATCATTGGAGTAGTCACTGAGAGTAGTCACTGAGAAGGAAAGTAGTTGGAGTAGTCACTGAGAAGGAAATTGTTTTTTTTTAATGTATATATTTTTAATTTTTTTATAAACATATAATGTGCTTTTATCCCCAGGGGTACAGGTCTGTGAATCACCAGGTTTACACACTTCACAGCACTCACCATAGCACATATCCTCCCCAATGTCCATAACCCCACCACCCTCTCCCTATCCCCCTCCCCCAAGCAACCCTCAGTTTTGTGAGATTAAGAGTCTCTTATGGTTTGTCTCCCTCATGATCCCATCTTGTTTCATTTATTCTTTTCCTACCCCCTAACCCCTCATGCAACTCCACTTCCTCATATCAGGGAGATCATATGATAGTTGTCTTTCTCTGATTGACTTATTTTGCTAAGCATAATACACTCTAGTTCCATCCATGTTATTGCAAATGGCAAGACTTCATTTCTTTTGATGTCTGCTTAATATTCTATTATGTATATATACCTCTTTATCCATTCATCTGTTGATGGACATCTAGGTATTTTCCATAGTCTGGCTATTGTGGACATTGCTCCTATAAACATTCAGGTGCATGTGCCCCTTCACATCACTACGTTTGTATCTTTAGGGTAAATACCCAGTAGTGAAATTGCTGGGTTGGAGGGTATCTCTATTTTCAACCTTTTGAGGAACCTCCATGCTGTTTTCCAGATGGCTGCACCAGCTTGCATTCCCACCAGCAATGTAGAAGGGATCCCATTTCTTTGCATCTTTGCCAACATCTATCATTTCCTGAATTGTTAATTTTAGCCATTCTGACTGGTGTGGGGTGGTATCTTAATGTGGTTTTGATTTGTATTTCCCTGATGCCAAGTGATATGGAGCACTTTTTCATGTGTCTGTTGGCCGTCCTGATGTCTTCTTTGCAGAAATGTCTGTTCATGTCCTCTGCCCATTTCTTGATTAGATTCTTTGTTCTTTGGGTGTTGAGTTTGCTAAGCTCTTTATAGATTTTGGATACTAGCCCTTTATCTGATATGCTGTTTGCAAATATCTTCTTCCATTCTGTAAGTTGTCTTTTGGTTTTGTTAACTGTTTCCTTTGCTGTGCAAAAGCTTTTGATCTTGATGAAGTCCCAGTAGTTCATTTTTGTCCTTGCTTCCCTTGTCTTTGGCAATGTTCCTAGGAAGATGTTGCTGTGGCTGACGTTGAAGAGGTTGCTGCCTGTCTGTTTTCCTCAAGGATTTTGATCTATTCCTTTATCACATTGAGGTCCTTCATCCATTATGAGTCTATTTTCATATGTGCTATAAGGAAATAGTCCAATTTCATTTTTCTGCATGTGGCTGTCCAATTTTCCCAGTACCATTTGTTGAAGAGACTGTCTTTTTCCATTGGAGATTCTTTCCTGTTTTGTCAAAGATTAGTTGACCATAGAGTTGAGGGTCTATTTCTAGGCTCTCTACTCTGTTCATTGATCTATGTGTCTGTTTTTGCGCCAGTACCATACTCTCTTGATAAGGACAGTTTTGTATTAGAGCTTGAAGTCTGGAGTTGTGATGCCACCAACTTTGGTTTTCTTTTTCAATATTCCTCTGGCTATACGAGATCTTTTCTGGTTCCATATAAATTTTAAGATTATTTTTTCCATTTCTTTGAAAAAAATGGATGGGATTTTGATAGGGATTGCATTAAACATGGAAATTGCTTTAGGTAGCTTAGACATTTTCACAATATTTGTTCTGAGAAGGAAATTATACAGAATACATCTTTATATATCTTTGAATATATTTTTATATCTTTGACAAAGATGATAAGTTCAGAGTTGGATGAGTAGTGGGTAAAGGGACATTGGGAAGTATGTATTTGCATGTGGGGGGTGGTCTTCTTCACTTTAAACCAAATAAGAGGAGTTTCAAGGAATATTATTGGAAATATCTATTTCCTAGAGTTTTACAAAATTAAAAAAATAAACACCTTATATCGGGAAAGAGAGTGGTGAGAAGCCCTAACATCCCACTGTGAATTTCTAAACCTGAAACAAAGATGAAATAGGATAGGGAAGAAACTTTCATTGAAAAGAAATTAGGAATTGTGATTATTTTACTGGAATAGATACCTTAATTTCTTAAATGAGACTGTTCTTTTGACTAAAATAACATAAGATTCAGGAAGCTATGGAATGTGCTTGTGTCATATAAAGATGGGGAATAACTAACAATGACAGAGGATTTGAAGAAAATTGGGAAAAAAACCAACGTTGCTTCATATTTTCATCCTATGAAGTAAAGTTCATTTAGTAAAAATTGTAATTTTAAAAATTGACACATAACATGTTTTTCCCCTTGTCACTTTTCATATTAAAATTGAGAGCCCTGTTCTGTTATGAACTGAATTATATCCCTGAAATTATTAATTTGGAGCCCTAATCCCAAACATGACTGTACCTGGAGACAGGGTTTTTAAGGAGGTAATTAAGGTAAATGAGATCATAAGGGTGGAGCCTTAATCTGATAGGAGCAGTGTCCTTCTAAGAAGAAAAAACAGCAGAGCTCTCTTTCTCTGTAAGTGCAATATTCAGTTGATGAAAGACATTATGTCAGCCAACTCGCTCTAAGTAAACTCATTCCATACAAAAGTATAAACATGCAAGTGATTTAATTTAAAACTTAGGGTATAAACAATAGACAGAAACAGAGGAAGAGCATTATGTATTCAATTGCTGAGTAGCTTCATGGACATTTGCAAGCAGTATCTGAACACTCAATACAAAATATTGATGATATGCATTATCTGATGTACTGATGTATATTTGACCAATTAAGTATAGTCCTGCTTCTTTGTCTTCTACATAGTTACAAATGATTTAATGCCTGAATTTTCTAAAGGCTGTTCCTAATCTACATGGGTTAAAACATTTCTTAGTATTTTACATTGAGAAGTTGTTCATTGAGAAAATCAATTAAAATTGTTGCTGCTCTTTCTGGCTGCATATGCTATCTGCCAGATGTTTACAAAGCTGAAATTCCTAGGAGTATTATAATATAGTCTAGAATGCCTGGAGGATTGCTGAAAAAACTTGAAATTCCACTGTAAACTATGATGAATAAAATTAGGAAGTAATAAAACTTTAACTTATTCTTTCCATCATTATGTATGTTATAAATGTTTACCAGTTATAGAAGTCACCTGGTCAAACTATATTCATATATATAATATTTTACTATTATTTCCCAATAACTATAAAAACCACCATAACATATGTTACTTGTAGGTAAGTATGGATGAAAGGGGGCTTTGTGGGATATCCAGAATAATTCAGAATATTTTTGTATCATATTTAATACTTACACATTTTTCTCTTTGTGTATTTGTAATTCATATTCTGTACATCAGGTTACACCTTAAGTTTGGGTAATGTTGCAATAAATTATCATCTTAACTATATGAAAAACTCTCTAATATATTTGATTGATATGCTATTCTTGTGGATCAATGAGACTGACTGTATAATTTGTCATACTCTTATAATAGTAACCGTTCAACCTATCAGCAGTCTAGAGTGTTGAGGTATTATATATCACTGCCAATAGCGTATAATGCTACAAGCTAATGATGTGAATAAAATATATGTAGCTTTACTTCTGCTTTAATTTTAGTATGGTGTTTAATTCCATGACTAAATCCATTCCTAAATCACCAGCACCTCCAACTGGTTCTCTCTCCTGAATCATCCACCTCTACCACCCCAAACCTGCCATCGCACATTATGATAAAACCAAAGTAAACATTCCACTGACTCCACAGACAAAAAGGATTTGATTTTATTGGAAAGAGAAGGACATGTGATAAATAATTTTGTAAAATATTTTTAAAATGAGAAGATGCAAGATCATTGACAACCTTCATCACTTCGTGTAGCTGATGAAATTTAAGAGGTGCCACAAATTCAGAAATGACTAAGATTAATCCCTTCTTCTTTTACTTCCTAAAGTAATACAATTAGAGCTAGCAACATCATAAAAGAGGTCATTTAGGATGTTATAAAGTATTTTTGTCACAGATCTGAATATTTTTAGACATCAGAATTAGTTTTATATTTTTAAAATATTTTAAATTCCCAGAATAAAAACAAAACCAAAACAAATCCTTCATATTTTTAATATTTTCAAAGCAATAAGAGATGAAGAAAATCAGTAGATTGGAACCTTTAATTAGCAACATGAAATTATAGAAATAAAATGCACAATAACTGAAATTAAGAATCCCACTGATGGTTTCAATAATACATTAATTATACACAACTGGAGCGAAAACTGGAGTAGACTATCAAAAAAAGAGTGTAAAAATAAAAACATGGTAAAAAGTGTAATAGGAGGTCCGAAGTCATAGCATGTATATAACTGGAGTTTGAGAAAAACAGAGAAAAAAATGGGGCATCAGCAATATCTAAAGTGATAATAAGAAGCCCATTCAGAATAATGCACACACATGAGTGCACACACTCATTCTCTCCCTCCCTCTCTCTCTCTCTCTCACACACACACACACACACACACACATTTTGCCAAGCAGCTCAAAATTGAAGTAGAAAATTCAGAAAGGAATAAGTTTTTAAAGGGCAATGAAATTAAATCTAGCCATATGCCATAAACAACATAAACAGTTAGGCAATGATAATATATCTTCAAAGTTGCAACCTAGAATTCTATACCCAGTAACATACTCCCCCCAAATTAAAAAACAAACAAAACAAAACAAAACAATGAAGCAAAGACATTCTCAGAGACAACAAAATAAAACAAAAATCTGGGAGATGGTCAAAGCAGATTAACACTAACAGAAACATTAAAATCTGTACCTCAGGAGGAAGGAAAAGAGTGTCTGGAGCTTCAGAAATAAATAAAGAGCAAGAGAGACAAATACATTAATAAATCTAAGTCTAAATAATACAACTGAAAAAAAAAGGTTATAAAAATTGACCACATAGGGGCACCTGGGTGGCTCAGTGGGTTAAAGCCTCTGCCTTCGGCTCGGGTCATGTTCCCAGGGTCCTGGAATCGAGCTCTGCATTGGGCTCTCTGCTCAGCAGGGAGCCTGCTTCCCCTTCCTCTCTCTCTGCCTGCCTCTCTGTCTACTTGTAATCTCTGTCTGTCCTGTCAGATAAATAAATAAAATCTTTAAAAAAAAAAACCTGACCATATAAAATAATGTTAAAATTATATAAATTCCAGTTATCATTTTTAAAAAAATTCTTATGATATGAATATTGATAATACAAACACTAATAGTTAATTTGATAAAATAAGACACTAAAAGTTGCAAGGTGGAAAGTGCCTTCCCTACCACTCAGATATAGGCATTTGGGGCCTGCTGAAATCTGAAACCAGAACAAAACTAAGGGAAGCTATAGACAAAGTCTATATTGCCACTTATTTGACTTTTTTCTTTGTTTCTTTAAAACTATGTATAACTTTTGAAATAATTTCTCAAAAATTAACGTTTCCTTTAGTGTTCTACTTTTAATAATCTTATAGATTTTTTTGTTAGCTTGATTGCTTTATTATAATATCTTTATTTCATCTTTACCCATAGTTCTATTTTTAATTTTAAATTTTTTAAAACATTTATTTATTTATTTTAGAGAGAGAGAGAGAGAGCATGAGAAATGTGAGGGGCAGAAGAAAAGAAATTCAGGCAGACTCCATAGTGAGTCTGAGCCTGACACAGGGCTCAATCCCAGGACCCTGAGATCATGACCTGAGTGGAAATTAAGTCAGAGGCTCAACTGACTGAGCCACCTAGCACCCCTCATTTTTATTTTTATTTTTCATTTCATTTAATTTTTATTAGTATTTACATTTCATTTTTTAATTTTCTCACTTTTATTTATATTTATTTTCAGTTTTTTAAAGATTTTATTTATTTATTTGACAGAGAGATTGATAGAGCAAAAGTAGGCAGATCAGAAGGCAGAAGGAGAGGAAGAAGCAGGCTCTCTGCTGAGCAGGGAGCCCAATGTGGGGCATGATCCCAGGACTCTGGGATCATGACCTGAGCTGAAGGCAGCCACTTAAAACAACTGAGCCACCCAGACACCCCTATTCTCCTTTTTATTTTCTTTACTGGTCATAAATTATAGGTTAGCACCTTGATTATTCAAAGAAGGGACAGTAAGATGTAATAATTGGAAATTATTGCTATTGTTAATTCACAATAGTCAGTGAACCTAAATTTTTGCTTCAGTTTGCTTATTGGCAAATTGGGGTTCTGATTTCTCTCAAATTACTTTCTCAATCTCTTATTTTTTTTTAAAATAAGTTTTAAAATTAGTTTTTAAGTTTTTATTCCTTTTTAATACTTAAGTATTTGCTTTTTTTTTTTTACTGTGTTCAATATATATAAAATTCACCATCCTAACCATTATAAGTGTAAAGCACAATAGTATCAACCATATGTACCTTGTACAACAGATATCTAGAGCTTTTTAATTTTCAAAATCTGAAACTGTATATCCATGGAACACCAGTTTCCTTTTTTCTCCTTCCTTTTGCCACTGGCAAACACCATTCTACTTTGTTTCCAAGAGTCTGACTAATTCAGATACAGCATACAAAAGCAACCATGGAGTATCTGTCTTCATGCTGGATTATGTCACTTAGCTAAATGCTCTACAAGTTCATCTATGTTGTAGCATATAATAGGATTTTCTTCTTTTTATAGCAGAATAATATTTTCTTTCATGTATATAACACATTTTCTGCATCCATCATCTGCTGATGAACATTTAGTTTGTTTCCACCTCTTTCTACTGTGAATAATGCTGCAATGAACATCATTGTACAAATATCTCTTTGAGATTCTGTTTTCTTTTCTTTTGGATATATACACAGAATGAGAATTTCTGGATCATATGCTAATTCTATTTTTAATTTTCTGAGTAACTTCCATACTGTTTTCTATAATCCCTGCTCTATTTTATACTCCCACCAGCAGTGCTGGAGGGGCCCAATTTCTTCCACATTCTTACCAATACTTCTTATTTTCTGGTAATGGCCAACCTCACAAATGTAAGGTGATATCTTACAATGGTTTTGATTTACATCTCCCTGATAATTGTTTGTGTTAATGACTATTTTAATGTACATGTTGGCCATTTTGTACATCTTCTATGAAGAAATGTCTATTCAAGTCCTTTTCACATTTTTAAAGTTGTTTTAAATGGGTTTGTCATTGAATTGTAGTTCTTCATTTTAACCTCTTATCATATACATAGCTGCAAATATTTCCTCCCATTCCATAGGTTGTCCTTTCACTGTTATTTCCATTGCTCCATGGATAAGTTGGATAAGTTGGTTTTTTTTTTTTAATTTGATGTAGTCCCATTAGTCTCTCTCTCTCTCTCTTTTTTTTTCTTTTATTTATTTTATTTTATTTTTTTATTTTATATTTTTTATAAACATATATTTTTATCTCTAGGGGTACAGGTCTGTGAATCACCACATTTACACACTTCACAGCACTCACCAAAGCACATACCCTCCCCAATGTCCATAATACCACCCCCTTCTCCCAAACCCCCTCCCCCCAGCAACCCTCAGTTTGTTTTGTGAGATGAAGAGTCACTTATGGTTTGTCTCCCTCCCAATTCCATCTTGTTTCATTTATTCTTCTCCTACCCACTTAAGCGCCCATGTTGCATCACCACTTCCTCATATCAGGGAGATCATATGATAGTTGTCTTTCTCTGCTTGACTTATTTCACTAAGCATGACACGCTCTAGTTCCATCCATGTTGTCGCAAATGGCAAGACGTCATTTATTTTGATGTGTGCATAATATTCTATTATGTATATATACCACTTCTTCTTTATCCATTCATCTGTTGATGGACATCTAGGTTCTTTCCATAGTTTGGCTATTGTGGACATTGCTGCTATAAACATTCGGGTGCACATGCCCCTTTGGATCACTACGTTTGACTCTTTAGGGTAAATACCCAGTAGTGCAATTGCTGGGTCATGGGGCAGTTCTATTTTCAACTTTTTGAGGAACCTCCATGCTGTTTTCCAGAGTGGCTGCACCAGCTTGCATTCCCACCAACAGTGTAGGAGGGTTCCCCTTTCTCCGCATCCTCACCAGCATCTGTCATTTCCTGACTTGTTGATTGATTTTAGCCATTCTGACTGGTGTGAGGTGATATCGCATTGTGGTTTTGATTTGTATTTCCCTGATGCCGAGTGATATGGAGCACTTTTTCATGTGTCTGTTGGCCATCCGGATGTCTTCTTTGCAGAAATGTCTGTTCATGTCCTCTGCCCATTTCTTGATTAGATTCTTTGTTCTTTGGGTGTTGAGTTTGCTAAGTTCTTTATAGATTTTGGACACTACTCCTTTATCTGATATGTCATTTGCAAATATCTTCTCCCATTCTGTCAGTTGTCTTTTGATTTTGTTAACTGTTTCCTTTGCTGTGCAAAAGCTTTTGACCTTGATGAAATCCCATAGTACATTTTTGCCCTTGCTTCCCTTGCCTTTGGTGATGTTCCTAGGAAGATGTTGCTGTGGCTGAGGTTGAAGAGGTTGCTGCCCGTGTTCTCCTCAAGGATTTTGATGGATTCCTTTCGCACATTGAGGACCTTCATCCATTTTGGGTCTATTTTTGTGTGTGGTGTAAGGAAGTGGTCCAATTTCATTTTTCTGCATGTGGCTGTCCAATTTTCCCAGCACCATTTATGAAGAGGCTGTCTTTTTTCCATTGGACATTCTTTCCTGCTTTGTAAAAGATTAGTTGACCATAGAGTTGAGGGTCTATTTCTGGGCTCTCTATTCTGTTCCATTGATCTATGTGTCTGTTTTTGTGCCAGTACCATGCTATCTTGATGATGACAGCTTTGTAATAGAGCTTGAAGTCTGGAATTGTGATGCCACCAACTTTGGCTTTCTTTTTCAATATCCCTTTGGCTATTCGAGGTCTTTTCTGGTTCCATATAAATTTTAGAATTATTTGTTCCATTTCTTTGAAAAGAGATGGATTGTACTTTGATAGGAATTGCATTAAATGTGTAGTTGCTTTAGGTAGCATAGACATTTTCACAATATTTATTCTTCCAATCCAGGAGCATGGAACATTTTTCCATTTCTTTGTGTCTTCCTCAATTTCTTTCATGAGTATTTTATAGTTTTCTGAGTATAGATTCTGTGTCTCTTTGGTTAGGTTTATTCCTAGGTATCTTATGGTTTTTGGTGCAATTGTAAATGGGATTGACTCCTTAATTTCTCTTTCTTCTGTCTTGCTGTTGGTGTAGAGAAATGCAACTGATTTCTGTGCATTGATTTATATCTTGACACTTTACTGAATTCCTGTACAAGTTCTAGCAGTTTTGTAGTGGAGTCTTTTGGGTTTTCCACATATAGTATCATATCATCTGTGAAGAGTGATAATTTGACTTCTTCTTTGCCAATTTGGATGCCTTTAATTTCCTTTTGTTGTCTGATTGCTGAGGCTAGGACCTCTAGTACTATGTTGAATAGCAGTGGTGATAATGGACATCCCAGCCTTCTTCCTGACCTTAGCGGAAAAGCTTTCAGTTTTTCTCCATTGAGAATGATATTTGCGGTGGGTTTTTAAAAGATGGCTTTGATGATATTGAAGTATGTGCCCTCTATCCCTACACTTTGAAGAGTTTTGATCACGAAGGGATGCTTCACTTGGTCAAATGCTTTTTCAGCATCTATTCAGAGAATCATATGGTTCTTGTTCTTTCTTTTATTAATGTGTTGTATCACATTGACTGATTTGTGGATGTTGAACCAACCTTGCAGCCCTGTAATAAATCCCACTTGGTCGTGGTGAATAATCCTTTTAATGTACTGTTGAATCTTATTGGCTAATATTTTGTTGAGAATTTTAACATCTGTGTTCATCAAGGATATTGGTCTATAGCTCTCTTTTTTGATGGGATCCTTGTCTGGTTTGGGGATCAAGGTGATGCTGGCCTCATAAAATGAGTTTGGAAGTTTTCCTTCCATTTCTATTTTTTGGAACAGTTTCAGGAGAATAGGAATTAGTTCTTCTTTAAATGTTTAGTAGAATTCCCCTGGGAAGCCGTCTGGCCCTGGGCTTTTGTTTGTTTGGAGATTTTTAATGACTGTTTCAATCTCCTTACTGGCTTTGGGTCTGTTCAGGTTTTCTATTTCTTCCTGGTTCAGTTGTGGTAGTTTATATGTTTCTAGGAATGCATCCATTTCTTCCAGATTGTCAAATTTGTTGGCGTAGAGTTGCTCATAGTATGTTCTTATAATAGTTTGTATTTCTTTGATGTTAGTTGTGATCTTTCCTCTTTCATTCATGATTTTATTTATTTGGGACCTTTCTCTTTTCTTTTTGGTAAGTCTGGCCAGGGGTTTATCAATTTTATTAATTCTTTCAAAGAACCAGCTCCTAGTTTTGTTGATTTGTTCTATTGTTTTTTTGGTTTCTATTTCATTGATTTCTGCTCTGATCTTTATGATTTCTCTTCTCCTGCTGGGCTT